>NW_025063692.1:3725000-4325000 GCF_018153295.1 Drosophila grimshawi
ACAAAAACAAAACCAAAAAAAAAAAAAAAAAAGAAAAGAAAAGAAAAAAAAAATCTACCAAGAAAAAATATAAGAACAAAATCATATTTTTCTTAAAGAAGAACTCTACTCAAAATTGCACAAGTTTGTCCAATTTGAACAAAACTTGTGCAAGCAGCAACAAAAAAAAAAAAGAAAAAGAAACAAAAAAGAAGAGAAATACAAAAAAAGAATACAGAAAGAGAAACAGAAACCAAAACCAAGTTTTATTAATATTTTTATTAACATATGTTTTTGCGAAACGCGACACTGCGAGAAAAACAATGATTGCAAAATTTGCCAATTACTCAAATTCGACCAAATTAAACCAAAAGCGTTTTATCTAATTTGATCATGATTTTTATTGAACAAAAATGCAAATGAAACAGAAACAGAAACAGAAACAGAAACAAGCGATTTTTTGAATTTCAAAAAACCATATATATCCCAAAATATATATAGCAAAATCAGCAAAAAAAAAAAGTTTACATTGATTTGAGCCTGGATTTGTTAGTGTAATAATGTAAAGTAAATAATACAAAAAATACGAACAACGAAAACTACAAATACAAACCAAACAACAACAACAAACAGACAACACACGACAAACACAACACAGACACACACACACACAAACATTGACACACACACCAGACATTGAGACACACACACAGACAGAGACACACACACAGACACACACTGATTCCACTGAGAACAACTTACACTGAACATGAAAAATACGCATTAACCCAAACATAACAAAACAGAACAAAACATAACAAAACAAAAAAAAACAAAACATAACAAAACAAAACATAACAAAACATAACAAAACAAACAAACAATGAAACAATAAAATACAAAAGCAAAAACTAAACATAAACATAAACAACAACAACAACAACAACAACAACAGCAACAAAAACAACAACAGTAAAAAAAAAAAACAACAACAACAAAAAAAACAACAACAACAACAAAAAAAACAAACAAACAAAGTCAAATATACCGAAAAGTCACTATTGTCTCTTTTTTTCTTCTCTTCCTATATGACGTATAGGTGGCAGCACCAGCCTACTCAGCGGCGTCATAGTGCCCGGTGGTAGTGACAACCCTAGTAATAGTAGTAGCAACAACCAACAACAACAACAACAACAACAAGTAGAACAACAACAACAACAACAACAGCCAACATCACAACACCACCTCCAACAACTCCAACTCCAACAACAACATCATTCCACACTACATAACCCACAACAACAACAACAACAACAACAACAACAACAACTGCACCAAGAACGCGAACGAGAACGTGAACGAGAACGCGAACGAGAACGGAGCAGTGTTGCCAGCAGCAAGCCGAACAATGATCTACACCACAGCAGCAGCGAGCGGAGTTTGTCCCGCTCCTCGCAGTGTGCCGGCGACACAATGCCGTTGCACAGCGGCAGCGCCACCCCCTCCCCCTCCCCGACGGCAAGTGCGAGTGCCGCTTACCACAAGCGCGAGCGCGAACGCGAGCGGGAGCGGGAGCGGGAGCGAGAGCGTGAAATGGAAGCAACACAGGGAGCGGGCGGACAGTCGCCGCCATCGCATCATGCGCATCCGGGTCCGCCGCCGCACTTTGGCCAGCATCCGTTGTCGATGCTGTCGGGGCATCATCAGCATCCGATGCACTCGCATCATGAGCTCTCCTCGGTGGCAGCGGCCGCTCATCATGCGCATGCATTGGCCCGTGCCGCTTCGCCGCTGGAGCGCCACCATCTGTTGCATCAGCATCATCGGCGCGCCTCGCTCTCGCCGTCGTCGGCGGCCAGCGGCGGCGGTGGCCGTGGCGGATCCGCGGCCAATGCGGCCAACAATCTGCTGTCGTCGTCGCGAGCGAATGATGTGGCACAGGCGAATCGATTGCTGTTGCCGCTGCCACTGAACGCGTGTCATCGCTGTGACGTCTGCGGCAAGCTGCTGAGCACGAAGCTAACGCTGAAGCGCCACAAGGAGCAACAGCATCTGCAGCCGCTGAACAATGCTGTATGCAATCTGTGCCACAAGGTCTTCCGCACACTGAACTCGCTGAACAACCACAAGAGCATCTACCATCGACGCCAGAAGAATCATCATTCGTATTTCCATCACAGCACCGGGGTCGTCGGACAGGCGGGCAGCCCGGGCAGCCGGCTGCATCAGTCGCTCAGCTCGCTGACCGCTGCGGCGGCTGCCAACAGTAGCGTTGGCGGTGGCGGTGCCGGTGGCAATGCTGTCGCCGCTGCCGCGGCAGCCGCTGCGGCCGCTGCTGAGCTGCTGTTGTCGCCCATTGTGGGCGCCGCAGCAGTTGCCGGCGGTACGGCAAGCTCGACGCTGCAGTTGGCGGCGGCCCATCAGCAGCAACAGCACCAGCAGCAGCAGCAGCAGCAGCAGCAGCAGCAACAGCAACAACAGTCGTCGCCCAACATGGTCAAGCCGTGTATAGACTTCTTATAAGATCAGCATCAACTATTGCAGCAGCTGTTCCATGTTGCGCTCAACAACTCGGCGGCAGCAGCAGCGGCGGCGGCAGCAACAGCGGCGACCAGTGGTGCCTCACCGGCGGGTGGACCAGTTCCTGGCAGCGGCGATTTTGGGGGTTCCGTGGTTGGCGGCACACAGACGGTCGATCTCACACAAATGGATCAGGGTGGCGGTGTCTATGCGGCCGCAGCAGCAGCGGCGGCAGCAGCTGCCGCCGAGGGAGTGGCAGACTTGCGGGCACTTCACCTACACCAGCAGCATCACGGCCATCTGCCCCATTTAACAGCACACGCACATCCCCATTCCCACACCCATCCCCACCCCCATGCCCATGCCCACCAGCACCAGCACACAGCACACACCAGTCACAGTCACAATCACAGTCACAGTCACAGTCACAATCATGGTCACACCCATCCCCATCACCATCCCTATGAACGTATGAATTTATTAGACCAATAAGTCGATCGCAGAAATGTATGCTACACTATTACTACTATATATGGCGACCTCTTGAATATTAAGTTACACACACACACACACACACACACACACACACAAGAAAGAAAGAAAGAGAGGGATATATATATATATATAGATATATATAAATGACCTAGAAGAAGGAACATCATCTTGTAGGGTTTGAGAAGCGACGGCGAGGGATTAAGCAGCACGCAGCGAGCAGATAAGCTAGTACTAAATGATGTATATGCACAGACATGCATACATGCATACATCAATACTTACATGCATAGACACATACATATATGACTATACTATACTAAATACATACATACATACATACTCGTATGCACTTTGGATCTCAATCTAGCGAAAACTGCATTAAATGTTTCGGCAAACAACATCAAATTAAACGAAAAAAACATAAAACAAAAAACAAAAACAAAAAAAAAAAAAACAAAACAAAAAAACAAAAAACGAAATACTACAAAATGAAGATAAACAATGTTTAGGCAAATGAAAAGAAAAAACTGTGATTTTTTACAAACTTGATTATAAAACAAGCAAAACAAAAATGCAAAAATGCAACAAAAAAACAAAAACAAAAAAAACAAAACAAAAAAATTCAAAAATCTTTTATGAGGATGCATTCATGCATACAAACAAACAAACATACATACATACATACATACATACATACATACATGCATCATAAGGTTAGAATGCGCATAGAACTGGGCAGGTTTGTTTGTTTGTTTGTTTGTTTTTTTTTTTTTTTTTTTTTTTAAGAAAATCGGCAAAGCCAAAATGCAAATTGTGTGTTTTTGATGAAAGTGTAAACGAAGTCAAGAATCGAGAAAAGACCTGTGAAAATTCGACCCAACCGAGCGAAGCAACGTAAAGCGAAGCATAAAAGACTGTTAGACCAAAACAAACAAACAGACTCACACACACACACACACACACACACATACACCCCTATAACAATTATATTTACCTATTGAGTATTACACACAAACACACAGAGAAGGGACAAACATTTATAGATGGGCAGATGAATGAATTCAGTGCGAGCAAAACTATTTTCAAATTAGTCAAGGACTTTCAACTGCATTCGCACACACACACACACATACACAGACACACACACATACACAGACACACACACACACACATACTCACACACACACACACACTCAATCCACATCCAGCTGTCATCCAAGTTGGTCGAAACTTGGATTATATATACTTATATAGATATTTGTATACAGCGAACTGAATATGGATCATTTTGCAATACGCAGCCTTTGTATTCCTACATACATTCATACATACATACGAATATGTAATGAATCTTTATTTACTGTTACACTTTCCGTTTGACAATACGGCCAGTTGACCGGCGCAACATGCAACATGCAACATGCAACACATACAACTAACATTCAATGTACAACAACCAATACCAATGCGTATGCTCGCTTTTTTTTTTAAAAAAGAAAAGAAAAGAAACAAAAAAACTTAAGTAGGGTATTTTTTTTTTGAAAGGAAAATCATATGTACATGTAGCCAGTAAGTATTCACTTTTGATGATGAGGAGGAGCAGCAGGATCTTTGTAAAAACACATACCACTTGTAGCAGTGTAAAATCTAAGCAAACGATTACCTATGTGTGAGTGTTTTTTTTTATAGATGTAATAATAAGTACGGTATATGTATCTATGCAATAGAAATATAAATAATAATGTTATGTTTAGTCAAGGATATACATATGCATATACACAGAATACACAAATAAATAGATAGCGTATACAGTGTACTCGTATGTATATATATATATATATAACTCTGACTTGACACAACAACCATAAATCAATTTTGAAATAATCAAATCAATTGAATTTAACCTCTCTCTCTCTCTCTCCAACCTGTAACCATAACTATATATATATATATATATATATATATATATATAAATACCTACAATGCATAGAAATACTCCACAAAACATATGCTGATGTAGATCCACATGTATATATATATATATATATATATATGTGTGTGTGCACCCAAATCTGAAAAGTCGAAGAGAAATTTTTGTAAAATGATGTACATTTCTATTTGTACATACGATTCGTAAAAGTCGACAAAAACTATTTGCAAGGATGAGTAAAAATTGTACGTTACTTTCCTTCCACACACACACACACACACACAGCTGCAACTGCAACTGCAACTGCAACTGCAACTGATTATCCTACAGTTGTCAGCTGCATCTTGAACATTGAGAAATTGAAAAACTCATACAACAAATTGCGCATTGAAACAAAACATTTTTACAAATTGTTTGTTGGTTATTTTGACCAGATTGCCGCACACAGCTGGACAACTGGCAACGTTTTGTTTGTTTTTGTTTTTTCTTTTTGTTTTTTTTTTTAATATATGTTGAAAACGAAAAGGACAAGGACTGATAGTTTTTAGGCACAGCAAATTGCAAAATTGCAAATTACAAAAAATATTGAAAATTTTCTATCTGTCGAGCGAGCTGTACTCGTCATATAAACACATCTGTAAGATTTGATTTGATTTCTGGGGAGCCAGCGACTATTTTAAAGAACTGAAGAAAGCAAAGCAATTAAATTGTTTTAACTGGGTTTTTTTTTTGTTGTTTGTTTGTATAGTCAATCCCTACATTAACCAATTGGCATGTATTTTGTTAAGTGAACAAATTGGAACTTGTAACGTATAATCAAAATTTTGAATAAGCGCAGTATTTAAGAGTTTATTTGCATTACATTGATTTTCAAGACTGAACTTTTGAAGTATCCTTAAAAAAAAAAACAAAAAAACAAAAAAAGGGCAATTGAGCGGCATTATTGTTAAGCGTGCAATTTCGAAATAGGAGTCGACGACCAGCGCACCGAAGAAGCGCAAATACTTTTACATAATTTAAATACATATATATATATATACATATATATATAAATATATAGATACATATATATGTGTGTGTGTGCAAATGATTGTTAAATGAAGTTTACCACTTGGCAGTGGAATTTAATTTTTTTATGCATTTATAAAGTCGTACATACATACATATATACATACATACATATATATATATATATAGATATATATTTATATATATATATATGCGAATGAGAAGGTACTCGCTAAGCAAGTGGAGTTAATAACTTTTTTTTTTGGCACAACGAAAAGTCTGAAAATCTTTTTGATTTATGTATACCCAACTGATGTTTATACTATTATTATATGAATATTATAATTTTTTTTTGATACCAAATTTGATTGACGTGTGTTTTTAGACTTTATAAATAAGTACATAGCGATATGAAGGTGCGTTTCTAACGTCATCATACCCAATAATCCCATACTCATTAATTCATGTTTAGATGTTGTTCGATTGCACAGCAATCTGAGCATAAATACGAGATGACTGATGGCTCAACCAGTATAGCCTTATCAGAAAACTAATTATTTTTCTGGAATTGTGTCATTGTGTCATACATACATACCTACACACCTACATACATACATACATACATACAATTTTAAATTAATATTTTTTTTTAATTAGCAAATGCGATACGCACACACACACATACACTCAAACACACACACACACACTCATATACACAGCTCAATTAAAATTAACAAACTAAGTGTAAATACTTAATCGAGATATACACATCTAATCCCAAATCTAGATATTGAACGCCATGTTTATATAAATAAGACAATGCGAAAATATGAATTTTATTACAAATCTAAGTAAAATGTATACCGGAAGTTGCTGCTTTGGCTACTTTGGCCACTTGCTAAACTTGCTAAACGGTAAATACATACTTACATACATAGTACGTGTAAATGCGAGCAGAATAATGCAGAATAATAAATAATTGTGTACATACATACATACATAAATGCATACAAATACATACAAACATACATAGTTATATGTATATGCACAATGCTCTCCATTTTAAATGTTGTTTAACTATTATTAAAGCAATCAATCTTGTCTAATCCAATAATAGAAGAGAAGAAGAAGAAGTTGATGATAAAATCCGGATAAATTTAAATATATGTGTATTATTATTATTATTATTTGTGTTGATGAACACAAAGTGCAGCAACCAGATTAACCAGGTTACTCCAAAAATATATAAATCAATATTCAATTTGAGCTAATCCAAAAAAATAGCCAAAACCACACCAAAACCAATTAAGCGTATTATCATATTAATTACTCGTAAATTCGATGGCAACTGCAACTGCAACACAACTCGTGACACGACAACATTCACAGCAACAGTAACTCAGTAACAGTAACTCAGTAACAGTAACTCAGTAACAGCAACTCAGTAACAGTAACTCAGTAACAGCAACAGCAACAGCAACACAGTAACAGCAACACAGTAACAGCAACACAGTAACAGAAATAGTCAACTTAACATTTACATTGACACTAACAGCAACGACACAGAACAGTAACACAGAACAGAACAGAACAGAACGGAACAGTACAATAACAGTAACAAACAAAACAAAAGAGAGAAAAGCAAATAATAGCGATGTTCGTTATTGAAAAAATAATAAAATTACTATGGCTATTTATGTTTTTGAACTATGCCAACACGTAAATACTTCAAATACAAACCACTTTCCAAAGTCCTACTTAAATGAAACAATATAAGTAAATACATATATATTATTCAATGAAACATTAGCTCCAAGCCGCACTCTACCATATTGCTTACAATATTATTATAATTACAATACGATAACAAACAAAACACAACAGTAACAGTAACAGTAACAGTAACAGTAACAGTAATAGTGACAGTAACGGTAACAGTAACAGTAACAGTAACAGTAACAGTAATAGTAATAATAACAGTAACTAACTAACTACTTGGGTGTTAGCAATAAGCCAATCCGAAATATATCTTACCATTTGAGTGTAAACATTATATACTACATACTACATGCATAAACAGTAAACAGTAAAAACAGTAAAAACAGTAAACGGTAAACGGTAAACAGTAAACAGTAAAAAAAAGTAAACAGTAAAAAGTAAAGACTCAAACCAAAATGGCATTTCGAGTGAGTAGCGAGAGCAACACAGCCATAGCCAATCCAATGATTATTAATTGAGTACAGTGAACCCTGACTACTCCAAATACAGCTCAACTCAGACACTTGAATTTGAAGACTGGCAACTGGTTTTAGCCAATATTTTTCGGTGTTTTTTTTTTTGGTTTTTTTTGTTTGTGATTTATGTGCGTAAGCTTCACTGTACACACTTACTTCGATTAACCGAACCGCAGTCCAAAATAATAATATCAAATAGAATTGCCAGTCCAATAATATGAATCTTGCTAGCTCATTCAATTGCTCAAAGAAATCAAAGACCATTGCTACAATATGCAAACATGCACTTATGTAACACATAGTTATATTTATAAAAATAAAGTAAACAATACAATATCAATAATATCTAATAATTTTCTTTATCTTTATGATACTTGAAACGAAACTAGTAATTTGAATCATCGTTTTTAATCAATGCTCTCGTATCACTTTCATCTCGAACTACACTAAACAACAGCAACAACAACAAATACAACAACAACAAATACAACAACAACAAATACAACAAGAACAAGAACAAGAACCACAGCAAACAACAAAAACCTCTTAAGTTGTATCTATTATAGTTTAAACATGAATAACTAAGCAGAATATTTTTTTTTTTTTTTTTTTTTTGTAACTTCTTGTATATAATGGAGAAAATATGTTCAATAAAGTCATTTAGTAAATGAAAATCGTAATCCACGAGCAAAAATATAATATTTAAACTAAGAAATATACGTACATCAAATTTCATGTAAATGTCAACTAGACAAACTTAAGAAAATAAAAAACAGAAAAAACAGAAAAAACAACAAAAAAAATAACAAAAAAAAAAAAAATACAAAAGAAACCAAACTGAATACTACAAAATCCTTTATTTCATAAAATCGAAAAGAAACAAAAAATCAAGCATAAAGTTTATAATGGTGAAGAACACAAGAACACAAAACGAACACAAGCATTCATATATAATACAAAGGAAATCAAATATTTTCTTAAATAAAAACAAAACAAACATTGTGTTATTATTTAAATAAAACTAATGTATATAAATGAAGATGTTATGCGTGCTTAGATTAATTGCATTCAATTGTTTTTTTTCCTTCGAGTTTTCGAGTTTTTGTTGAGTTTTTGCTCTGACCCAATTGTGCTCAGTACGGGGGCTGACCACAAAGGATCTGTCTCTGAGACTCGTCTGAATGAATATGTTAATCAATGAATCAGGCTGCTAACTAACAAGGTGCACAAAGGTTCAAAGGTTATTTCTCAATTTACAGCTCTCTCAGTTGTTGGATATGTAAGTAAGAACTCGTAATCGCACTTACACAATCATACCAACATTTGCCAGAGTGTCCTACTAGGTTATAGAGAGGTTATTCGATGTATTCACATGTGCCACATTCAGTCACTTCACTTCACTTCACTTCACTTATCTGCTGTACATGCCTCTGCCAAGGTGTGTGCCTCTGATGTGTGTATTGGTGTGTAATCTTGTGATTGCCACAGCGTTCAACGTGCAACGTGCAACGTGCAACGTGCAACGTGCAACGTGCAACGTGTTTTTTCTCCTTTCGTTATTAACCCGACTTGGTCCCATTGCTGGGCTGGGCCCATTGTGTGTGTTGTGTTTAAAGTGAGTTAACCTGGATACGGATTAGCTATATATATAAATAAATATATATGTGTATAAGTATGTTAAGCATACAACATAATTGATACATAGTCTCGTATTGCTCTCTGCCCCATATTACTATGCAGAGAACATATGCAACAAGAACAATCACTGACTCGGGTTACAAACATAATCGTACAAGTACAAGTACTATATACAAAATGCACTAACCGTCACACACTTGCCACTTATGTATCTATATCTGTATCTGTATCTGTACCTGTATCTGTATCTGTATCTGTATCTGTATCTGTTTATGTCTACTTTTCATCTATGTTTTTTGTCACAGTTTTATTGCCGCTGTTGTGTCAACAAACACTTGTCCAAGTGATTGGTGTGCAGAGCCCAACAACATTCATGCACTGAAAAAGAAAATAGTCGAAAAAGCAACTCCTCCATTTGATCAATTTATCTTACTCAATTTCGTTTCGATCTTTCTCGCAATCTGACATTTCTTTCTACTACTATCACTACCACTACCACAACTACTACCACTACCACTACAACTACAACAACAACCACAACAACTTATATTATATATATGCAAAAAAAAAAACAAAAAAAAACACTCCACCATCCATCACACCCATTATGACACAATGCCACAACCACATGCCACATGCCACATGCCACCCACACACAGCGCGCCTGCTAATCGATAGCGCAAGAGTTTTAATATGCAACTAAATGTTCACATCGTGCTAAATGAATTTGATGCATAGCTGCCGCTCTAATCATCCTTAAGGTACAATCACTGTTATCTTATATCGATTATATTTTAATTTGTTATCTGTGTTATCTGTGCCATATTTTTTACAGTTTCTTTTTACATATTAATTGCCAAATATAATTGAAGCTATAATTTTTGAATTGTTTACTGCAATTAAAGCCATACACTGGGAAATAATAATACTTTTATACACAACAAATATCAATATATATCTATATATATATATATATATATAAATAATACGCACATAAATATATATATATATATATGTATATGTATATATATATGTATATATGTGTGGGATATGTGCGCCACATATATATTCCACAATCATATACACTTTCACACATGAGCCTATTTTATATATCTTACTAATTAATAAGTCTAAGCAACAAAAAAAAAAAAAAAGAAGCGAAAATTACCAGGTCTCTGGTAAAGAATATCAACTAAAAAGCCAACTAAATGAAACGCAAATACCTAAATGAAATATCAAGCAAATACCAATTACCAAAAATTATACCCAATATAACCACCAACCAACCATCAAACTCCACAACTCCAAATTTACAGGAAATTCACCCAAGAAACTGTTCTCATGCCAACTCTGCGGTAAGCTTCTCTGCTCGAAAGCCTCACTTAAGCGACACATTGCCGACAAACATGCCGTACGACAAGAGGAATACCGTTGTGTCATCTGCGAGCGTGTCTATTGCTCGCGCAACTCGCTAATGACGCACATTTACACCTATCACAAGTCCCGACCTGGCGAAATGGAGATGAAAGACATTAAGCTATTTAACCAATTCAATTCGACAATCTGAGAATTAACGCCCTTGTCTGGGCCAACTGTGGTCCAGACTCCCAAAAAGGCCATGACAAAGAATCAAATCAAATATCAACAGTATAACAAACAACAAACAACGAATTCGAATTCGAATTCGAATGCGAATAGCAACAACAATTACAATATGCGAATGCATAATAGCGATCTGAATCAAATGAGTAGCAATAATAATACTGCTGCTGAGTTAGACTTAGATTATTTGCCACACACTGCTACTGCTACTTCGACTACTACTCAACAGGGGCGGCCGGCAACGCCAGTGCTGCAAAACGAACGCGAACAATATCCACTTTTAATACAAGAAAGACAGCAGATTATGACATTATACGATTACTATTTGCATAAAGCGACTAACGGTATCAGCAACATTTACAGCAACTAAACTAGACAACTAATTAATTAAACGACTCGAAACTTAACTTAAACTTAAAGCAATGCCATTCTGTAGTGATACATACTTTTACACAATAACAACTAAATTAGAAACAAAAATGAAAAACAAAAAAAAATCAAAAACAAAAAAAAAACAAAAAAAAGGGAAAAAGAACAATCTTTATTAACAACATACTTACATTTACACATACAAACAAACAAAAAATACATACAAATATTTACCATAAATATTATCAAGAAAAGCAGAAAAACAGAAAGAAACAAAAAAAGACATTAGGCTCTAAGTTATGCATAGTAAACCACCTTTAGAAGAACTCTTTTTTAACAGCGCAACGTACGTAAATACATACATACATACATACATACATACATACAAACATACATACAAACACACATGGATACATAGATACATAGATAGAAGATCTGTATTTATTTATATGAAAGTTTACCAAACGCAACGCTGACTTGCTGACATCTTACGACTCATGCTTATGGACCATTTACACACACTTACACATACTTATATACATAAGTGCATATACATATATACATTGATTAACTAACTAATGCAACTGTATATGCAACTGTAACTGTTTATACTCTGTGGCCTTCTTTATACCTCATACAACGTACTCGTAGTCAATTTTAAAATTGTTGTTTATTATTTTTGAATTATTGATTTTTGATTTTTGATTATTGATTATTGATTTTTGATTTTTGATTTTTTTGATTTGATTTTTGAATTCTATATGACGAATGCGCAAGCGGACGTTGCACAAGTTGCCTTTCTAAATACTTACAAACAACAACTTACTCGATTGACTTCCTTGATTGACTTTGACTATACAACAAACAAACAAACAAACATTCACTCAACTTTTAGATGTAGATAAATCGCTATTTAAAATACATACACACACACATACACACATACCTGTGTGTGTGTGTGTTTGCGTGTTTAATAAATGACAAATATGATGATAACAAATGATAGTTATAAAAATGAATTGCCAATTGCCAATTGCCGGTCAACTTGTGCTTAGGTGTAAGATAAGTGCTGTCACCACAACGACAAGAACAACTACAACAACAACTACAACAACAACTACAACAACAACAACAAGCCGCACATAATACACAATTTGCCGATTGGAGCAAGAGAAAGAAACAGCCAAAACACCCCCAGTTTAACCCAAAATGCCAAAATGGAGAGATCTGAGCTGAAATCACTTGACTTCAAGCCAAAACCAACAAACCGTCACAGCCACAACTTTAACTGGTTACTCAATATCCAACTACCTGGGTATCCAACCGCTACCCGGTACCCGTTAGTCAGTTCAAGTACAAGTTCACGCGCTTGCCAAAGGTTAGCCCAACACATCTTAAACTACATTGGTAGCAAAAAAAAAAAAAACCAAAAAAACCAAAAAAAAAAAAAAAAAACTAAGCAAAATACATTTTAAACTGAGAAGATACGTAGTTAGTACATATACAACATGCTCTGTCTCTGTCATGACCACGCCTTAATGCATACCCTCTTCTCAAGCCCCCACCCACCCTCCCCCAGCTCTTTAACACACCTCTCTCTCTCTGTATCTCTCTCTCTCTCTGTATCTCTCTCTCTATCTGTATACATAAATAAATATATATATATTTATATATATTTATATATATCTCACTCCCTCTCTCTCTCTGTCTCTCTCCCTCTCTCTCTCTCTGTCTCTCTCTGTCTCCGTCTGTCTCCGTCTGTCTGTCTTTCTCACACACACACACAAATACACACGCAAACTTGCTATCCTAAAACTTAGCTGTTGCCCAGTCTATCTTCATATATAGTCAGTATGAAAAGTGTTTCTAATATCCCTGTTTCTGTCGCAAAAACTTTCACTATACACAATATATGAACATATATATATATATATCATATTATCTATCCAACAGTTGAACTAGTCGGCTATAATACTCTCTATAATGCATTAAGGAGAACGAAAGTTCATCGAACCATTTTCCGTTCGATATCAGTAATACTGTAAAAAGTAATTAAACAATTAGTTAAAGCAACTTTAATATTTGCAGCGGGTTGGCAAAACACTTGTGATACTTCTCACTCTTGCTCTGTCTCTCACTATATCTCTCTACTCTCCTCTCCTCCACCTCTCCTCCATCTCTCACTATCTCTCTCTCTCTCTTGCTCTCTCTCTCTCTCTCTCTCTGTCTGTCTTTCACTAACCATAAATACGTCTTAGTATGTATTATAAAGATCCTTTGCTTGCTCACGCGCTACAAATGTCTCTCTTGCTCCTGCTGTAGCTATATATACTCCACACATATACATACATAAATACATACATAAATACATACATACATAGATTACTTTCATGTATAAAGAACGTATTGGACCTATAAAGTATCTCACATCAATTGCGTCACTATCGCCGTCCAGGAAGTCTCTTTGCAACCTACGCACTTTCTACATAGAACTGCTTCTTTCACATCTGTATTGCCTGATCTGATCGCTATTGATATACATATATATACCCATTGATATATATATATATATATATGTATGTATGTTGAATATGCGATTCAGGCATCGTATTGTACATTCATAGTATTTACTATATGAATGCGCTTGTTTCTGCTGCCACCCAATTTGATGCTCATTTCATAGTTACTATTGACTATAGCTATTTGAACTGTATAAGCCACATTTCGCCTATCCTCTCAGTCTTTTTACCCCTCTACACACCACCAGCCGTATTCTCTCTCTCTCTCTCTCTCTCTCTCTCTCTCTCTCTCTCTCTCTCTCTCTCTCTCTCTCTCTCTCTCCATACTCGTAATATGTAATATAATTAATGCTTAGGTAATAGCTATTCTCTTGCAGAGCTAACATAACAGTACACAATGAAATGATGTACATATGTATATTGGAGTACAGTTTATACATATACATATGTTTTATAAATGAAATAACAATAGCTGAAATTAATAATAAAAACACACACACACACACAAAAAAGTAGTTATTATTCCAAATACTTATGTAGCGAGCACAAACATCGAGTCCTCAATTGAATCGAACCAACTTCGGTGACTTTCCGTTTGACTCGTTCATATGTATAATATTTAATTCATTATCACTAACTAATTTGTAAAGCTTCAATTCCATCATACAACATTTCACATACATACATACATACATACATACATGCATACATACATGCATACATACGTACATACATACATACATACATACGTACATACATATGTAATATTCCATAATTGGCTAAGCCAGACAAACTATCAAAGCTATGCATATATCTCTTACTAATACTCAATCTTAACGGTGCCTCGCGAAGCCTGTCAATTAACTCTAGTCATATTATCAGCACCCCCTCCCCCCCCCCACCCCCTCTCCCGCCCACCACTGTGCCCCGCCCCGTATCACTACTTGTACACAACACACACCTTTCACTTGCATATGTATGGAGCTGTTCGCCATGTGTATGTGTGTGTGTGTGTGTGTGTAAGTACTCGATCACCACCAGCATCTTCTCACTTTGATCACTTTTCTGCTTTCGCTTTCGCTTTCGTTTTCTTCGTTTGCGGTTGCTGTCGCCGCGTTGGGCTCTTGCTCTGCCTTCAACTATGCACTCGACTTATGATGTACCCTGTATCTTGACAGCCTCTCAACGTTGCGTCTCACTACTCGTATTGTTGTATTTCTCCTCTCCTCTCTCTCTCTCTCACACACACTGTCTCTCTCTCTCTCTATCTCTCTCTCTCTCTCTCCTTCTATATATATATATATATAGATATATATCTGTCTCTGTCTCTCTCTGTCTGTCTGTCACTCTCTGAACGCCTAACGCTCCCGCTTTGAGTCAACTGTACAAATAAGTCTATAACAAAAAGAAAAAAGATCAATATAACAGCATATATATAACAATAAAAGCCGAAAGCATAAAATTATATAACCAATTACTACCCTACATAAGTGCTTGTATACTTCATTTTTCTTTGTTGGTAAGTTTGCGTCATTAAACTAAGACCGATAAACCGATAAATACTCTCATCAAACCCTGTGCTTATACTACTTACCACACACCATCAAAAATAAAAATATTCAACATATTCAACTAGTTGTGTGCCTGTCCAAGCAGGCCAAGCTGCTGCTGCTTAGCTAGCAGAATATAACAACAGCATTCTCTCAGTATTATTCTTTGTTACTTTGTTACTTACTAATTTGATTTGATCATCGGATCATCATCGAGCAGCTAATGTTTCGGTTCTTAGTTCCATTTCTTTAATAATACTCATTATTTTTTTGACACACTTTCATTTCGTTACTAAAAAACTAAACTAAACTCGCAAAAAACGACACACATGAAATAAATTGACAATTTCCGTTCGTTTCGTTGCTTTTACTATATACTTTTGATATATCGATAACTTGATAACTTGATAACTTGCTTTTTGCTTTTTGCTTTTGCTTAAGATCGACTTTGCTTCCTACCTAACTATATATATATATATATATATATATATATATGGTAAGTAGTCTATGTCTATGTCTACGCATGTGCACGTAGTGCTTGGCTTGTCCTTACTGACATATCTATATATATATAGTAGATACACACACAAACAAACACACACGTACATAAATACATGCATATATATATATATATATAGATATACACATATATATATATACCTATATATATATTAAGTATTTGTAGCTTCGCATGCTTGTCAATTGTATAAATTGCACGCTTTTACTTGTTGTATATAATTTATATATGTAGTCTTATTTCAATTTCGTGTATGAAACTTATTCACACATCTATGTACATATGTGCAGTGTATTTTAGCAAAAACTATAAAAGAACATTTCGAAAACTTATATATATCCAAATGCCACACAACTGCCAGGGTCAAGCCAGGGTCAAATGACACGTATCAATCAAATGTGCAAATACAAATACAACTACTCTGTATCTGTATCTGTATCTGTACCTGTATCTGTATCTGTACCTGTATCTGTATCTAATTCGGCTCTCCATTTTGACACTGGCCTTGTCCTTGCAATGTGGCCTAGCTAATGTATGTATATCTTTAGATAAGTACGTATACAGTTTTCCAGCCAAAAGCTAATGCATATACTATGTATAATACATATACTCATTTAAAAGCTATGCTAAGAAACAACTTACTATCGTGCCCATATATAACTGTAACTGTTGTACAAAAGTCAATCTATCAAACGGTCCAAATTTAAGTTTATCTTATGCATTTCTTATAAATACTACAACTCTCTGAGAAGAATACATTAAAAGTCTCGTTTTCCGGTTCTTGAGTATGTCAAACATACTGATTACACGCATTTACCTATATTTCTTTATAAATAGTAGCCTATTTAACGCTTTACATACTATCTTGCTAAACAAACGATAAAAAAAAACAACTGAATCTAGGAGAAATAATCAAAAATTCCAACTATTATATTTTGAACATTTTCCTATCCCTATAAAACACATTAAAAATCCACCTCGTATTTTCACCTTTTAACTTTGCACTTTTAGTTTCATTTTCTCAACATCAACCTCAAGCAAAAGTAATAAAACAGAAACAGAAAAAAAAAAAATAAAAAAAAATGAAATTCTGTTTTTCTCAAGCAAAAAAAAAAAAAAAAAAACTATTCATAAATGAAATCCTTAAAAACAAAAAGAAAAATAGAAAACAAAAAACAAAAAACGCTCTCCACATGCCTCGACTAATATATACCATTTCTCTCCTTATGAAGGACCGCTCAATATAAAACGCTCCGCAGCTACCTCGCCAACCAGTTCTACCTCATCGCCGCCGTCACCGCCCACCGCGATGACCTCGCCGAATTATTCGCTGAATGGCAATTTGGCCGCTGCCGTCTACCACCTGCAGACATCGCCACCACGACCAGGGAGCGTGGGCAGCAGTGGCAGCGGTGCGAACAATCTGTGCTCCGCATCCGCTAACGGCACCAGCAACGGGATTAGCACTGGCAATACCAGCGCCAGTGTTAATTTGGCGGCATCGATTGCCTCGGCATCGCCACAGTCTGGCAATGGCAACGTTGGCGTCGTCCCCGTACCACAGATGCCACTGCGCATGCCACCGCCCACCAGCGGTGGGATCAACGAGCCCCAGGAGTGTCCCTATTGCCGACGCACATTCTCCTGCTACTACTCACTGAAGCGACACTTTCAGGACAAGCACGAGCAGTCCGATACGCTGTATGTCTGCGAATTCTGCCACAGACGGTATCGCACCAAGAACTCGCTGACAACGCACAAGAGCCTGCAGCATCGCGGATCGAACGGGATGCTGAAGCGACTGCTGAAGACATCGGCCATCAAGCACGGCCTGGTCGGGCACCATGCGCATCCGCACCACCATGCCCTGCCACACTCGCGCACCAGCCTGTTCGACTTCAAAAGTGAGCTGGGACAGCCGCCGCCGGGCATACAATAGGATTTACGATGGAATGCAATTTTTTAGAGAATTAGAATTTCTGTGGCAAATGCCTTACACACCAGCTACAAATACTTTGCCCGTGATTATTATTATTATGTTTTTCTTATTACTTTTTTTTTTTTTTGTAATTTTGTGAGCGAGACTCTCGCCGTAGGTTCTCTGAAGACCTATTACAGACCGTGCTCACAGTTAGTTATTAGCTTGATATATATATATATTGATACTATGTGTTTTTTTTTTTTTTTTTTTTTTAATTGATTTAGGGTTTGTAATTTAGTTTGCCGTCACGTCAACTGATTGGTTTCGTATCTAGAAATTAGTTGTGTGCTGCTCTCCAACTACTTAGTAGTTGAAGCATCGCTGACATCGTTGCTTCATGTGCAATAACTCAAGAGATAATTTGCAAGCGCATGTTATATTATGTAAATAAGCCTGGATACATGCCCATAAAAATTACAAATTACAAATTACAAATTACAAATAACAACAACAACAAAAAACACTGTATGCATATACTTATATACTTGTATACTTAATTTGAAGCCACTTATTAGCATTAGTGATTCATGATTAACGACATTAATTTACTTTTAACCGTTTTCGCAACAACAATAAAGGGAAGAGAGTGAAGGACTAAAAAACCAGGCTAAGATCTAGGCAAGCTATCAGGTGGGCAAACGGGCAGCAACCTGGGAGCCTACAGTGGAGCGCAAATAAAGCGAACAATTTTCAAAAGAAAAAAAAAACAACAACAAAAACAAATACGCACAATTAATAACGGGACATATCAAGGCGTATACGCAACATTCTCGCACACGAGAATCAAGAAATTTAAGCCAAATATATAACTAAAAAACAAAAAAAAGAAAAGAAATTAAACGAAAGAAAAAAAAAACAGTTAAAAGCGCCCTCTTTACGCTCCTGGATGGCCTGCAGTTTGAAATGCCCGCTCTGCCAATCATTGCACTGGAAATATTCTTGTTGTTTTTTTTTTTTTTGTTAGCCTTAGTTTAGTTATAACTTTTGCCTATAGTTTCAACAAAATTCTCTAAAAAGTCATATTCCAAATACAAAAAACCAAGAACAACCATATGGCGTCAAGCTGCAAATAAATGCATTTTTTTATAATATATTTCAAACTAGTTGTAAGACAAAAGTAAATGTATTAAAACTAAATTAATAATATATATATATATATGTATATACATATATATGTATGTATATATACAACTAACACAGGAATGTTATAAGTATGATAAACACGAAAGTAGAGAGAAAATGATGTAACAAACACAAAGTAAAACGTTATCAGGGATAATATATCAAGTATATAGCGTTAAGTCTTTTTTTTTACATATACATTTAAGGCGAATAAAGCATCAGAAATGGAAAATTCAATTTTGAACACGATATGTATTTACATATATGTGCATATTTACATACATACATAAATGAAAGGAAAACTAAAATGTATAGCATATTTACATTCATATGTAACATACATATATATACATATGTATGTATGAAAGTAATCAAACACTACACAATCTATTTATACAAGCCGAAGACATTTTTGCAAAACAAAACAAAACAAAAGAAAACAAAAGAAAAGAAAAAATACAAACACAAACACAAACAAAAACAAAAATGCAACAAACAAAAACCGCAAAGTAACTCAGTGATTTTTCTACCAGTGAAGTACAAATATTCAGAAATTAAAAAAAAAAAAAAAACAAAAACAAAAATAATAATGCCAACGTAAATTATTAAAAAAAAAAAACAAAAAACAAACAAAAACAAATACAAATCAGTTTGTTAAAAGCAAAGCCAGCAGCTAACAGCAAGGCGAAGTTTTTGTTTGGCGGCCAAAAAAGTATCTTTGAAGAAGAACAAACAAGGAATGTAAATCTATATGTACTATTGATTCGAAGGCCTCATATTGTATGTAGAGAATATTAAAACGCAAAACACAAATATATCAACAATTTACATTTTACATTTACAACATATGTATGTCTATGTATGTATATGAAACATACATATTTTTATAACACGAAACAAACAAACAAATAAGGACAGATGAAACAAAACAAAACAAAACAAAAAAAAACGCAGCATCGACAAAATATATATGAACTGCCTAATGCAAAGGAAATACTGTACAAAAATTGTCCAACTGTTATTTGCACATATCCGTGAAATGTCTCAGGAATTTCTTACATAAAATACAATTTTAAAAATACTGTAAGCTCAAAACATACATGTAGGAACCTAGTTCTACTTACATATACATATATATATATATATATATATATTTATATATATATATATATATCTATAAAATGAAACAATAACCGCAAAAAGTGCATGAAATGAAAAACATTCAAATCTATTCGTCGATTTTTATGTATACCTCATATCGAGATCGATCTTTGGCCAAAAAGAATTGTAATTGTTTAATTCAAGACATTTTCCACAAGAACGGGATACAAATTTTCTGTGTGTTTCTGTGGCATGCAAATGTGCCAAAGCTGAAGGAAAGCGAACAACCAATTTTGTCAAACAATATCAATGATTTGTATTGGAAGGGGGCTGATTGTGGCTTCCTTGCTGATGCCGATGCTGATGCCACAAAAGTGTACATTCAAATTATCAATTGATAGATATGCATATTTATAAATGACTTCTTCATTTTTTTTTGTTTTTTGTTTTTTTTTTTTGCAATCAGATGAAAGAAAGGTCGTCCTCCACGTGTATGTATGTAATTCACAGCGAAAACAGTGAAACATTATTTAGCTACTGCTTTAGCAACGTTCAAATAAATATTCCATCCAATGTACCCGCATACATATGTATGTATAGATGTACATACATACAGACAGATGCATACAAACAACCAATATAAGCATACAATTACAATTACAAATACAATTACAATTACAAATACAAATACAATTGCAATTACAATTACAATTACAATTACAATTACAATTACAATTACAACGCAATCAGTGTCTGTTGAGCCTTGGACTAAAGGGGAATAGCAAAACCATATACTACGACTACCTCTGGTGTGAGCGGTTTTATAGTTTTAAATAATTTATTGAATCTAACAAATATTGTTGCATGGTCTGGAAGAGCAAAAAAATCATTTGTAGCCCTACTCAAGAATATACATATTCAGATATTTAGTACATAAGAACATGCATACAATTCATACATACTTACATACATAAGTAGGTATCTCTCTATCTCTCTCTTTATCTCACTTTCTCTCTCTCTCTCTCTCTCTTTCTCTCTGGGCTTGCCAAAATCTATTAATAACTGTTTGGTAATTTTCACCGTTTTAAGTTTAAGGTGTTCGCATTTTAAACAAATTTATTAAAATTGTTTTTAAGCTCTTTAAAATATAACAACAAATAAACATATTTCCGACCCCGTTTAATTAAAAAAAAAAATTAAAATAAATAAATACAAACATTTTTTACTTGTATGTAGTTATTTAGCTGAGTTCTTTAAACTTGTCGTCTTTCAAAAGTGCGAAACGAAAAATAATGCAAATGAAAAACAAACTGTGATCTATAAAATCTTTGTGTAAAGTGAAAAGTGAACACTTTACTTTTCTTTGTACAAAATTCATTTTTTGGCTGTTTAATTTTATTTATGTATATTTAACAAATTTATTTACTATGCAAAATTGTTGTTTACGTACTCTTTATTATTGTGAATGCAAAACAAAGCAAACTTTTGTATTATTTTTTGTGAAATTTTTCTATTTACATACACTTATGTTCTCATTAATATACATGAATAAATTGTTTAGTTTTAATAAAAATTATTCAAAATTATCCTTTTTGGAATTTGTAAAAAAAAAAAATAAAACATTTTTCTCAATCAAAACACAAAACACAACAGTTGGCTCGAAAAAACACACACACACCACGAACACTTTTTCTCGATATAAGCTTAGTTCATTTGAAGTCACACTTTTTATAATATTTTTTTGAGTGCACTCAATGCAAGTTTATATTTAACCGCTCAAAACAAACAAAAAAAAAAAAACAGGAAATTGGGCAGACTTGTGCCAATCTTGAACATTAGTACAGACATACATACCTAGATTCAGTTTCTGATCAGGAATTACAGACAGACCCACACCTAAAGCAACACAGAAGAACGCAGGAGAAGAGCAGAAATCTCAGCAGGGATCCAGCTAATAGAAAACCAGAAAAGGGCTTATAAGTAATGTTAGGAGTAAGTAGCATCGGCCATCGGATGGACAGGAAGTCGTTCAAACTATATATATATAATATTCACCATTATCGATGTAGTGAATAGCTTAATCTTTATATGTAATTATGTACACTTGCGTATATACATACATACATATGTATGCACGAGTTAATTTACTTAGACATATACCTTTAAAATGGATATGGAATGCATATATGCATACATACATGTATTCATTCTACGTATATATTTATCAAAAGCATAGCCCGCATCATAAGGGCTTAAGTTGGGGCCATAAATACATACATACTGAATACTGAATACTGAATACTGAATACTTAATTAGCCAACGAACCTTATGCTATATACAACAAAGCCAATGCTATATATATACGAGAACAACTCTCTTAAGAATCCAAGTTCCCAGACACTAAGTAACGAGTCACTGGGGAGTGTGAGCCGTTGTATCTGTTTTATTTTAAACGACCCCCCCCCCACTACACACATACTACTAAAATGTATATTGCAAAAATCTTCAAAATTCCACAAGACCGTAAAATAAATGTTGAAAATGCAACGCATATCAAATAAACAAACAAAAAAAAAAAAACAAAACAAAAAACAAGTTAATTTATCACACATGAGACAACATTTAGATAATTGAAAATTATTAGTCCAAATTATATATATTATTATATAAAAAAAAAAAAACAAAAACAAAAAAACCAAATAAATTTGAAACTATGCTGTTCATTGATTTAAATTTAACTTTCGGTATTTAAAAACAAAAATCTGTGATTACCTACAAAATTTAAAGATTAAAGAAAATTTAATGTATAGCACAAAAATGGCGATTACGATATTTATACTTAATAGCGGCAACCATATAACAATTTTTAAATCAAATCTGTCATGAACTTCTTTTGATTTGACCTAATTGTATTGCATAAGCAAAAGAATGAAAAAGCGAAAAAAGAAAGAAATGAAACACGATTTCTGATTGAAGTACATCAATGATATACATGCATACATATGTACATATGAATGTTTGTACATATACATAAATATTTGTATATGCTGTTAAATGTTTTTATTATGCAGTTGCATTTCTCAAGACTTTTGGCTTCATTAAAGATACACTTTTTGCAATAGTAAAACTGCGACATACAAATGTACATGTTTTTCTCCTTTTCCTTTTTTTTAATAACCCTCACATTTTAGCGCATGTCCCGCAATATATTTTACTGCAAATTAGTTTTAAAATCAAATACATAAATATATAAATATATATATATATATTTTTTTTTTAGATTTTACTAGGATAATTTAACTGTATCTTCGAACACTTTAAAAGTCCGAATTTATCGAGAAAAAAGTTATATAAAAACGAAAAAAAGGCATTACACAACAATTAGCAAAAAAAAAACAAAAACAAAAAAAAATTGCACACAGAAAAAGAACAGAGAAATTAATTGCGTATGCATATACATACATACATTCAAACAATATTAATTGTACATTTTTTTATTATCAATATATGTATGTAATCGAAGAAGCGGAGGAACTCGATAAAGTATGCAAGATGCTCCCTGGCTAAAGCATTGTCAAAGTCGAAGTAGTCGAAATCAAAACTAAGACGAATACAAAGTTATGAGCTAGGCAGTCGAAGTCGACAAGTTTGAGTACATATATATATATATACATATATGTATATATGTACTGATGTCTATATCTATTAAATATAGCAGAGAAAAAAACACAAACGAGGAATTATGTATGTTGAAGTATACTAACCACATTTGAATTATTGAAAAACCTTAATGAGCAGCAAATGCGCAAAATGAATATACATATACCTTCACATATGTATGTATATGTATATATATATTTATATATGTATATATATATGTATATGTTATATACATATATGTACATATATATGTAATAATATAACATACTACAATTACATGTATACAGAGAAAAACACAAATTATAAATAAAAGTTCAAAAAATCTCATACGTCTTTTGTGTATTTTACTGTCTTTGAGCAATATCCGAAGGAGTACCAGATATTGGTCCCAGATGTTGGACATCATTTCAACAGCTAAGTAAATTCATTGCGAAAACAACGAAGAATGGCTACCATAAAAATATATAAATTCAAACATGTTAGATGTAGAATTCACTTGCAGTAAATTTCGCACGGCAATTCTGGGGACACTCAATTGTTCAATAAAAACTAGTTTAAGAAAGCCCAAAAAGGTAAGTACATACATTTTGGAATTAGTAGTAATCTAGAGGACAAACTGGGACACGACTAAAAAATTAATCAGTTTTCAAAAATTCAAAATATGAAAATATAAGCTCTTGTTCTGTTATTAAATCTTATAAAATTGACTTATCGAACTTTCTGCTAAAGTGCTCTCTACCGGCAGAGTGCACAACTATTGTTTGCGACATAGCTCTACTCTTAGAAACAATAAATTCATAGAATTCACATTCGCGATTGTTCAAAGTGGAATGAGTTCGAATTAAAGGACGAAAACAGTAAAAAACTAAAAATAAAATTACTTACTCTTATTGAACACACAGGCCACAAAGGTTACACCATCGATATTACCAGCGCTCTCTACCGACAAAATACACAACTAACGTAGTGGAATGCTGAATGAATTACCTTTCACACTTCAGCTATTCACAGTCCAATGACTATCATATAAACAATCGAAAATTGAGTTGTTTATGAATCTATGTTTATAACTGTTCAAAAATAAATATAAACCGATTTAGTCTATGCATGTATACATAGGTACATTTCTTGCTATATAAATAAGCCTTCCTTTAATTATTGATTATTGATTCGATATTCATATTTAGTAGCTAAATTCATTTATAAATAAACGGTACTGTAAAAACTTTTAGAAGAATAAATGTACCATAACTTTTATTTAAATAAAATATTATTTTTATTAGTGACAGCTGGCAGCACATATGATCGATAGTGAATATTATTCCGATGTTATCGCACCAGATTTGAAACAATGTTATCGATAATCGTATATTGGCAGTCTTTCGATCTGCATTCATAAAACAAAAGTCTGAATGGAATTCTTAACTGCGAAGCAGTATTTGAGAAAACACTGCAGCTCGCAGCGGATCAAAACGGACATAGGACCCCTTGACAAATTCTTGCGAGGTGGCATCCGAACCGGAAAGGTTTACGAGATTGTGGGCAAACCAGGCACCGGCGGCACTCAGCTGTGGCAAGTAGCATGAATCCGTTCTTAATTCCACATACATTAAAACTAACTAACCAACTGCACCGAACTGAACTGAACCCATATTGTAGTATGAAGCTCTGTCTAAATGTTCAAATACTTAAAGACGCTCGTGGTTTGGCAGGCAAGGCTTTATATTTGGACACTCGAATGGCCTTCAATCCGGATGCACTAAGAAGTTGGTCATATTAATATCACATATGATAAATATATACATATATATATATGCACATATAATTGCATGCATGCAGATCTGGCCGAAGACCTTGCGAAGAGTCTGGATCGCCGATGGCAGATGGAATCAACTCCCAGCGCATCGGATTTGTTGAGGAACGTGCATTACTTGGAGTGCCGCAATGCTGCTCAGCTTGTGGCGGGCATATTGAATTGCCACAAGTACCTCGAAGATGATCCAAATGCAAGCAAAACTACAACTACTCGCTGGCTGGCTAAACCAAATCTTGTTTCACCTTGCAGATAAAACTGATTGTCGTCGACTCCATATCGTTTGCAATACGAATGCTGGACAACGTCTTCGAGCGGACGGAGCTGCTAATGGAACTGCACGATTACATGCGTAATTTGCAAACTAATCATGATGTGGCGGTGAGCGGTGTTATTATTTCAACACGTATTCAGTATATATTTATAAATAATATTATGTATTACATTGCAGTTCGTCTTGACCAACGATCTGGGATATCGTCGGCACAGGCGTCGTTTTAGATTGGATGCCGTTCTGGGTCAGAAGCATGCGCATTTCATCCACAAGCGGATTTGGTTTACGGAAACCGAGTGTTTTGTAGGCAAAACGCAGAAAGCGAAAAGATTGATTTGCAAATTGTCCGAGTAGATGTGTGATCATCTTTCCAATAATATAATTAGCTTATAATTATCAGAAATATGAAAAAATAAATTAAGCGATATTTATATACATATGTTAACAATAAGTTTGTTTATATTACAAATTACATTCAAAACCGTCGCTTTTTATATGAATCAGTATGACGAAAAAATACTGCGAAGCTTTTGGAATTATTCATCATAATTTTGGTATTTTGAGTTATCTAGCATTGGTCACACTGCACTGGGCGTTTATTGGAAAATAACAAGTAACCGAAAGACGAAGATTAAAAGTAGGCCCCATTGTTAAGCACTCTGTTTAATCCAGCTGCACTACATCAATATGGCAAACGCGAAGATGTCGCAGCCAAAATTCCTGCCTCGTATCGAGAACAGTTCCGCAGCCAGCACAAACACTCACGTCGCCCCCGCCGGCGGTAATCCTTTCGAGACAGATGATGACGAGATATTCAGCAAGCACAAGATGACCGTCAACCTGCCGAGCGACTGCAGCGGGGAACTGGTGCACTTGAGCGTTTCAAGGAATTGGATGTTCTACCTGCTGGCGGCTACACACGGCCGATTGATCCTTTTTCGGTATTTTCTGCCTCGCCCGAATTCACAGCCAGCCCGTGAGCTAAGCCCTTTCCTGTGTTGCCGATTACGTGCCGATTAATTAAATAATTGTAATTTGCTTACAGAAATTGCGCTAGAGAAATATTTGACTGGCTATAAAATAACAAATATTTTTCTGGACACAACGGGTCATCACCTGATCATATCTCTAGTGCCCAAATCACCCGGAGTCTCGCCGGACTTTCTCTACATACACAGCACGGAGACGTCCCGAGTACAATTGAAAGTGCGTCGCATCGAAAAGCTAAAAGATCATGAGATTACATCGGTGGCCTTCAACACTTACCACGGCACGGATACAACAACGGGCTCCATACTGCTGGGCACAAGTCGTGGTCTTATCTTTGAGACAGAGCTGGGACCCACAACTGACACATATCGCAAAAAGCTGTACGATCTTGGCCAGGGTCTCGCCAAATATCCGATAAATGGGCTGGAGGTGCTGCGAGTGCCGAACAGCAATCGATGGATAGTTGTTGCGACGACACCCAATTGTATTTACTCATTTGAGGAGACACTGAGGCCAGAGGAACGTTCACTGCAGCCCATATTTGCCAGCTATGTGAATGGCGAACGGCAGCCGTACTGTGAGAAACAGAAGACAGATTTGGGTTACTCCCTGATACGATTCTTTGCCCCGCCCAACAGTAAATATCCTAAACAATGGGCTTGGCTCTGCGGCGCTGGCATCCGGATTGGAGAGGTGGGTGTGTGTGTGTGGAGCGGCGCAGTAATTGATTGTTAATTTGTTTTGTGATTTTAGCTATCAATTGATTCGACCAGCACTGTCACGCTGCTGGGGGATACGTTGATTAATCTGGATTTTGAGAAAGCGATGCATTTGTCGTACGAAGAGCGGCGCATAAGTGTGCCCAAGACATTCGTGCTGACGGAATATCATGCTGTGCTGCTCTATATGGATCACATAAGGGCCATCTGCCTGCTCAATCAGGAGTTGGTCTACCACGAAGTATTCGATGAAGTCCGAGTCGGTAGACCATTGAATATGGAGCGCGATGCTGTAACTGGCATCATTTATGTTTACACCGACAAATCGGTGTTCACCCTACAAATTTCACGCGAGGAGCGCAACATTTGGCGCATCTACTTAAATAGTGGCCAATACGAGCTGGCCACGGCTCATGCGGCCGAAGACCCCGAGAACCTGCAATTGGTGTTGGCCGAACGTGCCGAGGCCGCGTTCATGGAAGGCGCCTACGAAGTGGCAGCCAATTATTATGCCGAAACCGATAAGACGTTCGAAACGGTGTGCCTTAAATTCATGGATTTGCCGGATAAGCGTCCGATTGTTAACTATGTGAAGAAGCGACTAAATCGACTAACCACGAGTGTGAATGCAACGGACGAGAGTCAAGCGGATGCCATAAAAGCGTTAGTCATTTGGCTTATAGATCTCTATCTGACACAGATTAACACGCCCGGCCAAGACGAAACGTGGCGCCACGAATGGCAAACGGAATACGATGAGTTTATGCGGGAAGAGCCCGTCTTGTTATGCACCAGTAAGAATCGGACGGCGGTGCGCCAGCTGATTGCCGAGCATGCGGATCCACATAGTCTTGCGCAATTCGCAATTTCGATAAACGACTACGACGAGGTGATCGGACAGCAGCTGAAATCCGATTGCTTTGCGGAGGCACTGCAAACGCTGTGCAGGCAACGTGATCTTCAGCTCTACTACAAATATGCACCGCAACTGATGGTGCGACTGCCGAGGCAAACGATCGACGCTCTGATTGCGCTAGATGCCAAGCTAGATATTGAGAAAATTGTGCCCACTCTGGTTGTAATCGATACGCAGGAGCAGCGAGAGCATGTTATACGCTATCTCCGATTTGCCGTCCTCACACTGAACACTTCAAACAATGCCATACATAACTTTCTCCTGCAACTGTACGCTCAGCACGAACAGAAGCTGCTGATGGAGTATCTGTATCTGCAGGGGCAGGACGAGTCCCTGGTCCATTACGATATCCATTTTGCACTAAAGGTCTGCACCGAACTAGGCATTAAGGAGGCCTGCGTCTTTCTACAATGCATGCTGTGCATGTGGACAACTGCCGTCGATTTGGCCCTTGAGTTCGATATGAAATTGGCCAAAAAGACGGCATTAATACCCAAGGACAATGAGACGCGACGTAAATTGTGGCTTCGCATTGGTGAATATTCATTGCACAGTACAGTTTTTGCTCGCAAAATGTTGCCTCTAATGTCAGTGTACCGATTTGCAAGTGATCACTGTACCCCATGATTTATTTATTTATTTAACTATGTGAATCTTTTAGCCTACCATGAAATTAAGGGCACGAACGATGTGAAGAAGGCACTCAGTCTGTTAAAGGATTGCGACTATCTATTGCAAATTGAGGATCTGCTGCCATTCTTTTCAGATTTCGAGAAAATCGATAATTTCAAAGAGGCTATCTGTGATGCTCTGAAAGTAGGTTTTGACTGATTAAGAACATTATTATTTAATTGCAACTATTTTCAATTTGACACAGGACTACAACCAGCGGATACAGGAGCTGCAAAGAGAAATGTGTGAATCCAAAGAGCAGTCGGAACGCGTCTGTAAGGAGCTGCGCCAACTGAAGGCACACAGTATTCGGATGGAGGCGCAGGATGTGTGCGATGTTTGCGATCTCATTCTGCTGGTGAAGCCGTTCTTTGTATTTATATGTGGACATAAGTTCCACAGCGATTGCCTCGATAAGCAAGTGGCACCAATGCTTGGCAAGGAGCGCAGTCGTCGACTTAGCCTGCTTAAGCAACAAATGGAAACGTTAATGGCACAAACAGTTGGCACCGCCAATCACACACCGGATCAGCAGAAGAAACGCATCGAACTGAAAACGGAAATCGAAGAAATACTTGCCGCCGATTGCCTCTATTGTGGCCTGCTGATCGAGACAATTGATCAGCCCCTTGTCGAGAATTGGGATCAAGTGAACCTTGGCTGGGAATAGCAGAGGCCGTATTGCTTATAATTACATATTGTGGCAGTCAAAACTAAAATATATTTCTCTCTTTTAAACACGTCGGCTAACTTTTCTTTATTCACGGCTCGCCTCTTTTTCTTCAACTAGAAGCCTGCTATAATATATATATGTATATGTATATGTATATGTAGATCTAAGGCATTTATTAATAAATCTATATATCATATATAGCTAACTCACACACTCACACCCCTTATGCGCCAGGTTAGACAATCAGTCAACAATTTGCATGCGCAGCTCGTTGCTAACGAACGACATAATTGTGTTGAGTATGGCCTGTTGTATGGATGCATTTTTTGCTATCAGCGGCAGGAGCAATACCACGTCTGTAGGGTGAATCTCAGCGATTGCATTTGTGACATGCTGCACCAGACTTTCGCGTTGTCTGTCCGTCAAATCGTTCAATATGACCTCGCCAAGCGGCTTAAACGTTCCTGTTATCACAAGTAAAGAAAATTGATAAATGCGTCATTAATTGGAGCAGCGCTCCAAACGAACACAGAACACTACACACCACTGGTCATTTTGTAGGCAGCAATGCCGCCAGCGGCACCACCAACGGCCAAACCAACGGGACCCATCAGCATGCCACCAGCAAAGCAGCAAGCGGCACAGATCGCTGTTCCCTTGCCCGTCTGTTTCATGGCAACTTGAATATTCCTTTCGTCAGCTATTATTGCAATAGCTTCCATAAGCTCGCGGGTATCAATTGGCATCTTGATTGTTACTGTAACTTTTCAGAGAGTGTAAATAATGCTATATTATTTTTAATGTGAAATAATATTGTTTGTGATTAATATGTGCCTACCTGGTTGTGGTCGCGTAGGGATTTCCTAAGAATTTGTTACTATTGCAATATACTTCATGCAACAACAAAAAGCTCTTAACGCGTCGTAGTACAAAGAGCATTTATACTAAGTTTCCTGAATGCAAAGAAAGAGACCAAAATATGATTGCATTCAAAAATCAGATGTCATCTTGAGCTGGGACTTGTTATCAGCTTAACTCCCCTTGTGTGTGAAGAGAACAGGTCTATACAGCAAAAATTACCGACAATATACCAAAATCTTATGCGTTTCAGTTATTTTTAGTTATTTTTGGTATTTTCTTTTTAATAGTCTTTTTTAAGCAAAACAAAAGTTATCGATAATGAAAAACCCCCGCACATTTTTCAAAGCGGAATTGTGGCGGTCAGTTTTGAGACGGCAAAACTCAAATTCGCACTGTTAACTCACTGTTAACCTATGTGGGTTTGTGAACAGCTGTTCAAGTTTCGCATGTGGCTGTCAAAAGAACATAATTTACACATTCTGACGGTGGTTATCGGCAAACCACCCAAAAATGAGGCGGGCGCTTCTCTCTTATGCTTCATCCTCCTTTTCCAATATGATGGAGCGCCAAGTGTATTTATCGTTTTATTTAACATTTTAATTTATGTACATATTACTATAATACTATAATTCTTGTGAGAATGATTTCTTAATTTAAAATCACCATTTGCGACCTTTTTGAATTTTCAGCTAAATGTTTGGCTCTTAGCTGACCATATTGTTTTTATGTTCCACATGGTAAGAGTTTATTGCTACAGGTTGCCAGTAAATCAGTTACACACCAGGGAAAACGACATATGATTCAAATTTCACAGAGGATGACAAACTAAATGTTAATAAAGACTTATTTGTCATCACAATCAAATAGAACTTAATTTTAAAATGTCGTCTGCCTTTTTTATAATTTGAACCAATTCTTGTGGCGCACTAGTGCCGTCATGGTCGATCTATTCGATATTTAAATGATCGAAAATTCGCAGCACTAGATAAGCGCGCTGTATCAGCTGCTTATCGACATTATTAAGAATATTTGGGCACACTGCTTGTCAACAATGTGACATCTCTATGAATTTAACGTGAAACCCACAATCAACAAAAACAGTTCGTCGGTGGCGCAAACTAAATACGTATATGATCACCAGTCGCGGTGATCTTTCAATGCAAAGCCCCGCTTTCCAACTGGATAAAAGCAACGGTGTCGATGGCAGCGTGGAAACACCACTAAGCGATGTGACTGGTCAGAGTAACACTGGCAACAGCAACACAAACAGCAATTGCAATAGTAACCACCACAATGGCAATCACTACAATCACAATCACAATTGCAAACACAATAATATCAATGAGACAGCGTTGTGGTCAAGATCACACGATATGAAGGCATCAAAACCCGTGCTGCGCAATATAAACACTGATATGACCAAAGGGATACAACGGAAATCGCATCAGGGCAAGAGTAAGTGCACCCCAAAAAAACACGTTATTCTATTTTGCAAAATCAAAATCAAAACTATCTGCAATCCCACAGTGCAATTCACGGGCAACGATCGCGATGCCAAACAGCAGTTGGCCAACGATGATCTGCGCATGTCGAAGATAATGCGGCGACTGCACAACGAATCGAGCCCAGCTGCCGCATTGGAATTGTGTAGCAAACTGGAAATGGCTGTGCGTACGCCGGTTAACATGGGTTATTTGACACGATCTTTCGATGTGATCCTCGATGGAATGTTGGCGCTATTCAAACAATGCCCCCCCTTGGTGGTCGAGGAGTGCTGTAAGACGCTCGGTTTGATTGGCTACATAAATCGCATGTCGTATCCCATCTACGAAGAGTTTATTGTGAAGAACTATCGCACAAATAAAAAAATGCAAAAGTATTTAATTGTCGCGCTACGCACGACCCTGAGGTAAGTATGTGTGTGTTGTGTTGTGTGTGTGTGTTGACCACGTTATTTTCTCGTAGCTGCGATCACAACAAATGCGATCTACACATTTATGCGGACAAGATAATGCATCTGCTGAAGGACTTCCTGGAGGCAGCGGATAATCCGGACAATTTTATTGCGATTAGCGAGTGTATTGTACAATTCTCGCACAATTATCGCGATGCCTTCGAGTGCCATTTTACAAATGTGGTGGACATCATAATTGGCTGGCAGCTGGAGATTGGCCAGCCCAAACAGCTGAAAGCCCATTGTGCTTATGTACTGGAACAGCTAACGCCGTACTTTAGCAATCAGTTGAACTTCAGCTATGGCCTGCTCCATCAGTTCATCGAGGATATCCAAACGGAGCTTGACGGCGAACGGATCGGTGCCTTCGTCGGTGCCTTTAATACCCTACTCAAGTGCCTGACCCGCATGCGAATAACATGCGAGTCGATTGTCTACCTTGCCCTGTCGCATCTGACCAAAATGCTGCCCGATGTGCTGATGCAGCTGCATCACGACAATAACAATGACAACAACAACAAAGTTGGAGACGACGCCGACGACACAAACAACTCAAACAACGATGCCTTAATCAACATAAATGAGCTCTTCTGCATTTGCCTGCTGAATGGCTACAGTGAACCGGATGCAGCCACATTAAATCAACTGATCCACTTGCAGTTCGTGCATATAACAAAACTGCGACAATCTCAACAGCTGAGCTGCATGTATTTATTATTGTGCACGGTGCGCAAACTTCGTGCACGCTTACCCAACACACTCGTCCAACTGATCTTTCAATCGGAGTCCCCATTTCTTGCGGAGATTCGTGTGCGAAGCGAGCATGCGGCATATAAGCTACTGTTGCGCTGCTGCCAGGAGACGTTGCTCATCCGGAATGTGCCGCTGCTGCAGCTGGCATACAAACAACTCGTCGCGGACATTGACAATTGTATGAGCCGCATTGCAGATGCCCCAATGGAGACAAATGCGAGTGCATTGCTCACCTTCCAATTGGCCGCGTTGGCCTCGCTGGCCAAGCAAACCGCATCCATTATTGGCATGTACGCCTGCAAGCCATCCATATTACAGCTGCTGATTGACAATTGTCGCGCCGAGGAGCTGATCATCTGGTCGAAGCATTCGTCCAGCCATCAGGCAATAATTGCTCTACTCATCGTCCACTGCCAGGCGAATCATAATTTTCGCAAAAATTCAAGTTTATTGTGCGATGGCAACGACAACATCATATCGCAGCCGACGGCGCACAGTTTTGGGCACATACTCAAGTTTCTGGCCCACTGTCTGTCAAAGCAGGCGGTGACACAACTATCGCCCCTGAATCTGCAACAGCTGCTGAACTGGACAAGCTCACTGCTCGCCGAGTGTGCCACGCATTCAACGATGCTGCTGCTGCACGGGGACTTCCGCACAATATGCGATTGCATTGCCAGCGTAACGCCCAAATATGCGCCCATGGAGAGTGGCCAATGTATGCTGGCCGTGCTTGGCTATGGCTGCAGCAATCTCAGCCGGCAACTGCTCGAATTATATCGCGATACGGCGTTACAGCAACTGAAAGCGTTGTGCAGCAGCAGCATCCATTCGATATATGCCCAGATCTATGCCCAATTGCCGTTACATTTGACAATTGTTAAACGGTGTGCCATCGGCATTGGCTGCAGCACGCATGTCAGCATCTGGCAACAGCGTTTGAGCCAATGCAGCGCCGTACGCGATAATGTCTTTCGCGATTTTGTGGAACGTCTGCAGACGCCGGAGGAGCAACCGTTGCCCGTTGACGGCTCTCTGCGTGCGCTATTCGTGCGCAGCTGTCAGGTGAATGTGCTCGATGAGCGCCAAGAGAAATTGACACAGTGTACGCGACGCTGTCAGTGTTTGGCCAGCGCCTGGCTGCAACACGAGGCGGCACGCTATTGTCTTGATCAGAAGTTGCGCACCACGCTCGGCAAGCCGCAGGACACGTTTCTGGCCATCGAGGCGATTGTGATGCGCTATGCTCGATTGCTCAACGGCTGTGCCAAGGATGCGGAGCGTCAGACCTTCGATGAGATGTCGCTGCAACAGCTGTGCAATACACAGGCCAATCTCAGCATGCTGCTGGGCTTCCTCGATGCGCTCGAGAAGCACATCTATAATGCCGCCGAGGGCAGTGCGTTCGCATTGCGTGCCCCCGAGAAGCCAGTGAGTGCATTCTTTCGCCTCAACAATCCCACATGCCAGTCCTGGTTCAATCGCACACGCATCGGTGTCGTCATCATTGCCATGCACTGCCAGCAACCAGAGCTGGCCGTACGCTATGCCCAGGTGAGAGTGCCTCCAATATTACACATTAGTACACTCAGTAAAACATATATAGACCAACATTTTAGTGAATCGCCATACTTTTGAAAGTAAATTTGCTTAATATGATTGTTGTGGCTTTCTAAAAATCCGCGGTTGGCATTGCCCTTAATTCCAAGTTGGATTGTTCTAATCTTTATTAAAAAATATATCTAATTTGCAGAGTGTTGTTGTTTTGGACTTGTTCTTCTTCTTAAAAACGAGAAGTTTTATAATTTTTATTATGATTTTATTCTGCATTATACATCTATATAATATTATTATATCTACATATATAATAAGCCAATTTTTCGTTATTTCTCTCTACCTCTCATCTTTCGCAGGAAATATTACAGACGCCAAAGTCCCAGGACTGCTCATTGCACAGCCAGGCGATAGTTTATTTAGCCTGGGCGCACATCCATTGCGGTGAATCGGATGCGTTGCGTGGTTTGCACGTCTGGGCGCGCTCAAAGAGCGAGAAGAGCTATCAGTGGCTGTTGCATGCATCCGATCAGGCTGCCGGTCGCAGGGATCAGGCATTGGCCGGCTATCGCAATGTGCTCGACGATGAGCAGCAGGCGGCCGAGTTGGAGCCGCATACACGTCAATTTGTGCTCTCGCAATTGATTGAGTGTCTGCACAGCACCGGTCAATGGGCGCAATCTGTTAACTTGAAGTTGCAATTGAAACGCAACGAGGAGCATGCTGACATTTTCAATCCATTTCTGCAGAGGAGCAGCGTGCAAGTGAGCGCCATGGAGTCCCTGTTGTCCAAATATGATGGCCAGTTGAGATCGGATGAACTAAATGCAGCACTGCACAATCTAAGCATTTGGCCCACTGGCGAACTAGCTGCCAATCAGCAAAAACAGCCAGCCAGCTTTGCGGCCAGCTATGTGCACGACAAACTGGAGCAGGCAGTGCTGCGTCAGACGCTCGATCCGCACGAGATGTTCGAGATGCAGCAGTCACTGCTGGACACGAATTGGCGCGAATCTTTGCTCAACACCAGCCACGAACAAGGCCATTGGCAGCAGTTGACATTGCTGCAGCACATTGTTGCCCAACGGCCGGAGCACGAGCATCTGACACTGCTGCCACTGGATCGAGAGGATGCGCTGCAACAGAGTTGCATAACGAGCAGTCTGCTATTGCGTTGCATGGCCTGGACACAGCTGTTGCGTCGCAATTGTGTACGAGACACCGAGGGCACATTGCATGTGGACACAGCGATGTTGGCACGCGAGGAGGGCAATCATTTGACCAGTCAAGCAATATTGGAACAATACTTTGGCGAACCGCTGACCCAAATCGCCGGACAATTGCTGCGGCAACCGTTGGACACAACCGATGATCAGTTGCTACGCGGCTACAGCGAGATGGCCAAGTGTTTGCATCAATCGCAACAGCAGCCACAGCTGCACTGCACCGAACTCAGCTCCATCAACATATGCGCCGCACTCTGCCTCAATATCCAGAAACAGCAGCAGGAGCAGCAGCAGCAGGTGGGTGCTGAGCTCCTGTTGACTCTATCAGATTGGATAAGTGCGCGCAGCTGCAGTGGCTTGGCCACAAATATGTCGGCCACGTTGCAACAGCTCTTGGACCAGCTGCCCGAGTGTCCATTAACTAGCAACAGCAACAGCAGCAGCAGCAACAGTAGCAACAGCAGCAGCAGCCTTCTACAGCCACATGGCGAACGTGTTGTGGCACGGCTAATCTACGCCAGTTTGCAGCAGCGGCCCGATAACGAAGAAGCATTGATTGCGTATGGCAATTGGTGCTATCGCTGGGGCAAAAAGATTGTCGACAACGGTTGCATTTTGAGTCCAGTGGACATCAATGCCATTAGTAGCGAACTGGGCGGCGGAACTGATGCGCTCGACAACGATACGCTGCAGGAGCTGATGCAGGCGCTGCGCATGGAATCGCCGCCGGGCAGCAGCTGCGAAGAGACGGACCTGCAAACGGATGCACAATGTGAGCAGCGACTGCGTCGCCTTGAATTGCTCGCACATCGGCCGCCGAGCACACTGGACATGATTGTGCGCATCTGGCGGCGTGCGATGGCTCAAACATTTGATTACTACAAGGCGGCGGCACACTCATACTTTCACTATCTCAGCTTGAAGGGATCGGGAACGCAGCAATCTCGTTTCCATGTCGACGATAGCAATATGGTGACAACCACATTGCGATTGCTACGGCTGATTGTGAAGCATGCGAGCGGTTTGCAGGATGTACTCGAGCAGGGACTGAAGACGACACCGATTGGACCCTGGAAGGTGATCATACCACAGCTCTTCAGTCGCCTCAATCATCATGAACCGTATGTGAGGCAGAGTGTTTGTGCCTTGCTCTGCCGCCTGGCGGAGAGTCGTCCGCAGTTGGTCACCTTTCCCGCTGTCGTCGGCGCCAATCGTGAGCTGCAGGCCACGCCCCTAACCAGTACTAGCACCAGCACCGGCACCGGCAGCGGCAGCGACAGCAGCTCACCAGCAACTGAGAGCAGCTATGCCAGCCTGTTGAGTGCCCTGACCAAACAATCGCCCGAGGTGGTGCAGCATGTCCAGCTGCTGGTGAAGGAGCTGCGTCGCGTCTGCCTGCTGTGGGATGAGTATTGGATCCACTCATTGGCGCACATCTACAACAGCTATGTGGGTCGCGTCCATAGCATGGCCAGTGAGTTTAAACCGGATGATCTGGAGGGCAAACAGAATCGTTTCGACAGCTGGCGTCCGCAGTTGCTGCAAGATCTGGAGGCGTTGATAAGATTTACGGCACGCGAACCGGAGACAAGCTATGAGCGCAATTTCAAGCGACGTTTCGATGCGCCCATCAAGCACACACTGGACGCACTGCGTCATCAACCGTATCCGGAGGCATGGGACAAACTGAAACAGCTTTATCACATCCTCCAATCGAACATGCTGCGCGGCACAAGCAACACCCTCAAAATGCGTTGCATTAGTCCAGTGCTGTGTGAGATTGGACGCATGTCCATCTCCATGCCAGGCCTGGATGCACAGGATGAGCTGCAACCGATCGTTATTGATCATGTGGAGAGTACGGTATGCATTCTGCCCACCAAAACGAAACCCAAAAAAGTCGCCTTCTATGGCAGCAATGGACAAAAGTATACGTTCCTCTTCAAGGGACTGGAGGATCTGCATTTAGATGAGCGCATCATGCAATTTTTATCCATCTCGAATGCAATTATGGCCAGCAAGAATGATACACCGAACAGTTGCTATCGTGCACATCACTACTCTGTCATACCACTGGGCCCCCAATCGGGTCTAATCAGTTGGGTTGATGGGGTGACGCCGCTGTTTGCGCTCTACAAGAAGTGGCAACAACGCCAGCCGGATGCCGACGCATCTGCCTCGTCGCGCCGCCTCACCGATTTCTTTTACAGCAAACTATCGCCGCTGCTGGCCAAGCACAATATGCTCGTGACTGATCCCCGTCGCCAGTGGCCCCTCTCCGTGTTGCGTCAGGTGCTCAACGAACTGATGCAGGAGACGCCCAAAGATCTGCTCGCCAGGGAGCTGTGGTGTCAGGCCGGCTGTGCGGCCGAATGGCGTCAATCGGTTCGTCGCTATACCAGCTGCATGGCCGTCATGTCTGTCATTGGCTATGTAATCGGGCTGGGCGATCGCCATCTGGACAATGTGCTCATCAATTTGAGAAGCGGCGATATCGTACACATCGACTATAATGTCTGCTTTGAAAAGGGTCGCACCTTGCGCATACCGGAACGTGTGCCCTTCCGCCTTACCCAGAACATGGTGCATGCCTTGGGCATAACGGGCATCGAGGTGAGTGCCTCAAACACATTTTCATCCATTCATCAGACTCTTAACTCTTAACCTTTGGATATTTTATAGAATTTGATTAACAGTCAATCACAACTGGTTAGTAATGCTCTTTGCGTTCGGCGGTGGTTTACACTTTACACTCAATCATATTTTGTTACGTACTCTAGGAATTCTTGGGTAACCCTGCGCTTCGTACTCTAGGAATTCGGGGCGTGCCCTTCGACTTCTCTTTTTTTTTGAGTTCTTGGTGAACCCTTGGATTTCAACTGAAACCCTTGGATTTCAACTGCAGAAACCCAAGAAACCCTACATTTTCTGCTCTAAAAATATTCTAACCTGGCCAAAGTTGAAAGATTATAACGAACCCGAATATAAACTAGGCTAAAATCGGTCGAGCTGAGCGTTCGAGCAACAAATTTAAATTTGTATGCAACTACTATGGATGAGATGTATTTGAAATGATTTGATTATGCTTTCCCCTATTCCGATTTGAAATTTCATGCTTTACTTGTGATATGGTTTCATGATTTCCTATTTTGTGAATGTTCGTATTTCTTGTCGATCGAGTTTTCAACAGTTCTACATTACTTTCGTCTCTTATTTTGTCACCCGAATTCTAGAAATCTCTATGAGAGAGAAAGATACTCTAAAGCTTTTCTTAAGCTCGTTGCAGGGAGAGACAGAGAGAGAGATGGATTATTCTATTTGAAATATTGGCTCTTACACCTCACCTTAGTTTGGATATTTTATCATATCGCTTAACGACAGAGTTATCAGCCATTTAAGAAGACTGGCAAATTTTGGACTTGTTTTAAATTGGAATTTCTTCACAGGTTTCTCTTTTTTTACCAGCTCTACTTGAATTTAGAACAGCCTTTGGGTTTGGTATCTGATCGATTTATTAATGCTTGTTATGGCGCTCCTGTGCACTGAGTTGAGGATTGTGTTTGTGGTTTGGTAGGTTTGCTATTGGATGTGTGGCTGGTATTGCTTTTACTGTTGCTATTGCTGTTGCAGTCACAGTTGCTATCGATGCGCTGCTTGACGCTGTCGGAGGGTAAGTGCAGCTCCAGATCGTTGTCATCGATGCGACAACAGCTGGCGGACTTGCAGCACAGCGTTTGGGCAAAGGCACGTCGGAAGCCGGCGTTCTTCCATGAGTAGATGATGGGATTGAGGGCCGAGTTGGCCATCGCCAGCGAGAAGGTTGTCTTATAGATCATCGAACTGCTCCGACAAACGCTTAAGAGTTGCGCAATCGCGACACAGAAATATGGCAGCCAGCAGAGCGTAAAGCAGCCCATGATGAATACAACGATCTGAACACTCTTCCAATCCGGATGCAGTATGCTATGGCTACTATGCGTATTGTAGACGACAGATTGACGGAGTCGCTTCGCCTGTTTGGAGGCCTCGCGCATGATGCGCCAGTAGAAGACCAGCATACAGATCCAGATGATTACGAATCCGGGCGTTATGATGCCAGCCACATACCAGGGCATCAGCACTTCATCAAATTCGCAGCCCTGCGTCTCGGACCATTTATTCCAGAAGATGGGTATCAGTGCCACCAAACCGCCCACACACCAGTTGCACGTGATAATTATGTAGGCCATCCGACGTGTCATATAGCTAAAACGAAAATATATTCAGATTTAAATTGCAGTTTAACAACTGAGAACTGAACCGGAACCGGAACCTAAAGGTATACACTATATATAGCTGTGCCACGAAAAGAAATGGAACTGGTTTGAACTTGATTCGTGATTTAAATAGGTATAGAATGTAATGAAGGTAATGGAGAAAAGGTCTAGCTTCACTTTAATCCTTAGTCGTACAACAGTTTCGCATAGGATTAAAGATACTGTTTAATTCTTGTGCATTGTTTTGATTTATCCCAAAGTTGCAAAAAACCAACTTGGAGTGGAAACTAACTTGAGTCACAATCGAATTTATTAGAAATTGTAGTCTAAAGCGTATTTCTCTTGATATTTGTATCCTCACATAAAACACTTCACTTTTTGTTAGATTGCTCCTATGGCAGCTATATAATATATGGCATTCCCAAGTCGATCATTTTTGTGTACAAATGTAAGAAGCTCAATCACACGCATAATTCGTAAGTTTTTCCCGAATAGTTTTGGTAAACAAGGAAGTTGTTCATTATATATTTGATGTAGTAGTCCGATGTCAAAGATTTATTATTAGAATAACACACATAATTAGTGAGTTTACTCTGGATATTTTGGCAAACAACAAATATGAATTTAACTCAATATAGGCGGTAAACGGTGGGCGTGGTCGTGGTCAGATTAGATTAGCACTTACCGTCTGTAGTGCAGGGCGTACATAACTGCAATATAACGATCCACGGCGATGGAGATCAGCGTCAATATGGATACGCAGCAGGCGCAGATGAAGAGGAAGAAGCGGAACAAACAAAGGCCACGCAATCGTCCCAAATCGTGGCCGATACCCATATAAAATGCAACGTGATAGGGCAAAGCAATACCCACAATAAAATCGGAGACGGCCAACGAAAGGATGAACAGATTCGATATGACCGAGCGTAGATTGCGGCAAGTGCGCACCGCAACAATTGTGAGAGCATTGCCAACCAGAATGGCAACAAAAATGATCGCATTTATGGTCAACCAGAGCGCCAGGACCGTATTAAATGGCTGCTGCTCCCTCTGAAGAAGCTCCTCGATCGATGTGGGATTAATGATTGGTAGCAGGGTATCGCTATCATCGTGGCTGATCGCCCAGTTGTCGCCCATCCAACTGTTTAGCAGCTGGCTATTGCTCTCCGTTGGTGAAGATTCCAGTTGCATTTCCTTGTTGGTGGCCATGACGCAAAACGACGATGACGACGACGACGACGACCAACACGACGTTTAATGGGAATCTCCCACAAACACACACACACACACACGGTGACAAAGCGCAACTATGATACGCACTGTGTGCCAGTGTTTAGCAATCTGGTCGATAGTCTGCTTCACATGGGGCAAAGGACTTGGTTAAGTTGCTGCTCCACCGCTCGACTGCTGCTGCTGCTGCTGCTGCTGATGGCAGTTCGTGGGTGTCGTTTGTTTACGTTTCGGTTTTGCACCAACTGATAACTGACAGCGACCAGTGACAGATCCAGCGTGAGAAACACAATCCGTTGATAAGCTTTGAGAACCCACCCAACCATATTGGGCGGCGTGCTGCTTGCACTCAGAAAAACAATCAAAAGTTATTGTTTTTTGTTTTTTGGAAATAATTTCCGTAAATAAGAAAATATTTTTCTTAAAATTAGCAAGGCTTAGCAGGTCAAATATGGTTTTTTTTTTGTTTTAAATTTTGTACTAAATGGAAATAATATAAAATATTTCTAAAATGTAGAGTTTTTACAGCTTAACCAATGCAAATAAGGTGAGTAACTCCTGGCAGCAAAAGTATGGCGAATCTTTAAAATTTACTGCAATATTTTTTCTGAGTGTGCCCCACAATTAAATGCGGTTTTCTGCAAAACAAAAAAAGACAGAAATCCTCAGCGTTGCCCGATGGATTTGTGTAGCGTATTTTGTAGTTTCCACCTGGCTGGCATTTGATGTATATTAACCGGTGGGGTAAATGATTACCAGCTATCTAATGGGTTCGCCTGCAACTGGCACATTTCTCTATCTACAGGTATTTCGTGAACGTATTTTTAGCACTTCAGTGTTAACCCTAGCTGAGCTGTCAGGCCTACCTCCAGCTTATATTTAACAAGTGATATGATTTCTATATTTACAATTGGCCCACAAAATTGTTTCGGACACTTCCATGTCAAAGTTCATATCATGAATTTTAAGGCCAGCTCAACTTTTATTTATACATTTTAGTGACCAGAAGACAACATTTGTAATAAATCCCTTTCTATCAAATTTTGACCATTAAGCAACTATTATGGTAACTAAATAATTTTCATATTGCGAAATGTACTGCGTATTTCACAGTCTCCAATACTATTGGCTTCTGCTATAAGTGGCACTTGTCTTATACTAAACATGTCCAGGCACCTTTAGATCTAGTATATTTGGCCAAGATAAGTTCTATAAGCAGTAACAACAATTTGTCGAAAAAAAGATGTTGTGAAGAGTCCCAATTGTATCGTCATTGACAAAGAAATGTTCCAATGTTGACAGGGGATTTTCCTAATTGTCCTAACCCCCACGGAGACATGAGTAATACATGAATAAATTTATATGTGCCACATTAATAAACACCAAATATCAACAATCGAAACAAGTACAAACTACGCACAAGCTGCAAAGTTGCTTCTCAATAAAACAAATGCAACAATCGACAATTGTCCACAGTGATTGTGCGTATCTGGAATAAAGGTTGAAATCTTTTACATATATATATTATATATATGCCTAGTATATCATAAAATCAGCAGTTCGAATAGTCCATATAAAAATGTTTGGTTTGTGTCGCTTTACGACTGCGACGGCTGTCGAATGTATCTTCCCCCATCTGTGTGTATATATACGATTTGTATCTATTTGATAGGCGTGACGATAAACGCGATTTGTGCGAGCATTATTTACGAGTACGCATACGAATCGTATCTATTTATGATCTCCCTATAACATATAATACAACACAGATATATATGTGTGTGTGTGTGTGTGTGTGATTGCATCTATTGTTATCTATTCGTTTTCTCATATTGTTATTGCTGGTTTTTTTTTTTTTTGCTATCTTGCAGGGCTCGTTTCGTCTGGGCTGCGAGTATGTCCTTAAGGTGATGCGCAAAGAGCGGGAAACATTGCTCACCCTGCTCGAGGCGTTTGTCTACGATCCCCTCGTCGATTGGACGATCAACGATGATGCAGCGGCTCTGCGACGTGCCGTCAATGCCAAACCCTCGTCGACCGCTTCCAATGAGATGAAATGCCTGAAGAAGGACAAGTCGAAGAACAAGTTGCACGATTGGGATGCCAAACGGCGGCACCTTGTCGGCAAGCTGAACCAGTGCCAAAAGTTTTGGAGCTCGGCCAAGTGAGTAATATCGATTAGAGGACATATCTATCATGATTTTCTGAACTTATACAACTAAACTCAATTCAGTCACAAAACACACACAAAACTTGTAAGCAGAGCGGAGAATATTGCATATTCATTATCCACACTTAAATGCAAATTTCAATTCATTTTGCTTGCTGAGGCATATTTCTTCATTTTGTATAGAGATATTTGGGAATATTTGTATGCATCTTGAATTCAAACAGTCTTATTGTAGATCATCCGATCATCCTTTTATAAATCCGGCTTGTAGAGGAAATAGTAATAAGTAATAATAGTAATAGTTTAGTTTAGTGTTGGGCTCCATGCTAAGTGCTTGTTTTGTTTTTATTATATTTACTCCAATATATATTTCAAATCCCGTCAAGATTCGTATTCAGGGAGACGGATTCCCATTCGTCCATTTAGTCAGCTGTTTCTCTACATATGTAAACAGATAAACAAAAATCATTAGAGAATAAAAAATTTAACTTTTATTTTCTCTATTTTTTATAATACAAAGTAATCGTTAATTGGGCAATTTGCTAAATAAAAATCAGAAGGAATTTATTTAACATTTTCAATTGGAATTAATTAAAATTATTACGTTTTTCGGGCATATCTAAATGGAATTAAATTTCAATAATTTCTTGCACATTTTTTACTGCGATTTTTCCGCTTTTTTTCTCTTATAAAAATTGCAAGCAATGCTGAACACAGATCAATGTAGATTTGAAATTAAAAATTATGACATAGCTTAACTTCGCTTAACTTGCTTTACAGACTGAAAATACTGCCGCAGCTGTCGGAAATGGTGGTCGAGATTGGGAAGCTGCAACAGATGCAGGCGCAGCGTCTCAGCGCCGACCAGGAGCTGGTCAATCTGAATAAGCGTTCGGCTCTGATAGCCGAAATCAATTCACTTGGCACGGCGATCGAGAGTCACAGTTTCAATACGGCCTCGTCACGCTATGCCATCAAGCGTCGCCACGAGGAAATGCTGGCCGAACAGACGGTCCAGTGTCGCGCGGACTACGAACGGGTGCAGTGCCTCCTGGCCAGCTATAATCAATGCCTGCAACAGTCGCAGCTCATCAAGTTCAGTGCGTGTCTCGTTCACTTAAAATTGGTGGCCGGCAACTGGAACACCAATTACGACCAGCTACAAGAACAGGTGCATGGCCATCTGCCCGGCGACATTTTGGAGGAGTTAAATAGCACACGCCACCGGCTGGGCAAGCTCTCCGTCCGTCTGAGCGATCTGGGGCTACAGTGTGTGGAGCATATGCTGCAATATGCATCGATTATGTTTTACTATCCGATGCAGGCGAATCGCAAGAACAAGTATGTGCGATTCCGCGACACGTATGCACAGCATCTGCGCCATATGGCAGATAGCAGTTGTGGCAGCGTCTGTAGCAATAGCAATAGCATTGCCCCCAGTCCGATGTGCCACATCAATGTTGGCGAACAACTGAAGATTGTTGAAACACTGGAAACGGTTTGGGTGCAACTTACCTGTCAGCTGTATGAGTTGCAGCAGCAAGTTAGCAATGTAGCAAAAGAACCGCAACCGCAATCCGTAGACACGATCCAAGAGAGTAACTTCAGCCAGATGCTGCACAATGCGGCACTCATCCACACGATGGATGAGGCAACTGCTGCATTTACCAACTACGAGAAATCCGCTTTGGCTACACACGACACAAAATTGACGCAACAACAATTGCAGTTCATAAAGCATGTGCGCACCATGTGCCGCAAACTTGCCGGGGATTCCGTGCACTCCGTCCAGTCCGAGCAGGCCAGAGAGCAGCTGAGCGAACTTGACACGGCGCTCGACTCACTGATTAAGTTGCAGTCCTTCTTCAGGGAGGAATTGCCCGTGAGCATCTTTCGCCTGCTGCTGCTCAGTCCCAATTTGGATGATTTGACAGCGCTGCTGCAGCTGAGCAGCAAAGCGCTGAGTGAACGATATTCGCAGGCACTGTCACAACACAAAGAGCAGGAGGAGCACCACCATCTGCCGGAGGAGAAATCATCAGTTCCGCTGCCCACTGTCAGCGATCAGTTTATGCCCTGTCTACAGTCGGGACACGAACAGTTCGAGAAGCTCGATCAGTTTATGCTCTGTCTACAGTCGGGACACGAACAGTTCGAGAAGCTCACCAAGGCACTGGAACGAATTGAACGCACCATTAAATTGATAATCGATGATATTCCGGATGATCAGACACAGCAATATATGGTGAGCTATTTGGCGTCCAAGTCCAACTGAGAGTTTGAAAAGTAATAGAAGTGAACCAAAGCTTTGCTCCATCTTTCAGTCTTTCAGTTAAAGGGAAACACTAAAGTGATAATCAGCAGAGAGAGAGAGAGAGAGAGAGAGAGAGAGGGCAACATGTAGATCAGAAGATTTCAAGATGCTTGTCAGCAAGGGAGGGGATGTATTGGAGAATTACGATATATATATATATAATCGAAGGAATCGAAGTCTTCTCCCAAGTATCGAAACAGCTTTACAGAGAATCCGACAAACCTAATTGAGCTCCTCGTTTTTTCGATGCATAACTAAACTTAAGAGCAAACTAGAAAAACCACATCGCATTTGAAGACAAGTTTGATGAATTTGGACTTTGAAGATTTCGATTGTAATTTCTGCGGATATAAGGTTTTCAACATACCAAAATCTTTTGTAAATTTACCTCAGAATCTGATTAAAGATAGCTTTATATATTTATTTAGACACCCACTACTGACATGGACAATATCAAGATTGTAGTTTAGCGTAGATAAGGACTTGAGATACTAGAAATGGAAAATGAGTTCAGTTTCCACAAAGTTAAGGGAGTTTGATGATTAGAAAGGGTGCCTACGAAAGAGAAAGAGAAGGAGAGAAAGATAGAGAAAGCAGAGAACATGTTGAAAAGAGTGAAGAACACAAATAATAATTTCGAATTGATCTTTGGTGATTTGATCGGATTGTCTCCCACATAAAAATCATTCTTTGTGTATTGTCATAAAGTTCTCTTCTCCTTAAACATACTGCCTTTCCATCTCTGATCCGTTGCAGGAACTGAGCATATTGAAGAACGCGAGCAGAGAGCATCTTAGTGGCGCCGTTTTCTTTGAGCTGGTGCTGCAAACGCTGCGCTCCAGTCAGAGCTACAATATCCGGCTGATGGGTGGCCCCGTGCACAACTTTATGCATCGTTTGCAACAGGATTATATTGTGGGTCTGGTGCCGCTGTTGTCCTATGCATTCTATACGAATTGCGGTACACGTTGCCACGAGTTGGCCGCGCTCTCCGATTGTCCGACGCAATTGCTGCAACTGTGTGATGGCTTCTTTGCATCTCTCCAAGCGAAGGCAACGTTGCTACAGCAAAAGCGCGATATATCGCAGCTCAGTCAACAGATCGAGACACTGACGCTAATTGCATCGGCCCATTATTGGGCCTATGGTGAACTGCTCGATTACGAGCTGTCTTCCCCACACATCATAAGTCGGCAGACGTTGTGCAAAGCTATCTACGAGAATTGGCAGACACTCGACGAGAGCTCAGCGGTCATGGAGCAGCTGGTTCATCAACTGAACTCACAGCTGGAACAGCTGCAGGGCCATCGCAGCAACTGGAATCGCAATCACATCGATAGTCTGCTGCGCATTGATGAGCGGTTGCATAAAAGGACCCTCAATCACTTGGACATGATTGGTGATGTTAGCAATTGCGCCAGCGCCCTCTGCAGCATCGAGCAAATGGGTACAATTGGTCAGGAATCACAACAGCAACAACAACAGTTGCCCGAGCACATGGAATCCTGGCTGCAATGCTATGCCCAGTGGCAGGAGAGCAATGCACGGATCAGTGCTGTCGAGCAGGCCGTTGTGCAGCTGCTCGATCCCGAGGGTGGCATCGATCAGTGCTGGTTAACGAATGTCCAAGGACTGCTCGAGGATTACACGTGCAAGGTACAGCGCGAGATATCGACGCTCGAGACCGAGCAGCAGACGCGTCACACATTCATTTGCACCCTTCTCAAGGATATTCTGGTACGCAACAATTCCTTAAGTATATTAGAGAAACTGGCACTTTTTGTGGACTCAACGAGATCAAACCAACTTTGGCAAAGGGACCCTGCTCATTCAATCAGTTCAATAACTTACCGCTACCGACCTTTGTGGATCAATCATCAATCATCAATAATTAATATTTATTATTTGTATTTAATTATGCCATTAATCTCACATCTACATTGTTGCAGCGTCAGCAGGAGCATATGCCACGCATTTATATGAGGAACATGTGCGCCGAGCTCGAGGATCAGACGAGTGGTTCGGGCAAATTGATTCCGCTGGATGTGCAGCTGCTGTGCGGTCATGTGCGCGACTCCCAGCGCAAATTGTTGAACTTCTTCCAGCTGTTGGTGGAGCTGCGCAAGGATCTAAGCGGCGATCGCCATGCTATGCAACCAAGCACGCTAGCCAGTTGGCAACAGCAGCTGTTGCTTATCCAGGAGATGATCAACCACGATGTCGATGACTTTTTCAAGAGCATCGATGAGTTCCTGCAGCATGCTGCCGATGGCGATTCGCTGCCATATGAAACATTTACGCATAACAAGGGTAAACCGTTACATTTCGATTGTTCCACCTATTCACTGGAAGCTCATCCATACTTTTCAATTTGCAGGTGCTCCAAATTCGCATGAGCAGAAGAGAAATGCGTACGGGGTATCCGTGTGGAAGAAGATACGCATGAAACTGGAGGGACGCGATCCGGATAGCAATCAACGGAGCACCATTGCAGAGCAGGTGGACTATGTGATACGCGAGGCAACTAATCCAGATAATCTGGCCATATTATACGAGGGCTGGACGCCGTGGGTCTAACGGTCACCGAACCGGATAGTGCGATAACTAAATGCATATATTGCAAAACAAGGCATTACGTATGTTTTCGAGGCTGACTACAGTGGAACTCGATTTGACTGGACGCTGCGAAGTGGTCTGCCTGTAGCTGCCAATATTTGTGCGCATATATAGAAGTTCAGGTTGGGGTCATCTGTCGCTTTATTAGCGCTATGCCCCTCTCCCACCAACTTCCTCTTCCACAAAAAAAAAAAAAGAAAAACAAACAAAAAAACCACCAATGCTCGAAAAGTAAAGTCGACTACAATCAATGAATTGAAAATTGAAAGACACAAAGACAATATCGTTTCGGTTGCTTTCGTCCATATTACGGCCACCCCTCCGCCCTCAATTATGCAAAGCGGGGGAGGGATGGAGGTAGGAGTAGGAGACCAAAACTCAGACTCTGGACGCACGACAAAGAGTAAAAACGAAATCGCCAGGCCTTGGATTTATTTCAGAATTTTAAATTAATTTTTAGTTTATAAAGAAAACAACTTTATAATTTCACTTACTTAATTTTAAGCACAAAGCTTTTTTTAATTTAGAGTTTAATCATTTCAATCAAACTTATCCTATACCCATCTAATTAATCAATATTCACACACGCATCCATTTGACAGGTGCAATCAAATTGGAATTTGTTACCTAATTAATTTGTTAATTTACAGCCTTTATCTTTCGTTAATTGATTTTTGCGCTGATTAATGATTAATACTAAATGCCTAAAGATTACGAGAAATGCATGATAAATAAATGTGTTTCAATCAGTTCCATTTCGGATGAGTATGTCAACTAATTAAGCAATTACACAACTTGTACAAGGATTCACAAATCAAGCTACAAATAAACAAAAACTTCGTGTACCAAAAACGATATTTCCATTTATCTGACGAGCTATGGGGTGTTGTATGCATGTGGTATAGGTTGCCATGCATGTGTACCAAAAATGGTACCAATTTGGTTGATGTATTGGCTATGTATTGGCTAAATCATGATAGAGTAAAAACTGCTGCATACTTGGAGGCGAGCCATGAGCAATTTTGTATCTGGAGGACAAAAACTATCTGTTTAAAACACATCATGACAGTCACTGAAATGGCCATGTTGCGACGGATGTTCCAATTTTTATCATTCTTTTTTTACCTACCCCTGTATAATTTTGCAGCAATTTTTTGTCGAGTTCTGGAGATAAAATTTGTATGTCCTTTAAAGATCCTTAAGTCATTGCAGATTACTGAATAACATGGTGAGTTGAAATCGCTGGACCTCCTCCACCGAACCGCATTCAAGGATTAAACACTTAAGAAGCAAAATGGAAATGACAATATTATCAATTTATGTATTTATATATAATCACTCATTTATTTTCTAATTTCATTTTTTTTGTTTCAATTTTTTCTTTCGTCAGTTTTTTTTTTGTCATTTTACTTGGTAATTTTTCGTTTATCAATTAAGTTTATTTTGTTTTCGCTTTTGGTTAGGGTGTAAAAAGTTTGAAATGTTCTTAATAGGATCAAGACATACTTATTACAAGCTAATGCATTTTTATATATGTATATTTGTTTTTAGGTATTTGTTGCAAATTACATTTAACGTTTGTTTTCTGTTTTTGGGTTTTCGCTTACAATTCTGTTTTGTTGTCGTATTTTGTTATTAATTTATTTCATTTTTGTGTACATACTCTCAATGTATTTTACAAACAATTACAAGTATAAATCAAAATTCCAGCTGTGGGTAAATATTGTTTTTCTTATTCTTTTCAACTATTTATTTGTGTGTGTGTGTGTGTGGAAAATCAGTTGCATTTGTGTTAACGTTAATGTTGATTTGAGGCTTACGCTGAATGCTATAGTTATACAATAATATGTTTATATATGTACATTATATTTAAGTATACATACGTGTATATATTTATGCATGTAAATATATATACTTATACATATACATATATCATTTACAAAAACTACTCATCGCTTATCGCCGCAACTGCCGCTAAGGAAAATTGTTATTACTTTACAAATATTAACAAAATCATATTTAAAAAAAAAACCCATAAAATTATACAATAGTTTTACATATAAATTATATGCGTGTATTTACGGCACAGCACGTAATTTGCATACGTGTTACGGATTGTGAATGCGGCTTTGTTTATTGGATCCCTTATGTCTAAGACAGGAACTCCATTTAGCCAGTTTTGAAACTTGAAATACATTTAAACATTTAAATTGCCTTAAGCATTCGTTTGACCAGAATTTTCACATGACAGATGGTTCAATATTTGCAATATTTACGCATATTAGTTTTGTTTTTTTTTTTTTGTTTTTCGTTCTTTTTTTAAAATTAACAATACAAACAGATACAATTTGTGTGGTATAACAAAAAAAAGTGGTTTGTGTGTGATAAAAGTAATCATATATAAATAGCAATAACTAATTTATGACGTTGGATAAACACAAGGATTTGCAAAAAATAATTAATGTTTTTTTGTTTGATTTGTTTTTGGTTGCTTTGCTTTTGCTCTCTAATTAAGCATAATTATTTATAGTGTGTGTGTGGGTGTGTTGTGTTGTGGGTGTTTTGTTGTATACTTTATGTTTAGTTGCTTGTTTTTGTGTTTATCCTATGTTTAGTTTGTTGTTTAAAATAATAAATACATACATATACATTACAATTACAATTACATCCATAGTACAAAATATAAAATTTAACATCACATTGGTTGACATTCTTTTGTTGGTTGGTTGGTTGCTTCGCTTACATGCATTTCACATCATCATCATTCTCATCATAGTCCCATCATTACGATCACCATTCATCATTCATCATACATCAATCATCATATTTTTTGTTTGCTTCGTTACATATTTGTGGGTTGGTTGGTTTCGTTTACTTTTGTCCTTTGTTTGTTTCTTACTAACATTTTAGCATTTTAAATTGATTTGCTTGCATTTGATTTGTGTTGATTTTTTTTATACATTTTTTTGTTGATTTTTTCTTTTTTCTTTGTGTTTTTTGCATAAACAGTCGGTCGGTCGGTAGGTCAAAATGATCGATCGATCGGTCGATCGAAACTCTGCTCCTCTGTAGTAGCCTCTCCTCTCCACTCGTTGCTTCTTAAATCCATTTCACTGCGCTTCTTTTTCTTCTTTCTTCTCCAACAACTGCCCAGCTCATTCTCTCTCTCGGTGTGTATTATGTTTGGCCTTTGCTTTCCAGCCTGGGAAAATAAATGGAACACTTTAATTATAAATACAGTTGAAAACAAATATATAGACATTAAGATTAATGGCAGTAATATTTAGATATAAGATTCTATGCAATTTTTGTTGAACAAACTCGAATTTCACTAAGTTGATCTCTTAAATTGAGTAATATTTTGAATAACAAAAAATTCAGCTAGGAGACACAATTCAAAATTTGCTGGATTGTTAAAACTGACTTCTAAAACTGCCTCTTAGTTGTAGTTAATAAATAAATAAATATTTCACTAACATATTTGTAGTTTTCTGTTTTGAAAACAAACCCCAACGAGTGATTTAAAGCCATCATCTCTTTAGTAATTGAAATTTTAAATTTTGACAAGTACTATTGCAGATATATAGATACAGAGATGTACCCATTCAAAAATATATTTATATGTACACACATGCATACATTCATGCATATATGTACACAAATGGCATCTGCTAAGTCGTCTATCATCCAGATTTATGGCAATCGCTTTACGCACAGCCCACTCAGACGTTAAACGACTTAACGAGCTCTGTAATACAAATAAAAATACAATGCATTAAAGGCGTATACATGCATGTACATAGGCTTATGTATGTCAAATGCCAACGCATACACAACAAGGTACTTCAGTGACAGATACTATATGCATACGAATCTAACAAGAGAACCTGAGCATATATATACACACATATTGGTGCATGTTTGTGATATATATCTATATATATATTATTCCTTTATGTCTTACCTAGATTATTACTAATCTCCTGGATGCTCGGGACATGAGCGATTCACCTCAAACCAACGATCAATGCAGCTGCAATGGTTAAAGATTTAGTAAATTTGTAAAGCTGAAGGATGATAGATTAAATTTTGTATACCCCTTGTGGTAGATGCATAGACATGGCAACCGAGCAATTGTATCACCTGGACTCAGATCTTCAAGGCATATGACGCACTCGCCTTTAGCATCGGATAATGTATCCTCTGTGAACACACAACACAATGTAAATAATTGGCATTAGGGTAAACTATAAACGCTTCGATTGCATCATTCTCCAGCTCTTGCTCACCGTTATATGAGAGTCGTGGTTTTGTTAGGCACATAACTAAATGGCATTCAATATCGTCGGGCAAGACGAACTTATTGCACACGGGACACTTGATGCCTGCAATCAGAGTTGAAGTTGAATTAATGTTTATATTCTACTGAATATAATATTTAGATATTTGATGGCATGGAAATTGGAACTAGTTGTTTATAGGTTTTCAGTTTGAGTTTAACGAATTTGATCTATAGATATCTAGAGTTTGAATTATGCAAACCAAATAGAATAGAATTTGTTAACTAAACACAATTTCCATCTACATTGGTTGGTTGGCTGTAATTACAGACGACTTTGAATCTTCCAATTTGCTGGCAATCTCTTGTTGTATGTTGCCTACCATTGAAGGACCAAATATGCGATGGCAGCGATGTCGCTGTGTAGACACGTCCAATGCCATTCGTTGACGTTGCGGATGCGGCCAAAGCGATGCTCTCAACAATATTGGCGCCCGTCATTGACATGTCCTGCGGAAGGGCGCAAAAGTTAATGAATGGGCATGGAATCAAAAACATATTTATATATATAAATATATATATATATATATATATATGTGTGTACATACATAGGTATGCAGTGGGAGAGGGGTGGGATTTGTCCTTACACGTATTGAGTCACCCAGAGCACGACGCTGTTGCATATAGTTTTGTGCGGCAATGGATGAGCTATTATTGTTGGCTGCCGCTTGATAACTATTATTGCTATTTGTTGAATTCGCTGACACAGAGACGGAGACGGCGGGATGTGGTTGTTGTTGCTGCTGCTGTTGTTGTTGCTGTTGTTGCTGCTGCTGTTGTTGTTGTTGTATGTCTGGCACGGAGCTTAAGCTGCGCGCACGTTGTCGATCGATGGAAGTTGAGTTGTTCGGCTGATGCTGATGGTGATGATGATGATAGACCTGCAGTCCCGGCAATTGGCGCAGCAAATTGAAGCCCTGCCCGGTAGCATCGTTGCCACGCCCACCCACGTTGGGGGGCGAGGTGTCCGATGTTGCCGTTGCGCCCGTTGAGCTACTGGAGAATGTTCGGGAGCGTGGGCTCTGCTGGCCGCTGGTCGCTGGTGTGCTTGCCTTTTGACCCATAGGAGGAGTTTTCTAACGCTTAACGCCTGGCCCCGGCCCTTGCTCCTGCCCCGTTGCCTCCTCCCCCCCCACCGGCTGATCGTTCAATATATATTTAGGCTGGCTCTATTTCGATCTCTTTGTCACACACTCGGCAGGAGTCAATTTTTACACGCGCTCTTTTCTCTCTCTCTCTCCCGCTCTCTTTCTTGCTTGCTTGCACTCTTTTGAAGTGTTCTTTGTTTGCTCCTTCGTACTTTGTGTGTATGAGAGTGTGTGTGTTTGTGTGTGTGTGTGTGTAGATGCGTTCACATTTAAGGAAACAAAACAAATGACAGCAGCAGCAGACAACAATAGCAAACAAAGTTGATGATGTTGTGGATCAGGCTGGATGGGAGGGCAAGGGAATTGGATGATTGGTTGGTTGGTGGGGAGGAATGATTCGGCAACGGCGTTGATAAATGCGGTGTACAGATAATAAGTGTTACAGTGTTTGTGCGCCTGATGACGATAATGATTGCGATGATGATGTTGATGATGATGATGCTTGTATGCACACACACACCGATAGGGAGAGAGAACTGTGCGTATGTTGCTCTTGGAGCGTGTGTGTATGCGTGCGCGTGTGTGTGTGTGCGTGTGTGTGAGTGCGGGTGCCAAAATTACGGAGCGCAGGGGGAGAGGGCGTTAATCGCACCGTCGGTCGTCGGTGTCAGTGTTGGTGTTGGTTTTTGTCGGTTAGTCGGTGCGTAGTTGATTATTATTATTATTGTTGCCGTTGAATGCCCAAATAGTTGTGTACTGTGACTTTGCTTAATCCGCTTGATTACCACTTGTAATTTAAATTACTGTTTCCGTTTTCTTTTATTTTATTTTTAACATCTCCGTTTTCGTTTTATGTGTACTCTTTGCTTTGCTTTTGACCACCACAATTTATTGGCCGACCACCACACAACTTAATCGCATCGACTGGTGTTGCAAAATGCCATAGCGCACACACAATTGCTGACATCAGTGAACACACACACACACATACATAATCGATACTAATTATCTATCGAATCAAATCGATAATGAAGTTTCTTATTGATATTAAACGATAGTAAACTTTTCTGTTACATTTTTATTAACAGTTTCCATTTGATTTCATAAGTTTGAGCAAGAAAGCAATTTGCCAATTCCAAGCCATAACATAATCGATAGAGTCTATCGAAATATCGGAACAACCTGCATAGATGGTGCCAGCCCAGCTACGCGAAGCATTAGATATATGTAATTATGTGTTTGCATTTGTAAAATTGGACTTGCTACCCAAATCTCATATGTATATCGATTAATGTGCCACTAAGCTGAGATCAGAGGCAGCATGAGTTGGTTTGAAAAGGCCAAAACCGCACTAATTGAGGCGCTCGATATACAGGATGATGACAACAAGGCAACGGACAACGTTGTCAGCACTGCTGACGATGCCGCCTCCACGCCCGGTGCCATAGCTGCAGCATCAGCAGCAGCAATAAAAGCAACAACAACAACGAATGCATCAGAATTGACAACGTCAGCGATAGAGGGCGCCACGTTCTACGACAATCCGCATGCGAACGAAATGGTCACAATTCCACCCAGAGCTAGTGATGCCTCCACAGTATCTGCTTCAGTTTCGGGAGCAGGAGCAGTCGCAGGAGTCGCCCCATCAAATCTCTATGCGAAACGCCAGTCGGCTACATCGGATTCGGTTGATTTGTTGTCTTCGCCATCGCCCACGTCGCCAAGTGGCTGTTTGCGCAACTCGGATTCCTCTTCCCTGGAGCTAATTACAGCGCCAACAACGACCGCTAGTGAAATGGAAATGCAAATGTCACCGGATACGGAAGCATCGTTGCCCGACAGCATTGTCATCATAGCCAGTAATGAAACCTCGGACAATGCCGATGGCGACGATGATGATGACGATGATGATGATGGGCAAGCGCTGAATATGGAGCAGGATGATCATTCCCTACACCTAAATGGTAAGCGATCTCCTTTTCTCCATTGTGATTTGTCATTCTCAATCCGTTTCGTTGCAGATTCAACAAAGACGATGAAAGCTTTGGTATTTAGTGAGACCCAGGCGGCTGCCAGTGTGACAGGAGCGGGAGGGACTGGAGCGGATTCGGATTCGACGCAAAGCTTTGAAGATATTCAAATGCAGCTGAGCCACCATCATCATCACAAGAGTCACCACAAATCGGGTGCTGGCAAGAAAACGGAAATGGCCGATCAGAGCTACTCCTCGACGTCTTCGGACATTGAGATCATTTCTAATCCGAATGGTGATTCCAGTACGAATAGCACCACGACCCGAACCAGTCCGCAAAAATTCAAGGAACTGAAGCTGAGCAATCAGCAGCAGCAGCAACAACAACAACAGCAGCAACAGCAACATCAACACCAGCATGGCCTCAAGCCGAAGGGTCATCATCGTGAGCCGTCGGAGATATCGCTGCTCTCCGAGGATTCGCAAGCGGAGCTGGACAAGCTTGTGAATCGCATCAGTGAACTGAATCAGGTGATTGAGGCACGCGAACAGCGACTCCTACAATCGGAGCGTCAAAATGCTGAGCTCCTGGAGCGGAATCAACAGTTGTCCGCTCAAGTAGAGGCGGCCAAGAATAGCGCCGATAGCAGCGAGGCAAATGAGGCAGTGCAGCGTCTTTCGGCGCTGGAGAAGAAGTTTCAGGGCAGCATTAGGGAGCGGGAGGCATTGCGCATACAAATCAATAGCCTCAAGGATGAGCTGCTCAATAAAATACCCAAGGATGAGCTAACTGAATGCAATGAGATGATCCAAGCCCTGCAGTCGGAGGGCGAGAAACTCTCCAAGGAGATACTGCAACAGTCGAACATCATCAAGAAATTACGGGCCAAAGAGAAAACGTCGGATACGCTCCTCAAGAAGAACGGCGAACAGATCTCGGTGCTCTCCAGCGAATCGGAGCGCCTAAAGAAGTCCCTCGCCGCCAAAGAGGAAATGGAGCGCACCCAAATTGAAGCCGTGTGCCGGATGACCAATGAGAAGCGTCGTGTCGACGAGGAGAACGCCGAGAGTCGCAGTCGGATCGAGGATCTGCAATCGAAGCTGGCCGCCCTGCAAACCAGTTTCGATGGCATCAAAATTGAACTGCAACAGCGGCAGCGACACGAACAGCATCAGATGCTTGCTGAGAATCAGGAGTATGTGCAGCAGCTAAACGATATGCGCGAGAAGCTACGCCTCACCGCGCACAACATGGTCAAGCGGGAGCAGCAGTTGCGCGAGGAGAATCGCGATCTGTTGAGACGCCTTGAGGCAGCCGAATCGCGGGCGGAGTGCAGCACCCAGGAGCTGAGTATGTCCACAACGCCGCTGATCCGTCAAATCGATGCGTTGCAAAAGACGCTCAATCAGCGCAACGCCAGCTGGGTCAAGGAAGAGCAACAGCTGCTCCAGAAACTGGAGGATTCACAGGCCCAACTGCGTTCGCTGCAGCAGCTCGAATCCGTGCAACATGAGAAACAGGAGCTGCTGCGCACACGTTGTGATCTGCTCGAGGAGAAGCTAGCCAATGCCTTGATGCAGGTGGAGAGCGCCAAAATAACGTTGCACCAGCAGGAACTAGATGCCAGTCTCAGGGATAACGATTACAAGAGGTACAACTTATATATATATATATATATATATATATATATATATATGTAAATAAATGTGTAATAAAATCTGTGCAATGTTTTTCGCAGCCAAGTTGTCTCGCTGCAGGAGCAGCTGCAGCAGCGCCAGGACAAACTGGAGCCATTGATAGAACAGTGCCAGCAGCTGGAGGCGGAGCTGCGCAAATTGCACGCATTCCAGCGCACGAGAAGAAGCAGCAGCAGCGAACTCACCGTCGAGGCAGTCAATGCCAGCAACGACCTCTCCGACAGCTCCCGTTGCCCAGCCAAACAACAGTTGAACATCTCGCCGCCGCTCAGCCTGGCCGATGATAGTGTCTCCAATGAGGATGCACTCGGTGGCATCATTGATTGGCAAGGCGTAAGCATACCATTCTCTTCTTTTAATATCTTATCTCATTGAAAATCCGATATATGATATATGATATGTATATCTGCAACGTAACTATGGGAAAGATTTAACAACCACTAAAACTATTTGAAAATACTTTCAAAGAAAATATGTTTCAAAGTCACACCAATCCAGCGGAAAGGAAGTTGAGTATACTTGAACCTCCATGCAAGGCTCAGTTATCTACAATCCTATCTGAAAAAAGCTAATGCAAATGCTGAAAATGGAATGCGCCCGAATTGAAGTTTATTAAGTCTTTTTACAATTTTTTCAACACCTTAAGATATAATATATATTCTATCATATTTATATTTATTTATAATGTTATATAGCTGCCATAGTTTCTTACTTACTCAAACTTACTTCAGTATGTGTGTTATAATGATACTCAAATTTGCACAAACGATTATTGACATCGGACTACTTTATATCATATAGTTGTCATAGAGTTAGAGACTGATGGACTGACCTGAATTTTAGTTTGAACTTGAGCTTAAAACATGACAAGACAGAAACAGACAACAAGCAGAATGATTTTACTTTAATTACAGTGACTAATGTCAACAGGATGATTGTGGTCTGTCTACTTACTTGTTTTGGGTTTTATGTTCGACTAAAAACACTGGTTCGCTTATCAATATAATCGCTTGATAAGTTTAGACAGCACAAACTGAGTAGATACATATCGGAAGTCATAGATGATTTCAGTTTTTTTCAATTGGACTCAAGAACTGTTTGATTTACTTTGGATATGTTGTTAATTTTTATTGGCAATCCAAGTTGTATCATGTAGTCGATGATGCAGTCGATTTAATAGTGTCTGCCGCATTGCAGGATGACTTGGAGTGTGCATCGAATAGCGGTCGGCAACCGACGGGCCTCATACAGGGTGTGCATTTGAGTTTTATGGCCGGGAATACGACAACGCTGGAGCATTTGCAGGCGCTGCTGAAGCAGCGTGATGGCGAACTGACGCATCTACAGTGGGAACTGTCGCGTCTGCAGGCGGAACGCGGCGTCCTCGATAGCCAGATATCCAATTTGACAATGGAAATGGAGATGGTAAGCGATGGCGAAAGCATTACAATCCACCAAAACGCCTTCGAATCGCTAACATATTCTTGCAGTTGAAGGAGAAAGTGCAATTATATGAGGCGATGGAGAAGAGCTTTGAGGATCTGCAGCATCGCTATGATGCACTGCTGCAAATGTATGGCGAAAAGGTGGAGCGCACCGAGGAGCTGGAGCTTGATCTTGTCGAGCTCAAGCAGGCGTACAAAATTCAAATTGACGAGTTGCTCGCTGCACCGCCTCCGAATCTGCAGCGGACGCCGAAGCACACATGATTCTCGTCGTCCCTGGACTGCTGGAGACGCACCTAACAGCCAGATGCGGTCTCTTCCTGCTCCACTTAATCCAATCAATTCCAATTAACTGCAATGTATTATGCTTCCTAATGTCGTCAGGAACCATTACTCAATGGTTCCATCCACCCCTCCACCAGTACCATTTGTCTATTTTACCAGGCACCATATATATCTATGTGTAATCGTCATATAATATAAAAGTAAATATAATTTGCGTGTTAAACAATTTCTAGTTATATTATGAATATGGATCGATTGTGATAATTTTTATTTATACTTATGCATATAAATTAAACAAAGAAAGAAAACAATGCACTTTTTTCGATACAAAGAGGTAGTTGAGTGAAACGAAAAGCAACTCATTTATGACTAAATCTTAAATAGTATATAGTAAACAGCCCATTTGATCTATCAATAAAACAATATAACAAGTGATAGACGATACTAAATATAAATATACTAATATATATCTGTTTATATATATGTATGTTTAAAAAACAGTCAGATGACAAAATTATGAATTGTAAATCGAACCAATTTGTTTTTTTTTTTTTGGTTTTTAAATAAAGAATTTTTGCAAAACTCACAATTAAGTAGTAATACGACTATTTCTTCACTTCTTTTCGTCAGTTCGAATTTATATGCCTTGCATTTAAAACTCGTATTTTTCTGTTAAACTCTTTGGAAAATAGAATTTTTGGCATAAGTCCATAATGTGATTAAATTGTACAAATTGGAGTCGTAATCACTTAAAATTGTTATTTGATAAACATTGACTTTACTTTTTGGAATTGTGGAATTGAGGAATACCTTTGGATTACCATCGCTTGGCAGCTAATCTTTTTAGTCTTGGTCTTGGCGATTTCTGAGAATGCTGCTTGCCGCTTCGGCTAAAGGAAAGACGGGCTTGCCCAGGGTTGCGGGAGTGCGGGGCATATAGCCGCAGCTATTCTTCAGATCGTCCGTGTTAAGGGAGAAGATCATGAGGCCACCCACATTCAGAGATTTCACATAGTTGGCCTTGCACGAAATGCTCGTCTTGCTCTCATATGATATCCATTCCTGCAATTCACTCAGATACGGCGAGCAGGTGTCCTTGTCGTATGTGTAGATTGGGGCGAGGAAATTATTGGCACACTCACAAGTCTGCGAGAGTGTGGTGAAGCCCAATTGTCCGCATTTACCAAATCCAGATGCAGGTGCTCCAATCCGCACATTAAACGGATTCACAAGCCTATCAAGAATTTGAATCGATCAGCTAAAACTAGCCGCTTTCTTAGCTGTACCTCAAATGCTTACGTAAAGGAATGGCCGTATGTGGGCAAGCCGATGACCAAACGATGCGGCTCCAGTCCATTGCTGAGCCACCAGTGAGCAGTATAGTTGATGTTGAAAGTGCCCATGATGGAGCGCTCGCTGGGGCGGGCATACAGCGGAGCATTCAAGCCCGTAAATGGTGTATCCTCGCGATAGAAATGAAAATCATATGTCATCAGATTCACATAGTCCACATACAGATTGATCTCGCGTATGTTATAGGCAAAGAATGCGATTCCCTCGGGCGCCGCAACGGCCAGGCTGAGCAGATTGTCTGTGCGTTTCTCGCGACGCCATTCGAGCCGTATCTCGTGGAGCAGCTGGGCGAAATGCATCCGCTCATTGTCGTAGGCACGCGGAAATTCCCAATCCAGATCGATGCCATCCAATTGCGGATATTGATGCATAACTGATTTTAGGGAGCGTAAGAATATCTTGCGATGTGTATGATTCATCACAGTTTCGGCAAACTGATGGCCACTATCGGAGCCACCAATCCACAGCAGCAGCTTCACCTGCGGATGCGCACTGCGAAATAGACGGGTCTCATTCTGGAGCACCTGCTTCAGGCGCGGCGACAATTGGAGCGTTCCATTTAGCAAATCCACAATGCCAATGTTAATGTGGGTGCACAAAGTGCCGGGCACATCCAGCAGACGCAGCTTCTCGAGACTGGATGCATCATAATAGCAAACAAAGCGTTGTTTGTCTGCCTCTTGTTGCTGTTGTTGCACCCCATTTGGATTGGCAATGAGTAAGCAAAGGGGTATCAAGGTGACGCAAATAAATACAATGAATGCGAATAGCAGGATATAACGGATCACAAGGTCATGCCTTTGGCGAATGTCCTCAGTGCTTCTGTTCTCAATTTGATCCTGCAGTTGGGTGTAGTTAACCATCGTTATTGTTATTGTTTTCTTTCTTGCTTCTCTATTTGCTTAGTGTTGTTTTGCGCTGTTTGGTCACAATGTAAATAAACATCGATAGATTGCGAAATTCCATCGATAGGCAGCAAGTGGGCGATAGGTAATTGCGGTTGCAACCCTGTTCGCATGTGCATATGCGTATTTGGGTAAAATAGATTTCGGTCGCTTGTGCTGCAATTTCGTTTGCCCAATATTGGCAAAGCAAATAGTGATAAAATGCCACTATTGCGCATTAACAGTAAATAGTTGCTGCGGCCGATCAATAAAACAAGTTAACATTGCTGTGTGTGAGTGTCAGCGTTTACTATTTGTATAATTTGCTCATTGTTTTCATGTGTGTGTGAGTGTGTGCGTATTAGTGTGTGTGTGTGCCTGCTCGAGTCGATGTGTTTGTGTGTGTGTTGGTGTTGTTTTCGTTGTTGTCGCCTCGTTTGCGGTGCAAAACAAAACACACCCAAATGACTGGCCAAGGCATATATGTATATGTGTGCATCTGTATGTGTGTACAGGTCTCAAAGTGTTTGCAACGGTTATTAAAAAAAAACAACATTCTAAATGCAAAATATATATATGTATGTAGAGAGTGTCGTCACAAACCGGCGAAGTGTCCAAATTTTGTAGTTATTGCCTGTTTTAATCAAATGTTTGTGTTTTGTTTCGTGTCATCCATTTTTTTCTTTTTCTCTTAGTTTGGCATATTTACGCCCATTTGCATATATGCACAATATTTATGTATGCATCCATATGTTTATGCATGTGTTTGTGTGTGTGTTGAGTGACTCACTAGATAAATGTTAACCTGCCCACATATTAACAACAATTGCCGGTTCGACTTTGGCAGTTTGTTGTCTTTTTATTTTTTATTTTATGCTGTGTGTTTGTGTGTATATATGCACTGTAGTTATTATAAATTGTGGTCAAAGTGAAAAGTATAGACTATACAAGCACAACAAGTTGAGCTTATTTTAATTTTCGATATTCTATGTCTCTGACCGTTGAAGCAATCGGTAAATATCGATTTACAATGCCTTCTTTCAATTATGTATCTAGAAGATTACATATTCTGAACATTTCGATCATTTAGATCTCAGAAAATATCGATATTAAATATGCCGTTTTATTTTCTGAAGATCAAAGCTGAGGCTAAAGTTTATTTCACATTTTCAATAGTTTGACATATTGACAAATATAGATAAAGATAGATATCCAATCACACGAAAAATTAAAAATTTTATTTTAAAAAATCACTGTATTCATCAATTTGAAAATTTGAAATTACTTTGTAAGTGTAGTATGATTTCTTAATTATAAAAAATGTATTTCATTTGTATATTATTGAGTTTTTTTTTTATATATTTATGAATTTATATATAGCTTAATAGTTAACTTTTTTTTTATTATTCACTTTCTTCAGTTTATGTAAATTGTGTTTCTCATAAATGAATGTATTTCATCCGAGTTCTTTTCAATGTTATCTATATTAATTCGGTTTGAAAAATACATATTTCTAAACAGTTCCGGGACCAACACCTACTTCAGAATTGAGTCGCTTTCAATCTGATTTATTTCAAATAAATTATGCTTGATCACAACGTTCTCGTTCTCTGTATGTATCTTTTATCTATTATTATTAATATTATTATGGTTATTATTGCAGGTTCAGAGCGAAGACAGCTCACAAGTTAGCTACATGAGAACCATGACAAAAGACTACGACTATCTGCTAAAGGTGCTTCTTGTTGGGGATAGCGATGTGGGTAAACACGAAATACTCTCCAATCTGGAGGATCCGTCCACAGAGAATCCCTTCTGCAGCGGCAATGGTAAGTTACAAAAACACACATATTATGATCCATAATTAATCGTATTATTTAATTGCTGTGCGCATAGATTGCACTTCGCACATATTGCAAACGGTTGCATACAAGACGACAACCATATTGCTGGAGGGAAAGCGTGTCAAACTACAGATCTGGGATACATCCGGCCAGGGACGCTTCTGCACCATAATACGCTCCTATTCTCGGGGTGCTCAGGGTATTATATTAGTCTACGATATAACAAACAAATGGAGCTTCGACGGCATCGATCGCTGGCTCAAAGAAGTTGAAGAGGTGAGAGGTCCAACAAATTCGATATACATCTAATCTGAATCAGTAATCCAATTGTTTGCAATGTTTGCAGCATGCACCTGGCATACCCAAAGTGCTCGTCGGCAATCGTCTCCATTTGGCGTACAAGCGTCAGGTGGCCGCCAAACAGGCGGAGACGTATGCGTCTCGCAACAATATGTCCTGCTTTGAGATATCGCCACTCTGCGATTTCAACATACGTGAATCGTTTTGTGAACTGGCTCGCATGGCGCTACATCGCAATGGCATGGAGCACATTTGGCGCAGTAACAAGGGTAACATAATGCAGCCTCTATATATGAACAATCAGTATATATATATATATGTATGTGTGTGTGTGTATATTTACAGTGCTGTCGCTGCAGGAGCTCTGCTGTCGAACGATTGTGCGTCGCACGAGCGTTTATGCTATTGATTCGTTGCACCTGCCGCCTTCCGTTAAATCGACACTCAAATCGTATGCGATGACAACGACACAATGCTACAATTCGCTAACGCAAAACTCAAAGAGCCGGAATCGCTGCAAGACGCCAACGAGCAACAGTCGCAACAGCTGTGCGATCGCGTGATTGCCGGCCAGTAGGCGGTCTCGGTCCCGGTCCCGGTCCCGGGAGCTGCAGCTGGAGCCTGACCTGGAGCTGCCTACGCAACAGCTGCGCAATTGCGCGTAAAACCAACAACCTACTTTACTTACTATAGCTAAGCTTAAAAACACACACACACACAAACACACACACAAAAACACATACACTACATTAACAAATGCGCGAGCATTTTCTTCAATACGAAATTACAATTTTGTCATCAGCATTAATATTTATTAACGTATGAGAGCGATGATTATATTTTTACATCCTATACACATAAACTACTTATAAAAGAAAAGAGTAAAATTGCTATACATATATACATAAATATATTTATATATTTATATATATGTGTATATCTATATTTTTTTTATTCTTTATCAACTATCACTAAATTTAATATCGCATAACTATAATGTTGTTAATATATTATTATTACATTTGTTTAATTTTAATATCTAATGCGCTGGATATACATATATATATAGATATACATATATATATATTTATATCAACTGATACAAGGTATTCCTTTTTTTTTACTCTTTTTTTTTATTATTAATTTTCCATTTTGTTAACACATCAATTAAAATATTCTTAGAAATGTATGTAATTAAAAAAAGGCGTTCGGAAAAAACAATTTGATACGATGATAATAATAATGAAGATACTGATGATGATGATGATGATAAACATGAAACACAACAAAAACATATCGCTATCTTTGTCTCTTGCTAGCATTCTGTCTCATTCTATTTCAGTGCAACTCTTGAAACAAAGTGAAAGTTCGAAACGTGGCCAAATCATGTTGATTGCTTATTTTTCGCGTGTGTATTTAGTCATAGATTTCCTGTCGATTTCCTTGGCCAGGATATATAGCAATTTTTGGTTTGTTGATCCAAAAAATGCGTTTATCTAATGGAAAATTAAAATGTTGCTCAATATTATAGATTAAGATTAAGGGCCAAGTCAATCTAGCCATGTCCATCTGACTGTTTGTCTGTATCAACGAACGGATCGCAGCGAGAGACAAATTGGGAGCATAAGTTATCGTATACCAGCTCTACAACACACACAATCACATACCCTAGAAACGGTTTCGATCATAAGAATGTTCCGATATGGTGATTATAATATGGGTTATGGGTTCCGGTAATTGGCTTTTACAAAAAATTCCTACTTTAAATATGGACTGCTAAGCTGGTTTAGACATCCTGAATTAATATGATCACTTCTTATCTGGAATGCTTTAAGCTAATGATGTATACATTTACATGATATATGTACATTTTAGCGAGCAGCAGTACTATTATTTTGTCCGCAACTGTATGCATATACATATATCAAATTTGACACACGTGCATCTATACATACAAGAGTAATTCTGTTCTAATTGAAGGACTTCTTTTGACATCTGGCTAATTGGCAGAAAGCTCTGCTAAATTGGGAGTGGTTGGATAGAAATAATATAATACATGTAAAATATTATATATATATATATATATATAATTGATACAGCTTTGCAAAATTAGCATATTTGCTTTTCAGCATTTTGGATGACAATAAAAAATGAACTTTAAATTAATTTTATACCTATTAGTGCATAAACAACGATTTGACTAACCTGAGTACAGATAACGAGTATTTGAGCATATAATAATATATATATAATTTTCATAGGAGACACCAATTTGAAGGTAAAAAACGTAAGATTCTAAGCAACTTTCTAAGAACAGCATAACTAAATAATAAATAATAATTAAATGCTCATCCGAAAAGCTTGTATGCCAATTTTTCAACAAAATGCATAACTAATTAATAAATAAAGTTATCGAAAAAAAAAGACTCACATTTCATGTCTCATAAATGAAAATGTCAAAAAAACCAAGTTGACGTTGATGAATTAAACGAAAAAAGCTCTTAGTATATAGTTTTAGCTGCTAGCTTTAGCTCATTTGTAGCTTGGCATTATTGGCCATTTATTTATAACTCAATAGCTGATCCACATCATATGTCCAAACAGCGGAATTTTTTGTGTAACAGTTTTGCTAATTGATCTCGCTGTTTCAAAAACCCCAATTTGATTTGTGTTACGTCTTACTAAACTTTTCTCTCTAAGTCTCAAAACAAGGGCAAAAAGCATACATAATTTCGTTTTATAATGACTATTAAAAATTCGCAACAAAATTTTATACACCGAAACCCGCATTGACCAATTCACATTTGACATGATTTCCATTTGAGCGCAGAAGAAGTAAATAATTTGATCTCAAAGTCAATAATAAAATAAGCCAATAGCAATAAAAAATGAAACATCAAAAAAAAAACCAATAAACCGCTGCCAAAAACTAACAAAGTTGGCTGCAGTGAAACTTCATCAAAACCAATCTGATGACTTTTATCTAGAAAGAAGCATCAAACAGAAGCTTTAAGTGAGTCCAAATTTACGCAATGCAGTTTATGCTTAAAAGTTTATCAATGCTTTTAACACATGTGTGTTTTATCTCTATACAGATTTAGTGGGGATCATTAGAAAGTGATGGATTTTGGAGTAAAATGCTGTCGAGGTCGCAGTAATGACACGACCTACCTTCGCTAATCGCACCGGTTTGTCTACGCCTTTGCTCAGTGGCGTGGGAAAAACTGAGCGAGAAGGGATCGTACTACCATATGATCAAGAATATATACACATTATATATACTTGCTACTTGCTACGTACCTTTTCATAAGTTCATGAAACCTTTGCACCCTTTTTTCAATCACAAAAGGTTGCATGAAAAACACAACGCAAATTAAAGAACCCACTCTGACTACGCCCATGCCCATTTGTTGATTGATATATCTACACTCAGAAAAAAAAGAAAACCGTTGAAATTTTCAAATTCGCCAAGAATAACTTACTTTAATATTCAGCAAGTATATTTCGATCGGTCTTTCTAAAACCAAGCTTCTCCTTTTGATTTGTTCGAAATGTATATCTCAGTAATTGGAAACCCCGTTTCCGATTTCTTTTCTGAACGTGTGCACATATATACATATATATTTTTGGAAATACTGCCGTTGCTCTCAACGGGTTTGTTTAGCGTATCATTTGAATATTTTAGCAATTTACAGCCGGTCCCATAACAAATTCAATTTGGGGGCCCGCGCATCGATGACGAAAACAAAAACCAAAATAAAACTGAAAAAATAAAAAACAACAAAAATCACGCTTAGGGCGAATGGCGACGCATTGGGCAAGACTAGACAAGACGAGACGAGACAAGATAAGACAAGACAAGATGAGACAAAACAGGGCAACTCATCACTTAACTTAGTTGGAGCAGAAGCATCGCATCGGATCGCATCGCATCGCATCGGCTTTTTGGTTGGTATAAAAGCGAGCAGCTTTGTGGTGCTAATCATCAGTTGCATTCTTCAGCTAGGTGAAGTTCCACCGATTTCGTATCCCAAGCAAGAAACTTCCAGCTATGAAGGTAAGCGTCCAAGAGGATAACATTTCACTGGACTCCCATTTAATCAACTTCAAACGTTGCTGTTGCAGATCTTCGTGTGTTTGTTTGCCGCACTTGTTGCCACCAGCTCCGCTGGCTTCATTGGCGGTGGCGGTGGCGGTGGCGGCGGCGGTGGAGGCGGTTACAATTATGGCATTGGCGGCGGCGGCGGCGGCGGTGGTGGCGGACACGCTGAGGTGCGCACAGTTCAAGTGATTCACGAGGGCGGCGGCGGTGGTGGTGGCTATGGACATGGCGGACATGGCGGACATGGCGGATATGGCGGACAAGGTGGATATGGCGGTCATGGCGGACATGGTGGACATGGCGGTCATGATGTGAAGATCGTAAAGGTCATTCACCAGGAAGCAGCGCCTGTTTATCAAGATCATGGCGGTCATCATCATCAAGAGGAGGTGAAGATCGTCAAGGTCATCCACGAAGAAGCCCCCGCAATCGGTCATCAGTCATTTGGCGGCGGCGCTCATCACGAGGTCAAGACCATTAAGGTCATTCATGAGGAGGCGCCAGTAGTGCATCATCATCAAGGCCACTCGCATGGTGGTCAACAGGATGTCAAGATTGTGAAGGTTATCCATGAGGATGGCGGCTATTCGGGTGGTGGTGGTGGATTCGTACATGGAGGCGGACACCAGGAACACCAGATCGTCAAGGTGATCCACCAGGATGGTGGTTATGCTTTGGGCGGCGGTGGCTATACAGGTGGACACGCTGTGGGTCATGCTCACCACGAGCAGGTGAACACCATCAACGTTATTCACGAGGAGATCGCCCAAGCGCCCATTGCCGTTCACAATGACTACTTGCCACCAGTGGTGTCGGCTCCCCATCACAGTTACCTGCCCCCGGTGACTGTCTAGACTGTTTAGACTGTCTAGACTGTCTAGTAATCCCCCACAACTGTGCTCCAGTTGTTCTGTGATTCGAACTGTGTCATAATTGTGACCTCCGTTGTTAAATAGTTATAGTAATCCCCCCCTCCTCCTCCACACACAACCTGTCCTTCTTTTTTTTTTATTATTTTTTTCTTGCATCCATTAGCTCGCTAAGATAAACATTTTTTTTGTGTTGAAAATAACATATGAAATACATTTATGAAATATGAAAAGCATTCTTTGATTAATCAGAGAGTTTAGCTAATAACAAATATCGATTTATAGTCTTTGGAATTGTTTATGGCAAAATGGGAAGAAGAAAGTTGTATTGATTTCACACAAATAGACTAGCCCTAAAATGGTACGACGTCGATAGAATCGTAAATTTCAAATCGATAAAAGGGTTAAGTGCTTCTTTTTATCTGATGCTAATCAAACTCATCCTGTTTGCGTCTTGTTACCGCTGCCAATATTTGAACAAGAACTGGTCAAAATCGGATCGGATTACTATATCATATGGCTTTCATATTGCAATTTCTTTTGCGCGCTCATCGAAAACCGGCTTTGATTTCATGGTTTGTATCATTGAGTCATTAATGTCTATCTGTTCACATACATATGATTAACCAATTAGGTGTGGATGGCTGCCACGATACGATAAACTTATAAATATGAATATGGTCAGAAATGGGCCGTTAAAACCGTCAAGTGCCAGTTGGCATTTCGACGTAAAGTGGACCAAGTCCCAAGTGAAAATGTCAACTATTGTGTTGTCCAGTATCCAGTTTTTGTCTTTACTGTTCAGTGATCAGCGATCAGTAGTCGCTTTTCCATTTCACAATTGGCGATTTGCATAACCTCTTGTTATGTGGAACAACATACAACATACAACATACAACATTCAACATTCAGCATTCAGCATTTGGCATTCAACATTTCATTCAGTCATTTTCATGCAAATGAGGCCCATGGAGTTGACTATATGTGACACACTAACAAAACAATCAGAAGCGAGAGTGACCCACTCCACTAGCACTCAGCAGGTTCAACCCCAGCTACACTCGGAGAAAAAGAAATTAATAATAGATATTGAAGCATGCTCAAAATAAATATTTCATGCATTTTTCTAAACAGTTAGTTGAATTGAATATATGCATAGCTTTGCAGAACATTCAATTAATATATATATCCCTAGTCTGTCTGCCTGTATGAACAAGCCGATCTCAGATACTTTTAGAGCGAGAGACTTCAAATTTGGAATAGAAGTTCTCGTATACCACAGTCAGATCAAGTTTATTTCATTTTTTTGGTAACCTTCGAATGTCGATAATAGACACAATTGTGAGGATCAATCGTTGCCATTGATATATTATAAGCACTGATTGTACATTCCATTAAGATTCGATTAAAATGCAGATTTTGTTAACCAAAATGTACTTTCATGTTGAACAAATCTAAAGTGGCTCCCCGAAAATACTAGAACTGGCCTACAACTGTCAACCATTAAAAAAAAAATGAAATCTATTTCACACCAATAATATATTCGAAGAAATGGCAGTCGCTTAAAATATTAATATTATCTCGTGATATATTTTGGAAAAAGTGTTCATGACAAGGAAGGCAATTTACTACTTAAAACATTGTATATTTATTTTTTTGAGTGTACATCGTCAGCCGGATCGGGAGTGTTGTGTACGGTAGCCAAGCATTATTATTATGACCGGAATAATGACCCCAACTCAGTCAACTGCGGACCAGTTTTGAAAGCAAAAGCAAAAACAAAAGCAGCGCCACGCGAACATTAACAAGAATTATTCTTGTAAAATGTAGCATAAATCATTTATTAAGTTAACACGCACAGACACACATACCAACACACACACACACACACACACATTTTAATAAATTTGTGTGTAGGCCATAAAAGTGATAGAAGAACTGAAATGAAATGTTGCCGACAACCAAACAACTGACAACTAACTAACAACCTTACTAGCAACAACAATAGCAACAACAGTCAACATCAACAACAATCAGCTCGTCGGTTATGTTTTATTTTCATTTTAAAGCTCAAGGCATTTAATGCACAGTGGTGCAATTCTTTGCAAATTAAGAGACGCAAAAAAAGTATCTCTATTTGCTAGTGTCAAAATGAAGTAAATCTAGGAGCTGGTTCCGTTTCCGTTTACGGGTTCCGGTTCTGTTCCGTAAGGTGTACAAAGTTGTTGTCAAATTTATACATTTTTTTTGCCAGTTTATTTCAATATATTTTTCAATTATATCTCTTGACAACGAATCAAACCGGAACTGGAATCGTTAACCGCTTAAAACTCGAAGCCAGAACCAGAACCGTAACCGTAATTCGATGCGGTAACACAAGCTCTTTATGTATACACTGTAATTAACCGGTAGCTAATAAAGCTTGTCATTTTAACCATACCACTTAAGCACTCTGACCCACTGTGCCAACTGAGGCCGCTGTCCACTTTGTCCATTTTCGAAAAGCGCGCGTCGGAATTTTCTCTAATTAATTCATTTGTTGGTTTCTGTGTGTGTGTGTGTGAGTGCGTGTGTGCATGTATGTGTGTGTGACTTTGAGGTCTGTGGCGCAGTGCGTCGCTTGGCCAAAGTCAGTTGGTGCAATACCGGCCTACAATGAGCTGCTTAGCTCCATAAGCTCCTCTAAAGAACAAAAAAAAATACTAAATTCATAATTATTTTTCATATTATTTTTTTTTTACGGTGCCAATCAAAATTGTTATTGGAGGAAGCAAAGGATTTATAACGGAATATTTCCATTTGATGACGATATACAAAATATAAGTGTGCGAAAAAGAAAGAAAGAAAAACCCGTTGAGTGTTGAGAACATGTGCGAACTCAAATTGTAAGCCATGAAACTGTATTTAGCAACACTGCTGTTGCTGCTGCTGCTCATCTGCTGCAGCTTGAATTGTGCGGTGTCTCTGCGGCACAACTTAATCAAAGTGCGGGCGACCGGCTTTTTACCGTTTGAATCGGATTTGGTGCTGCCGCTGGGCATTCTGCGTCAGCTGGAGGCACAGGAGCGCAGCTCACGGGTATTTCCAGCACATGCGAGGCCGTTGCGCTGGAGGACCAAGACTCAGCCCCGGCTCAAGGGCACGAAAGGTCAGGTGCGCCTGGAGCGTGCCCATTCGAATTCGAATGCGGATCCGAGCATGCAAATGTACAATCTGATCGATGACGATGGCGAACTGCTGCTCAATATGCGCGTCCACCATCACAATCAGAACAACCTGGACAGATCCGCATCCTGGCGTCCATCAAAGTGGCGACCCACCACTAGCTCACCACTGGCGATAGCTTCGTCTTCGCCGCGACCGCTGCCGCTGCATCAGTATCTCAATGAGAACAGACGCATCTTTGGCGGTCGTCAAGATTGGATCTACAAGTGAAATCCGATGCGTGCTGGCACATCTTTAATTTAAATCTATATTCAACACACATATTTGTTACGCACACCAGCACACACACACACACACACACACACAACAAATACATTATACTAAAAACAAGTGAAAAACATGCTCGACTTCATAGGTACATTTGTGGTTATTTATTGGTCATAAGAATGGTGTATAAAAACTAGTTTCTATGCTAAAAATCGAGATTGGACTTAGACTACAACAATTATTTATAGAGGGTATATAAGAGAGGATCTTATTTTCGCATTGAAGCCAGTTATTTGATGTTTTTTTTTATTTACTTTTATTTGTTTACTTTATCAGTTTTTGAGATTTTATCAAAAAAGTAACGTATTTTTGAAAATCATGAGCCAATTCCCTAGCAGAGGGAAATCGGAGTTCAAAATAGTAAACTATTAATGATATGTGCATGCTCTATGGGAACGAACACTCAATAATTTCAAGATACCGATTTGAAACGCGTAAAGTAATTTAACCAAAGCTTAGATGGTTTTATGTGAGTGTGAACAAATGTAATCGAGGGAAAATACGAAATAATGCATTCATCTTTATTAGTTGTTTCCCTTGCCTTACTTTCGGTGCAGCAGCAATCATCATCAATCAAAAACGCAGCCCAAAGAAATATGAGAAAAAACAAAATATTTTAAATTTTATTTAAACGCGTAGCGCATTTGGAGAGTGTCCACTGCAAGAGTTTGAGTAATTGGAGAGTGCTCATTTTGGCATGCAGTTGGAGAGTGCGCAGTTGGAGAGCATCGCAACAACAAATACATGCAATTGATTATGCATTTGTGCAGATTAATAACAATAATATCAGCAGCTAGACGATGCTTCTATCATTGCATACTCTGCCGCTCACATCAGGTTCATTAAGTTTTGAGTAATATTATTACGCATCTCAATTTTTATTGTTTAACTTATAAGATAAAGATGCGCAATGTTAAGCTCTGACTGACTTTAAGGCCGTGCATCGCTCTCGCTCTCTCTTAGGCTGTTCTCAGCACTTGCCGTGTCCTTTACTATGTCTATTCGCTGTAATGCGAATGTAAGAGACACATCGAAACTTGACAAATTCGACAACAACAGACATAAGCAAGCATTGTATTGTTGTTGTTGTTGTTGTTGTTTTTGTCTTTGTCTTTATATGGCAGTTGGCGATAGACAAACAATATGCAGTTAAGTATGTTACCGTTGCTTTACTTGTTTTTTGTTGATGGGATTTTTTCATTATTCAATTTCAATCAGTTATATTTTGAATTTGTATTTGATTTGATTGTCTTCATACACGAGACGTTGGCATTGAGCTTCTCTCTTTCTCCCTCTCTTCTCTTTTAATAGTTTTTCTTTTTTTTATTTCGTTGATAAATTACCATGATTGAAATTGAATTCTTAGTTTTAAGGACATATATCTTGTAAAGGAATAATTTAAATAGCGCAAAATCCGAAGTTCTCATTTCATTTTAATATTTTTGTATACTTTTATTTTTGGCATTATTCATATAAGTAGTACAATTGAGTACTTACGTAGACTTTGGCATGGAGCTTTTAAGACTAAATTGCAAAAAAAAAATATATATATATTTATATATATATATAAATATATTTATATATATATCGATTATTGTAAGAAGTATGTAATATATAGTATATACAGATATGTACTTAGACGTATGATTTGTTTATCACTAACTGATTAGCATTATAAGCATGTAATTTAAAAAGATGAAAATTGATTCTAAAAACCACTCCTGTAGTTGTGATTCCTGCATTACATTACGATTAAACGACACGAAATCAGATTTAGCTCTGTTTTCTATTCGGCGAGAAATATGCACATTGATACATTTACGTAAACCTAGGTATTTTATCAAGTATTTAGATGCATATTGAGCGATAAACATTTTAATACACTTAGACAAAATATATAATAGGTATATATATATCTATATAGATATACATACATATACAAATACTGTTGCTCTAATAAGTAATTGGGGCATGGGTTACAATTATGTGTATATTGTAATATAATATGTATAGAAATATGCTAATTATATATGGTATATGTCCAGCACATTGCCTAAGGAGCACATCAATGTACTTGATATATATATATATATAAGTATATGTGAATCTAGTCCAGGGTGATGTGCGGATTTGTATAGGTAAAGCCATGAAACTGTTTCTGGTCCATAGATGCGAGTATTTCCTTATCGATGGGGGTCAAACGAACCCTTTCCCTGGTGAAGACTCGATCGAAATATTGCGTATCCAGCGGATGTTTCTATGGATAGATTCATCAGTCAGTTGAGCATATGGTCGCAATGTGTAGATTTATGTATATATATATATATATATTTATGATCTTTTATTAATCTTACCACTTGTGGCTTAAATGGCGGCTCAATTTGCCGTTTCTCCAGCAGATTCCACTCGATGGGCCTGAAGAATAAATGATCTGCTATATCACCAGCTGGACTGTATTGGGATCCAATACGTTTCGTATAATCCTTTTCCAGGAGCTAATATAAAATAAGCAAAATTAGTCATACATTAGTTATATAATTTAATATTCCAATATTAAACAGTAAGAGATCTAAAACTAGAGGTAAGTCAAAGATCAAGCATTAATTGCATAATATGAATTTGGGAGACTTACGCCTCTGAGGATGCCGGTTGCCTCGGCTGATATGTAGACAGGGAACCATGGAATTTCATTGCATATGGACCAGAAGAGCTCGTCCTCATCGCAGCCGCTGAATGGGGATTGACCGATGAGCATTTCGTAGAGCAGCACACCAAATGACCACCAATCGACATTCTGATTGTACTTTTCACCCTGCCCAACACAAATTGCCACATTATTGTCATTAACTCAATTAGAACAAGAGGTGATCTTTATATCGTTTGAGGATTACCTTGATGATTTCGGGCGCCATGTAATCGGGTGTGCCGCAAAAACTATCGGCCGTCTTATCCAAATATATTTGCAATTTGCACATACCAAAATCGGCAATACGCACATGGCCCTCATAGTCCAGCAATACATTGTCCAATTTGAGATCCCTTCGCAAGTATTCCAATTAGTAAATTTGATTCTCTCACACACTTTGTGGCCCCTTCGCACACACTCACCTGTATATAATGCCCTTTTTGTGTAGAAACTTGAGACCCGATATGATCTCCGCACCATAGAAACGGGCACGCTCCTCCGAGAAACGTCCACTTTCTTGTATATGGAACATGAGATCTCCGCCATTTAGATACTCCATCACAAAGAACAAGTGACTCTGCAAAAGGTCAACAACAAATTGGCATTAGAACCCGTAACCGGTACCGACACCCCACATATGTTGTTACTGTTAATGAATCGATTGTCGAAATGAACCATACGTGCCAGAACCGGAACCGGAACTAACATTCGTTCCGGTTTCACACGCTGTTGACACTCCTCAACTTTCTAAATAACTTACACTCATAATTTAGTCAAAGCTAAATTAATTTTCACATTTTGGATTTGGCTCATTGTGATTATTTAACCGAAATATCTATAATTCAACTTATTCAATACAAAATGCTATTTTCGCTGAGTGTAGCTAAGGTGAGCGCATCATAACAACTTGAGAGCGAGACAGAGAGAGAGAGAGAGAGAGAAAGAGAGACAGCGAGAGCAAGAGAGCGCGAGAGTCCCCCAAAAGAAATGGGCGTGTATCCTCCTCAAAGTCATAAATAATTAAAATACCTTCTAATCGGTGTCAATGCAAGCAACGAAAACTAAATTTTTTTTTTGCAATTTGTTTTCGGTTTTTTGTTGGTTTTTTTTTGTTTTTTTGTTTAGAGAACATTTGTCGAACGCGCTGTTTGCCGGACTTGCGTGCCAAATTACCGTTGTTCTCGAGCGGTGGCGATCTGTCGAGTACTTGCCACATCATGTCGTGTGCCCCAATCGATGGTCAGAATATAGAATAGAGGCACACACACACACACACACACACACACACAGCACGCACTGAGAGCCACAATAAATAGTGCTCTAATAATAGGTTGTTTTACCTTTAGGCTATTTATTTTTGTATCTTTCGGATGCGTTGCGCGTATTACCTATATGCGCTCTCTTTCTGTCTCTCTCTCTCTCTCTCTCTCTTTCTCTCTCTCTGTGTGTGTGTCGACCTTGTCTTTTTTGGATGAATAACTCACCTCGGTTTGAAATGTACAAAATAGATGACATAGATATGGATGCTTGGTGCCCAATGCCAAAACTTTGCGCTCAATTAACGTGGAGTCAACATCATCGTCCTCGAGCACCACATCCTTTTTCAGGCACTTGATCGCATAGTAGTATGTCGTATCCCGCAGCTCAGCCAGCAGCACCTACATAGATACATACATACACACATAACTACAAATATGGTTAAGTTTGATGAGGTTTGCTTACCTTGCCAAAGCTGCCCTTTCCAAGTACGGCCAGAAAATGAAAATCATCTACCGAATAGTTCTTAAATCTAGGTATTACTGTTGCTGGCGCAGTGAAACGTCCGGATTTTTGGAATTGTGAATATGTATATGAAGTTTCTGTGTATGTTCCAAAAGTAGCCAAAGATACACAAAGATGGTGCGCAAGGAAAGTGGAATTGTGCATATTGAGAGAAGTAAAGATTAGGTTCAGTTAGTGAATAGCATAAGAATAGTAATATAAATAATAATAGAAGAGATTTGTCGTCGATAGTCCAAAGTTCGGTTGTTGTTGGTCATTTGAGTATTTAGCTTACATTTTATACACAGAGAAAAACAAAACAGTCACAAATATCTTAAATCAAGAATCGATATTGTCTTCTACTCAATTCTCTTTTTGATTACAGATGTGTTTGCTTAATTTGCCATCAGTATTTTCTCTCTGTGTATGTGAAAGAGTGTGTTATATGCTATATATAGGTGCCATACCATCTTGTTCATCGTTGGCCTCTATCTTGTAGGCAGGATTCGAGCTGGGCGGTGTACTAGGCGAGTCTCTAGCCTCTTGGGCACCTGGTTTTAATTGGGGAGTAGATTAAACTTCACGCTTTATAACAAACATCCCAACAATATACACAGACGTGCCCACCAATTATTTATGTGTGTATGTATGTGTGTTCTGGGACTTTTACTCCTTATCAAAGTGAAGGTATTTAGCTAAGCTGTTAGGCTTTCGTATCTATATTTATCTCATCTTTGGTATATTTTCAGAAGTTAAATTAATCGACAGATTTCTGTAAAGATATGGAACACTGTTTTCTATCTATGAACAATATAGTTTTTGTAGTTTTTTTAATGAAAATCTCGATAAGCTAATATATATAGATACATAAATACACGACTTTATTGGGTTCTACTTCGGATTCCAATCCGAAGCAAATAATAATAATAAGCCCATTAATATATATGGGCTGTTAGCTCTAGTTGCTATAGTTACTGAGACCTATATAACAAATACTTATACATATTTGTATGAAGAATTTAAATACTTATCGTTTTCGTTTTCTGCAAAATTGTAAGAATATTATTTGTGTTCTATACAAATTGCTCAGACTTATTATTAAAACAAATGATAAACGAGATTATCCAACCTATTTTTATAGTTCAGATGGTATTTAACGTATATCGTGAAATTTATAGAAGACATACATTCTTGATCTGCATCACTAGCCGAGCAGATTTCCGACACTATATCATATAGCTCCCTTTGGAACAATCTACTGAAAAACTTCTTGATTAACAAGTTATCCTGATAAAGCTCAACAGCTCTGCTGGAGAAAAACTTAGAAAATCATTCCAATTATTTTCTTATTTATTCTAATTTATAGTTTGCACTAATCTTTCTATATTACGCACAGACTAATACACGCACACACACACACACACACAGTCAATTGGCTGGCAGCCTCAATTATGAAATCAAAATGTCAGCCATATTTAAGCGCCATTATTTATGGATGCTTTTTTTCTTTTCATTTCTTTTCGTTTCTTTTCGTTTCTTTTAATTTTCTGTTTTGGTTATTTTGCGCTGCCTCCATTTTGTTTTTTGAGGGAGTGGTTTTCGTATACATATATTGTTTAAAGGGTTCCTCTCTCTTTTCTGCGTTTGTGTATTTTACCTCGCTTTACGTGGTTGAGCGCCTCGACGATGAGTTTCTGATTGACGCCGCATAAATTGGCCGTGAGCCGTTCGCATTTCTTGTGACAATTCACGTCACATTCTATATATTTATATATATGTATAAACATATACACATATTTATATATATATTCGTGATTTTGTGTGTGGGTCGCGCAAATGTTGGGATTAATTAAAACAAATTGTTATTAATATGTATTTGAATTGTGAGCATGTCGAAACATGCCATATAGATCAGAGATACATCTATAAACATGCATATATATTGGGTGTTTAGTCTAAACGTTTTTCTTTGCAGCTGCGTAGCGATTTATTGGTTGCACGTTTCACATATTCATTCAGAGAAAAAGAACAGAAGAAAGAGTATAAAGAACTATCTTCGAATTATTTTTGGTACACTTGATTCAGGATTAAAACTATCTTGAGATACGTTCGGTACAATTGATTCTACATTAAAACTATATTTTGGTTGGGTTTAATTAATTCCAGTTGAAATCCGTTGCATTTCACAAGAGCTTGAGCTTAAGTCAGGTATTAAGTTTTCATTTGAAGGAGCCAAGTTCTTAAATCAATTCTGAATCAAAAGTTGGCAGAGTTTAAGTTAAACAATGCTTGACTCAAGAATTTGTGATTTTTAAGAATAACTAAACATTCTCAATTGTAGCCCAGTTAATTTATTCAAGTATTTCGAGAAGCGTTTTTCATTTAGGTTTGTATAAAAAATCGTATTGGCCAATTTTGCACATTCTGAGTTTGAAACAATTAAAAAACGGGAATAACCAAAAACAACTCGTGTATACAAATTTGATGTTACTTTCTGTAGAAAATACAACCTCAATGTATACACCCACCCACACCCCTACACCCCCACACACCCACACACCCATACAAACAAACGAAATCTTAAACGCACATCCGTTTTGGCCGTTACCCAAAGGCTGTGTAAGGTGGGTAGCCAAAAATGAGGATGATTGGTGTGTTTGGTTCGTTTAATGTAAATTTAATAAACGGCAAATATTTGCAAGCAATCACAAAATGAAATGTTCTTAAGGAATTGCAACAATTGGCAGCACACGAAATTGTAAGCAAATATCACGCATACGCAGCGTGTTACAACTACACATACGATAAAGGAACATAAAGAGACAGGGAGGCAAAGAGAGAGAGAGAGAGAGAGAGAGATGGATAGAAAGAGAGGGAGGGAGTGAAATGAGTGAAGAGAAAATACTTGAATCATTGACAAAATCAGAAAACTATCTAGCAGGAGTTTTGCGTGAATAATTTTGAATATACAAAAATGATTTGCTTAAAACTTATAGCATTCAAACCTATTTTTTTTCATCATAAATAATATTAACATCGAGGCATTCATTCATATATCGAGAGACCTACACATTAAATCTCTCATGGACATAATTCAATCACATATCTCCAAACATTGCCCATCTATGATTATTTACAAAAATCGTCTCTTAAACAAATTAAGCTAGATAAACTTTAGTACAACTGTTCTTAGAGGACTTTAAAACAGTTGCTGTATGTTGCACGTATATTGATAAAGTGTCTATATTTGATTAATACTATGTCTTAAATCAGATTGTCAAACTGGAACTCGAAAGGCAATTTTACCGATTGAAATTAAAAACTGGAACCGACATTCAGCAAATTTTTAACAGCCCATTGCAGCAACCGATATTATCAGGTCATTTGTCGATAATTACGATATAGCGCTCATATCTGTAATTATATACTATCAGCAAGTTTCAGACTAACAGTTTAACTTAATCAACTTATCAATTCATTGCTTGCTAAAAGTGAAGAAGAGTATTGAAAACACATCTCGCTTTGTATCTATAGCTATGTACATATTCATCAATATATTTGTAGTATCTAGTATAGTATAGCAAATATTTAGAAAGTATTCGATTGTGTTTACAAATTTTTGCAGGGGCCATTAAAATTTATATTGAACTTTTACTTTCATTAGCTGTTTCATAAAATACGCAAATATTCAAGAAGACGAAACTATACACGTTTGTTTTAGTTGGTTTGTATGCAGACCGAATCGAAGAACCCACAAAATACATAAATATTTTAAATGTTTTTTGTGTGTTTTCGAGCAAAAAATTATTTGCCGAGCATGAGGTTTTCAGTTTCAAATATAGAAAAAAAAAAACAAAAAACCAACAAAACAAGCAATAAGATGAAAGGCGCAGAAAGAAAAAATAGAAGGAAAAGACAAAGCCAAACACGACGCGATGACCTAAACAATTTTGTATACAATTGGCTAAAAGTATAATGCCAAATTGTCTCTATCTAAATTGTATCTAGATCTGAAACTGTCCCTGTATCTGCATTCACTTGCTCTTTACTACCACTTCTTGCTAGCACATTCTCAGCGCGTCGTGTGCTTTTCAGTTAACTTTAAAGTAAATGCCCAAAATGGTTAACAAATCACATAAAGCACTATATGAAACAACAATTGTTAGCATATTGCACAGATTGCAGACTTCTGTTATCTAATATGCAGTTGATAATCGCAAATTTGTCTTGCTTCATCAATCTTAATGAAATTATTATAATTGATTTGTTATATGTTTGGAAGACAATGTATTTGCAATGGTGTGCTGAAGATTAATGATAGTTTTCTTTAGAAAAAATATTGATTTGGGTTACATAAGAATTGATTGATTTTAGTTTCCTTAAAACAACATTGATTTTGGTAAGAAAACTGATTTTCGTTAACTTGGTAAAAATATTTATATTAGTTTGCTAAGCAAGAAGATTTCAGATTTTTTATTAAGAAGATTGATTTTAGTTTGCTTATAAAGAAGATTCATTTCACTCAATAGTGACTGAATACGATTTGAACTGAAAACCTCCAGTTATTTATTTGCAGTCAAATTTGTCCATTTGTTCACAGATTCACCAAACATGTTTAACAAGTCAAAATTGAAAATTTTGTTTTCTTTTTCTATTTTTTAGATATTTTTTTTTGTGTATTTTGCGTTGTTTTGAGTTTTGTAGTCTAAAAGGTATTCTGTATATACGCAAATACAAATTTATAGTATGTTTATTTGTTTTTCAACTAAATATTCCGACACTCTCGCACTCTCTCCCTCTCTCTCACACTCACTCTCTCTCTCTCTCTCTCTCTGTGTGTGTGTGTTGAAATTGAAAGCAAGAGCATTGCAGGTGGATAAGGAGAAGGTGGTGGAGGTGGCGACGTGTTAGTGTCTAAGTAAATGGCCGGAATGTTCGAACGAAAACGGCAAAAACAACAACCACAACCACAATTTTGTTGTTGTTGTTGTATTTTACTGCGGCACGTGCGGCACCACTCAAATGACCAACGGAACCACCATCAGTCAATGCATATGTGTATGTTTATGTACTGTAATATCTGTCCCACTGTACTGCACTGTACTGTACTGTACTCTCTGTCTAGACGTCCACACAGTAAGAAATTTTGGTTTGCACTTGCACATAATTTATATTAATTCCGAGGGTGTCTAAATCGGAATCGGCACTGCATGTCTTCCGATTGAGATACTATACAAATTCAGCCCGTTAATTCGAAATCATACAAGATTTCCGATTAGATTTAACCAAAATTTGTTACAGTGTAATTACAAGTCGAGATGTGTGTCTGGTCTCTGGTCTCTGGGGTATTCAATGCTGCCGACTTGAACAACTCGCTTACCTAACATCTTTTTGGGACTGGAGGGTGCTGTGCCGCCCTCGAAGCCGGAATCATTGCTGCACGTGCTCATCCGGATGATCGATGGTGAACTGGAGACGGAAGTGCTGCCGGTGGCCGATGCACACGCGGAACTATTACTATTACTGTTCGCTGCCTGTGCAGCATTGCCATTGCCAATCTTGGGGATTATTCCCGATGCTGCTGCCGCTGCTGTTGCTGCTGGCGCTGTTCTTGTTGTTTCCTCATCGAATTCCTCGGATGTGGTGCTGTTGCTGCTGCTGCTCCTCGCATCGCTGTCATCCTCATCGCTGTCATCGTCCAATGAGTTGCCGGCTGTTGCCTCGCTGCCCTCCTCGCTGCTTTCATCGTCCGTATTCTCATCGGAGTAGACGATCTTCTCACGTTTCCATAGGGGACGTGGTGTTGCCACCAGTGGATATCGTGGCGCCTCCTCCTTCACATAGCACTTGCTGGTCGGATCGATTTTGATTTTCTTTTGTGGATCGAATCGTGCCGGTCCGGCATCTTTTGCCTTCTGCTTCTTCTTCTCCTTGCGCTGTTTATTCTCATGCAACAGCATCAGCACCGGAATCGTAGAATTCCGCTGTCGCAGCTGCAACAGCAACCACAACAATCACCAACGTCACCCCAACCCATACCGATCCATTTCTAACGCTAGCGGCCACTGTCTCAGCAGCAACACCAACCACAACCGCGTCATCAACAACTACAGCTGCAACAGCAACAACTCCAACAACAGCCACCACAACGACAACGCCAACACCCCCAACACCAACAGCAACAGCAACAGCAGCAGAAGCATCAGCAACAGTCGCCACAGATTGTTGCTGTGTCGTCTGATCGTCGCCAGTTGTTGTTGCTGTTGCTGTTGGTGTTTGTGTTGTAGGCGTTGTCGTTGTGGTAGCTGTTGCTACTGTTGCTGCTGTTGCAGCTGCAGTTGTTGATGACGCATTTGTGGCCAGTGTTGCTGCTGCTTTAGTGGCCGCCAGCGTTATAAATTGATCGGCATTGATTGGGGTCACATTGCTGTCTGTTGTGATTGCTGTTGCTGCTGCGACTGCGACTGCTGCTGTGGGAGTCGCTGTGACTTTCTTTTTGGCTGTTTTGCCAGCACTTTTTGGCTTTGTTGTTTTCGGTGATTGCACCTTTGACTTTGGCTCAACTGTTTCCGTCAATTTCGTTTTAGTTTCCGTTTGCTGCTTCAATGCTGTTGTTGTTGTTTTTATTATTGTTGCTGCGTCTAGTGGTTGCTGCTGCTGTGGTTGCTGTTGTTCTTGTTGTCGCTCAATATTATGCGTTGTTTTATTTATTTTCGCTGCCGCTGCTGCTGCCACTGCTGCTACTGCCTGTTGTTGTTCAGGTGACTTGGCTGCTTGCCCGGCATTTATTTTTGGCGCTGTTGCTGTCGTAGTTTTTGCTATTGTTTTTGCTGTTGTTTCTGCTGTTGCCGCCGCATTTTCGATCAGTTTTGATTTGACTGTTGTAGCTGCTGCTGTTGTTGTTGCTGTTGTTGTTAATGCCGTTGTCATGACTACAGCGCTATTGTTGGCGTTGCCAGATTGATTTGCCGTCGCCGCACCAGCAAGTGTTGCCGTTGGCTTTGCATTGGTTGTCTTTGCAACAGTTGTTGGCACTTTTTCGATTGCCATTGGCTTGGGTGTTGCTGGCGCAGCTGTTGCTGCTTCGCTTTTCTTTGAAATGGCTGCTGTTGCTGTTGGTGATTTGGGTGTTGCTGGTGTGGATTTTGGTGAGGTTAATGTTGTTTTAGCCTCCGTTTTGGTTGCTGCTGCTATTGGTAGCTTTGGTGTTGCTGGAGTAGATTTTGGTGAGGTTTTCTCAATAGTTGTCGGCGTTGCAGGTTCAGTTTTGTCTGTTGCTTTTGCCGTAACAGCAATAGTTGCTGTTGATGTTGTCATTTTGGTTGTGCTTGGTGTCGACTGTTTTGTGCTGATCACAGCTGCAGCTGTTGCTACTTCGGTTTTGGTGGCTGCTGTCGCGCTGAGGGCAATAGTTGCTGTTGACTTTAACGTTGCTGCTGCTGGCAGCTTGGGTGTTGCTAGTGGGGATTTCGGTGTTGTTGGTTCCGATTTGGTTAAGATTGCTGTTGTGGCTGCTGTTGGCTTGGGTGTTGCCGGCGTGGATTTTGGCGAGCTTATACGAGTTGCAGCTGTTGCTGTTGTTGTTGTCGTTGCTGTTGCCTTTGATGTTGCGTTTAGCTTGGGTGTTGTTGGCGTGGATTTTGGCGCAGCATTTTCTGGCTCTGTTTTTGTTGTTGGTACCGTTGACTTTGGTATTGTTGCTGTTGGCTTAGTGGCTGTTGTTACTTCAGCCTTACTTGTTGTTGCTGCTGGTTGCTGCAGTTCAATAACAATTTGCGACTTCAGCAGGGGTGTTGTTGGTGTTGCTGGAGTTGGTGTTGCTGGAGTTGGCGTTGCCGGTGTTGCAGCTGCTTCCTCTTGCGTTGCTTCCAGCTGACGTTCGCAGAGCGCCTTCTTGCGATTTGTCATGTAGAGCGTCTCACGCGAGCTAATCTGTGACCAGAAATCCTCACCACTCTCCGACTTTTGCACTGCTTTGCGTATTGGTTTGGGCGTGGCAACGCCCTCTGTCTTAGTGGGTGTGGCTGCTGCTGTAGCTGCTGGTGTTGCTGGTGGTGGTGGTGGTGGTGCTGCTGCTGTCTGATTCTGCTGAATCGCTGCCTCGTCGAAGGTGAATATTTGTGCAACACTCACGTGTTGTTGTTGGGGCGCCTTCTGCTCTTGCAGCTGCTGTTGCTGTTGCTCCTTGACCTTTTTGAGCGGCGATGTCTTTGCCTTGGGCGCTGCCTTCATAAAACCCTCGGGCAGCGCCTTATCCCCTTCAGCATTCGTCAGCTTTTTCTTGGGCAGCTTGAATATCTTGTGTATCTGGTGATGCTCCTCCACGGACTCCACATTAACTGTAAACTTTCGCTTGGGACTGTTGCTGCCACTGCTGTTGCTGTTGCTGCTGTTGCTGTTGCCCGTTGCTGCTGTTGGCGCCTCCTCCAGCTCCAGCACGCTGGGCATATACTGTGTGCTAGGCGCATTTTCCACCTCCACCACAGCGGTGATTTTGTGACGTAACTTTTTGCTCTTCTTCTTCTGTTGTGGTTGCTGGGATGTCGAGGATTGGGACTCGTCTGCAGTGGTGCTGTTTGTGCTATCGTGACTGCTACGTCGCTCCAAGTGTATCAACTGAAAGGTGCCCGAGTTTGATTTCTGCAGCTTGTTAAGCAGCTCCTGTTCCTGCTCCTGAATGATCGAGGCGCGTCTTCTCAACTCGCCGGCATTCAAATCATCATCGATCTTGTCTGAGGAGATGTCCTCGCAGATGTCATGAAATGTGGGACACTGCACCAGGCTCAAGCGTCGTATGCTTTCGGTTAGTTGTGCTTGCTCCTCCTCATGCTCCTGCTGTGCCTGCTCCTCCAGTTCTGATTCCTCCGAGCTGCTGCTCTTAGCTGCCGGCAATTGCTGTTGCTGCTGTTGTTGTTGCTGTTGTTGTTGTTGTTCTTGTTGCTGTTGTGGTTTCTCTAGTTGTGTTTGCTGCTGCTGCTGCTGCTGCTGTTTTTGTCTTGGCATTGCCGTTGTTTCCTCTTCCTTCTCATCGCGTATGTAGAAGCGTTCGCGCAACAATTCGCCAGGTGTCTTCTTATTGCTGATGGTGGGAAATGCGGCAAGCTCCTCTGCCAATTTCTGTCGCCAACTCAAACTGGGTTCGGTGGCCGGCGGCAAATCGCGAAATTGATGCTCTTCCTGTTGCTGTTGTTGTCGCTGCTGCTCTTTGCTTGCCACTGTTGTTTTTGTTTGATTCTGCTGATCTGGTCGCTCCTTGCTACGCCTGCGTATGGTGGATAAGCGGACCACCGCCCGATTACGGCGTATGGTGGAGCGACGTGGTTGCTGCTGCTGCTGCTGTTGCGATGATTGTTGTTCTTGCTGCTGCTGCTGTTGCTGGCTCTGCTCCTGCTGTGGCTTTGACTGTTGCTCCTGTTGCTCTTTTTGCTCCTTCTCCTGTTCGCGTTTACGCTCGACAGAGTCCGAACGTCGATATCTAGCCGAGCTCACATCAATATCCGCCGTATTTATAGCTATTGGTCGGGCAGGAATATAACGACTGTGGCTGCTGTGGCTGGTGTGGTTGTTGCTATTGCCGCTGCCATAGCTGGACACATATTTGGGCGATTGGATGCGCGTCAGGGGCATCAGACTGCTGTGGCCACTATGACGACCCGTCAGAGCTGACGTCTCCGTAATTGTTGTCAATTTGGGCTGATAACGTGACGATAAACCCAATATGCTGCTGCTCGAGTTGACGCCGCTGCTGCCGCTGCCGATGGTGCTGCCGATGGTGCTGCTGGCATAGCTGCTGGGTGTGGTGCGTGTGGTGGGCAGCAGCGGCACCATATAGCTGCCCGGATAGGCACGATTATAGCTGGACGTATAGCTGCTGGTGGGAATGCTGCTGCTGCTGCTGCTGCCCAGCCCGGAGCTATAGTATGGCGAATATAGCTGACTGCTGCCGCCGCTATAATAATAATTACTCGAATCCGAATACAGCGGCATTTTTTTGGCTTTGTTCGCTCAACACTCGCCAAGCACCAAAAAACAAAAACAAAAAAACACAATCGTTCACAATAATTTTGCACAACTTTTTCTTAGATTCGGTTTTCAAATTGCGTTAGTTCTCGTTGTATAAACTGCGTTTGTTTGTGTGCGAAAACAAGTGTCTATATTTATATGCCCAGTGCTGTTGTGCTGATAATAGTTTGCCTTAGTTTGTTACCTATACTCAATATTACAAACACACTTTACTATCTCTGCACTTCTAGCTTATAGTTTTCGTCTCAATATTTCAAACATTATTTTTCGAATTTTTGTGCCAAAATCGAGCAAGTTTTGCAGCGGCTTTGAATATTTCATAGCTTAACGCTTGCATGATTTCAAGCACATATATATATATACTTTCTATATATATATATTTTAATATATATATAAATATTAATTATGCAATATTTTTGTTTTTCGTTTTCGTTTTTATTTCTTTTTTTTAATATTTATTTTAGAATTGCTGTCAAAACGTTGCCAAAAACTGAACAACATTAATTATCTCAAAATGGACTTTAATTGCCAGTGATTGAAGGGCTAATGGTGAACTGAATTAGTATTGAAATTGAACAAGACAATTTCAACGGAACAAATTCAATTTATATCCTAATTGCAGTTTTTAAGGGTTTATTGTACTGGAAATATATTCAAAATAAATGTTTATTTAAATTAAAGTTGAATTAAAGTGAAAATTTCCAAAACTTGTGCTTTAAGTTTTCATAATTATTTTATTCGAAATATTGAGATTTTTTGAGTGGAATTTAAAAACTGCACTGAGAAGAAAATGAAGAAAATCAAGTTTGGAATACGTGTGTTGAAAGTAATCATTTTTCAGAGCTTTGCAGCGCTTTAAGCTTTAAGTGAAATCCAACTGAACTTAAAGGAAGCTCATAGCTCGAAGTTACGTAAAAATGGACAAAAATCAAAATAGGGATTCGTTTGCCAAGGGAATATGCTTCTGGCTTGAGAAAGTTGAAGACGTTTCGAGTTAAGCCAAGTTCTGATCTATCGACAGATTGTACTAGCGAAGTTCCTGCGAATTTGAATGGAAAATTGAAAAAACTTAATACGTTGGCTATTTTTTGTTAATATTTCCCTTGAAATAATTCAGACACATTTAGATGTATATTAGCTCAGAACACATGCGGCATATAGAAATAGACTAAGTTTCATATAGTATATATATATTTTGTATGACGTAAGATCACGAGTCGACGGGAAACGTTCGTTTTGTTGTTGTTGTTGTTGTAGATCTTTGTAATTGTTGTTGTTGTTGTTTTTCCTATTGGTGTTGCTAACCTGTCTGGTGAATTTTTGACGTTGACGCATCAAGAATTTGATTTGCCAAATTCTCAATTTATATATATTTGTATATGTATATATTTTTATAATTATTTGTTAAACTTTATTATGAACCGGCGAGTTACTTTTCAAAAGTGCAAAGATTGAAAAGAAAATTCAAAAAATTCCAAGTACCAGACACTTTCCTTTCAACGAGCCGAACGCATTAACGGAAACTACTGAAATGTGAAAAGACAGCGCGAAATATGTTCAAGCATTGGAGCTGTTCCTGATCTCACACACACATCCATACATCCATACATACACACACACACACACACACAACAAGCAGAGCAAGATAGGGAGAGAGTGAGAGAAAGAGAAAGAGAGAGAGAGAGAGAGAGAGAGAGAGAGAGTCACTTCAGAGACTGTGAGCCAACTTCGATATTATTGATGCTGTCGATGTGAATGTGAATGTTGTTGCTGTGTGCGTGTTGAGGAGGCCAAAAGCAGACCCCAGACGAACAGTAGCAACAACAACAGCAACAACAACAGCAACAACAACAGCAACAATAGGCTGACTGGCAGATCTTTGAATTTACCGCTCTCAGTCAAAGTTGTTTATATATATATATATTGAGATTTCGAAATATACCAAAAAACATACAAACACAATAATCGACCACACAATCATAAATTAAATGTCCACAGATGAGCGCGAGAAAATTCTATATGTGTGTGTTGTGTGTGTTGTTTTTTTTTTTTTTGGTTTTTCGAATTTCGAACACACATCAAAATTGAGTTTAGAAATATATACATTTGGCAAGAGTCTTCCTCTTCTTATTCTGCTTAAACATTTTTCTTTGTTTTTTGTTTTTGCATATTCGAAAGTAAAAGCCAAGCAGCTGACAGCGTGAGAAAGAGAGAGAGAGAGAGAGAGAGAGAGAGAGAGATAGAGATATACATAGAGAGAGCGAGTGGGGAAGAGTGGGAGAGAATAAGAGAGCAACGATCTGTAGACAATCTAAAGGTGCTGTCAAAATTGTAAATCGCTTCGAAAACGTTTTTCAGCACAATTATGATGAACTCACAGATCCGAGTGAATCTTACGAGAATTTCAATAGAAACCAACCAAATAATACCTAGATAGAAAAATATCTAAAATGCTCTACAGATTTACTAATCCACAATCGAGTAGAATGTTATATTTTGCCAATTATTCATTTTTTTGGGTTTACAATTAAAAGAAAAGCAAAAAAATGCATAAGTTGATCAGTAAATAAGTTAAGATGAGAAATATCGAGTCGTTTTCAATGGAATCCTTCTAAATGACCGTTATATATAGTATAAAGTTCGAATTGGTCAATAATTTGTACAAAAATACTTTATTTAATAGAAGAAACCATCAGCTTTGTGTGCTGTACGCATTAAAAAAAGCTCACACCTGTTCTACATATATCTGAATTGTGTTTGCCATGTCTCTCAATCTATTTTGTGTTTCAGTACTCATAATAACAACAACAACAATTTTTAGGCGATAATATATATAATCATACGTATAAATATTTGGACACATCTGTGGCACGTGTGAACTTAAACCTAATGAAAGCTTTGCAGATGCACATCGAGTCTTATTATAAATCCAATTTAGCTCTTGTCAAAATATTCATAAGCCGTGCAAAGGTTTCTAGCTGCATAAGCAAACAAATCACATTAGTGCTATATATATATATATAAATATATATGCATATTTGGCAGTCTAGTTATGTTTAATAATGCTCAATTTGGAAACTGATTGATTCGTACACCTGCTAGCAGAAATGTTTTTCGCTATTGCAATCTTTCTTATTGGGATAGCAGAGTTCTTGTTTTTATACCCTAAACCAATTGAGAATGTCGAAATGGGCTATACTGTTAGTTGTGCTTGAGTATGTAACGGGCATAACGTGTATATATATTCATGATCAGCATCACTAGCCGAGTTGATTGGGCCAAGGTCAGAGAAAATAATCTTTAGTTAGAAGCTATTCGCGTCTTTCTAACTTTCTCGTTATCGATAAAAATCGAGAAATAAAACCCACATCTTTAAAGGTATGTGTTTCTAATCGGGTTTGTGCATACCTTGACATATTATTGACATTTATATTGTGATATGGAGGAACAAGAGAGAAATACTTCGATTGATATTTGTGTGACAGATAAGTTCTTGGATTGGATCTTCATCTGCTAGTCGAGCTGTCTTGAGTTGAGCACTCTTACTTGTCTTTTTTCTTACACACATCAACCCCCTCCCCCATTCACAATTGCCAGCCAAGGGAGGGGAAATAACAAATGGCAGAAAACCAACAATTTGCCACACGACGCTGACAGCGACGGGGTTGCTTTTCGGTTCCGCAAAATGCATTTATAGCCGGCAACACAGCACAGTGGCACAGTGGAGAAAGAGGGGTGCCATGGGTGATTGGGGGGACGTAGGGGGTTGTCCACTGAAAGCGCCAAACAACAACTAGAAATAGAACTGAACTGCAACACACAACGAGTACCCGCTCGGCACACAGTACTTAATCTTTAGCGATTTATAGCCAGGCCAACAGACTTTCCATTATTTTTGTAACATTTTACTTGTCGTATAATTCACTCTTTGTATTTTTAGTATTTTCGCTGTAGTATTTTTATATACACTGCCTGCTTGCCTGCCTGCCTGCCTGCCTGCATTCCTTGCGTGTCATCTTGTACAAAAAAAAAAGAACATAAAAAAACACAAAACCAAATTTATATAGTAAATAAAATAGAGAAGATTTGTGTCTTGTGTGTTCTAGGTAGCCATACTAATTTTTGAGTTCATTTTGGCAACTAACTTAATAATTTTGTTGAATGGATATTTATTTGGTTGATTTCGAAAATGATAAAGAGACTTTTCACTGTTTACGCTTAATCCATTAATCCATTCAACCTAAAGCGGATTTAATTCAAAGCAAAACAAATCGTTCTGCTAATACAAAAATGATGTTGATGATGTTTGCTCTTCATTGTTATATTATCGATTTTAAATTAGTAAAACATACAGGGTATTTCTTAGTCGTACATGCCCCCAGACACATGCCCATACTACATGCTAATCTGTATCTGTTATTTTTGTACCTTCTCCGCTTATTGGCAAAGGCGCAATAAATTGATTTCTAATACCGTACTACGAGTCTGTCCCGCCTGTCTTCATCAATATCAGCTGTATAAAAATATATATATATATGTATATAAATCGCTCTTGGTTGGACTCTAGCAATAGCCGTATTTCAGCCAAACTTAATCAATACTGCTTATCTACAGATACAGAGAGCAAATCAACTAATCTCAATTTCGATCTGAAAATGTTAATTACTAAAATCGAGTATTATGAACATCTTTGACAATTTGATATATGGTTTATTCCTTAACAACTAAGAGTGCTTCAGCCGAGGTACAAAGAGAGCAAGATACCCTTTACCCAAGTCTTTACTATACATCAATATACGATTTTCTTAACCATGTTTGTGTCTTTGTGTATTGAGGGAGACGACTCCAACCCCATCAAACATGTATATTCCTAATCAGAAATACTAGTCCCGTCAATATAGCCATGTCCGTCTGTCCATCTATATACCTAACTATGACTACTCAGTCAGTTTTCAAGTTATCTTCATGAAATTTGGCATGTATCTGGCTCTTTGCTGCAGCAAGTACACAAGTCGGAGCTGAATAGATCGTATCACTATATCATACAACTGCCATAAGAAAGAAAGATGCAGAACTCTTTTCTTTGATATATTGAAAATAAAAATATTCAACGTACGCAACATTCCATAGTTTTTTTTTAGCTATAAAGTGAAACTTAGATGTCGGCAGTTTGACTCCTGTCTGCAAGGGTATCTGAACTTCGGCTTGGCCATGTTAGCCGTTCTTTCGTGATTTCTATATTGCTGATCAATATTACTTCAAGGTTTTCGATGCGAGGTCAATGGAACTTAGCTGGATTTTTGATTTTTGAACCCTAAGCATATTGTAATATGAGATTTTTTTGTATCTTAATCTTTGCTATATGCTAAGTATTATAAGACATTATGTAGTTCTTTCACGTACAGGATATTTGCTCGGCTGTCAAGAGACTTGAAATGTTGCATGCTTGTTAAACTAATTTATTATTTGTGATTTTCATTGAGCTACTAAATTATATATATATATATATATATATATATATATATATACCTGTTGTGCCACGTACTCAGTATAGCTGCATGTAAAAATGCTCGGTATTCAAATTTATATGGCGTTCAAAAATACAAAATGTAATAAATATAAAACTGAAACGATGGCATCGTTTTTGTATTTTTTGTTGTGCTTTATTATTATTACCTGCACATTTTTAATTCATGTTGTGCAAAATTTAATTGCTGCTTTAATGCCTGGCGAGTGAGGAATATATAGCTGTCTATATATATATTGAGAGAGAGAGAGAGAGATGCATGTACTAAAGATAGACAAGGCTGGAGTTTATCTCAGCTAAATGCACTCTCATTCTCTGCCTCTGTCTCTGTATCTGTCTCTGTTGTTCTCCCCTGTGTTGATCAAGTGTCATTGCACAAAAAAGTGCGAAAAGAATTGTGTTTATATTTGTGCACACGTATGTATATATATATATATATATATATATATATATATACTGTTATGCCTGTCATATCGGTTGGCGTTACGTTTGCCGTAAGAACATGTCATCTGCATTGCCGAGCGATTAAAATAAATGTGCCCGAAACTGTAACAACAGGAAGACATCGCAACCAAAATGCGCAAACCAAAAGAGAAAAATAGAAAAAGGCAAATTGCACAAGGCTGTCAAAGGCTGGCCCGAAAACAAATGACGGCATTTAAAATACGAGCGGTATATTTATCAATATAAATGAGCAGCCAATTAAATCTGTTCCACGTCAAATGATAAGCCATTTAATTAATAGCGATTTTCTTGACCAATCCAAATCGAAAATTTATAGAGTAATGTTAAGGTTAAATTGAAAAGTCTCTATCATTATATATAAATCAAATTGAGGTTATGTTTTGCTCAATGTGTCAAATCGAATTGGATTGCGGTTCCGGTTCCGGTTCCGGTACGTATAGTGTAAAGGTTTTGCATTGATTTACAATTACTTTTCGCGACTTGGTTCCGTTATTCAAGTAATTATATTGAGAACTGTAACTGGTGCTTATAAAAATGTTTAATCTCAACATATTATTCTCCACTGCGAACCAGATATTTATTATATCCAGTTTTAAGAGTGACAAGATAGTTCCCAGTCATAGCTTTGTCAAAGCTGAATCAATTTTCTTACGTCTCAAAACATCCCATTGCCATACCTTTTTCAAAAGTGACTCGTTTTTCAAATCCTGAGCTTTTTAATCATGGTTTCACAACTAGAACAATACTATATTCAAAGTTGGATTCTGCCCCGATATTCAAAAGTGTTAGTAGAAGGAGTCAACACTTTGAAAGTTGGAACGCGACTCGGTCTGAATCTTCATGTTAAATTGAACCGATTATGTAAGACAATACAATTTTGATCATTATTTGGCTTCTAGAAAAATATAGCATTCATTTTTGGCAAAAACAAAAACGGCAGTTTCATTTTAAAGTGTCAGGTAAAACTCAATTTCTTTACTTGGAATATGCGAGCCTGCCTTAAATTGATTGATAATCACATTTTGATGTGAGTAAGGATATGTAATCCTCGGTATTCCTTAATATTAAGACGTTTTATAGCTTATAAGATGAAAAAAAAGGAAATTTCTGTTAAAGTTGTGTGTAAGGCTCATCTTACATGAAGCTCAATCATTACGCATTTCATATCGTATCATGTGCCTCGATTTTTCCCAGTTTTTACATTTAAACGTTATTATTATACTACTTCGATTATTCCCCGCTTTGCACATTTGACCGTTACATTTGCAATGGACCAGAAGCTGGCCAAGCTTTTGGGTTGTTGTTTTGACTAATATGAGAAGCTTTTATGAAGCTTTTGCGGCTGGCGCCATCTACCAAAAACATAACCAATAAATCGCAATTGCAGAAGAAAGCTACTGAGACAGGTGGTTGATGGATTGAAGAGGGGGGTGGGTGAAGTGGGTGGGGATGGCGGTTGGGTGTTGTGTGTTGGGGCAGCACTTACCTTCGCACTTGAGACCCTGAATGAAAAAGCCACCCATCAGCGAACCACAATGATCACAAAACGTGGGCGACATAAAAATGTGCGGCTTGAAGCGATGTGGCATATCAATCTTGAAGCGTTCGCGCAGCAGCTGAAACATAGATTAGATTAGCGTCGAGTCGATTCGGTAAGTAAGGGGGTATTCCCCTATTTGTAATTGTGGACGGGGCAACACCTACAATTGTGCTGGCAGAGTTGAAAACGGAACCGGAACACTTTCCAAGCAGCTTTTCATGACACCTTTTGTGTACGACCGTCTGGCAAACTGTAGACAAGATATAGCGAGAGAAAGAGAGAGAGAGTAGTTGTTGCCTTGCTGACAGAGTTGTCATCTTACTCACTTATGCACTGATAGCCCTGCTTGCCAAAGCCCCACAAAAACAAATTGCAAAATGCACAAAATGTGGGCGTGCGAAAGAACTTGGCCACAAAGCGATGGCCATTGATGTCGTGTGTTCTACAGAAAAATAAATAAATAATTAACAAAATTTTAATTACAAGCAGTTTTAGATGCTCAAGTATAAAATATATAACACGCCCAAATGTGCATTGTTTTTTTTTTTTTACTCACTTTTGATGTTTGATGGCGCCACGTCGATTTGTGATGCTGCGGGGTCGGGTGCGTCTGTCCACATAGCCACTGCTGACACCACCAGCACTCTCCCTATCTCGATCTCGATCTCTATCCCGATCTCGATCTCTATCCCGATCTCTGTCTCGATCTCGGTCGCGATCTCGATCTCTGTCCCGGCTATAGGCATCCTCCTTGGAGTGCTGGCGTGGTAGCTCAAAGGAATGCTGCTTCCCATAGTGATAATGGCTGTTGTAGTGATCATCACAGTCACGTTCCCGTTCACGGTCACGATCACGTCGCGTACCGCTGGCACTGGTGCCGCTAATCCCGCTGCCACTGCCGGCGCCGCTGCTGCTGGAGGAGCTCTGCTTGTAGCGTACCTGAAGCAGAAGAAATCAATTTGAAAGGAAATTCTTGAAATGAGAATGGAATTCACAGTTTGTATTTGTAATTAGGTTGAAAAACAAAAATACAGATGTACCTGCATATATATCCAATTTATCAATTCTATTTGAGCTGATCGATATTTGCTTATTTTTTTTGCACTTAATAAATTGTTATAGTCATTTAAATATTATTTAAAAAAAAAAAATATACGCACTCTCATCTTTGCCAAATGTGAAAGGCGTAAAACCACTACAATGTTATTTTTTCGTAATCAATTTCGATTAAATGACTCTGGAGATTCCCTGCTGTTAAATTTAATGTAATTGCTGTTCTTTTGTTTATTCCAATCGAAAGTACAGCATTAAATGCCTATAAAAATACAAACACACCTTTCATAGTGTAAGATTTAGCTTTGTTATAGTTTCAATTTCCTATACTCTCAAACCATTCAAAATGTGTAAAAGGGTGTCATGAAGTTGTGTAAAAGTATGCAACAGTTAAAAGATCCATCTCGAACTTATAACTCATATATATATATACATATGCTTGATATCTATGAACAAGTATATCTCAGAGACTATAAGTGCGAGAATATTGAAAGTTGTTCTTATCTACCATTGGCAGATCAACCTTAATTTCATTTTCCGCTTTGTGAACTTCGATAAAAATCGATTACCGATAAAAAAGGGAGATTTTTGTATAGTGCCCACCATGTATTTAACAGCTTGGTTCAGGGTATCTGCTAGTCGAACTCTTTCGACTAAAGCATTCGAAATTGTTTTTTGTTTTTAAAGATGAAAGAAAAAACAAACAAAATGCAGACTTGAATTGAGAATTGTGGAATGTCGATTGATCCCAATTGTATTGAGATGAACAGTTACGAAACTAGAGATATAGTTTTGGATTATTGTTAGCTAAGGCACGCTCATCGCATAGTTGTATATACATATATACATATATATGTATATATTTTTCTTTTAGCTTTTTCTGGCTTTTTTTCACTTACATCATGGGCCAGGTGACGTGAGGAGGAGCCGCCTCCAGAGCTGCGTGGTCGCTGGCTGCTGCTGCTGCTGGAGCTGCTTGCCTTCTGCTTGCGCACTTGGGCCCGGGTGAACATCATTTTGGCAACAGCAACAACAACAACAACAACAACAACAGCAACAACAACACCAAGAACAACAGCAACAAATGCTCAACACGATTTGCCTCACAAACGGTAGCTGGATGATTATGTATTCTGGCTCTTTGGTTCACCGATTCCGATTCCGATGCCGATGTTGATCTCAATTCCGTGTGCGATACTCTCCAATATGGTTGCTCACTGCTCGAGAGTATGGGGATTGGGAGGAGTGTGGGGGAGGGGTGGGGGGTAAGGCGGGCTGTGCGGCTGCTGGTTCTGTTTTGTGTTATGTGTTTAACGATACGAAAGGCGTATTTCTTATAAGTATTTATATTAAATAAGCTTTTTCAGTTTTGTTGCTGCTATTGTTGCTATTGTTGTTATTGCCGTGTTGGCATTTTTGTTCGGCTGCAAAAAGTGACTTTAAGGCCCTGTTGATGGACATCTGAAAATGAGAAAAAAAAAAACACCAACAATTAAAAATAAGTAATTGAACAGCAACAAAGAAACTTAAATACCCTCACTACCACAATGTACATTCAATGTGCGGATCGTAGTAAGAATCTGAAAATGTATTTATATATATTTATATATATATCCTATATACTCGTTCTTTGTGTATCTTTCTTAAATTGCCACTGTCCACTGTCCACTGTCTTGGGTATTTCATATTTCAACTCCATAAATGAAATAATCCAAGCAATATTTTGCTTCGGCTCATTCGGCCTACAATTAGCAAGCGCATCAGCCGCATTCTCATCTGATTAATAATATTTGTTTAATTTTAGAATATATGTATATACATACATATATATATATATATATATTGAATTATATATTGATATATGTATTGAACCACATTTATTGATGACATTGCTGACGAGTATCAACTAAAGTTTATTTTGTTTTTATTTTTGAATTTGCTTCATTAAAACAAGCAAGAATGCTCGGATTGAGAGAGCTCGACTAGGAGATACCCAGCACCCAGCTGTTAAACATATATCGAATCGAGTAGTAAGTTAAGTTAAATTGTTCTCAATTGAGGGCTGGAGAGAAGATGCTTCATCAATAATATAGCAAGGCATATTCGATATGCAATGGAATTCTAAATCTTAAATCTTATTGGTAATCGATTTTTATCGATATTCGCGATATGGTGGGAGTTAGCAACAATTTGTAGCTAACTTGAAGATAACTTGTTCGTCCACACAGATAGACTGACGGACATGGCTAAAACGACTTGTCTGCTGATGCCTATATATATATATATAGTTATATACTTTTTATAGTGTATATCTTATATAGCAAGTTACAACTGGATATAATGGAATTCAAATTTGATGGCTCAAATTAATGGATTTCCTGTTGGTACGAGTATGTTGAAATATCACGTAGTATTTGTTTTTCTTATGGATCGCGAATGGTGGATCGTGCCTGGCAAGGAAATAGTCAATCGTCAAAGTGTGTATATATCTATCTATATATATATATATATATATATATATATATATATATATATATATATTATGCTATATGTGTGCGATCTTTACATTCACATAGTAATGGACCACTTTGTCATGCATTAAAATTTTTTTGAAAAATCGTTGAGAGTGCAAAATATGCTAAATGATGAACTGACAAATGAGTGAGATTGATATAGATGTATATCGTTGACTGATACGTACATATATCTAGTATTTACTCGATCAGCAATGGATGCAAACAGCTCTTCATATTGTTAGTGGATCAATTTTTCAAGTTGTAAACAATTGACTCATTTGTTGTTTTTGAGTACATGTATCAAATTCTCATTGCTCGGCGCTTCAATGTTTATGTTGTCGATTTGGATTCCGATTCTGATTAAATGCTCTTGGTTGTCCATTTTTTTTTTAAAGGGGAAGTTCATTTGAGAAATTGCAAAAGAAATAACAAATGCCAAAAAAAAGCAACAACTACAGAAAAACAGAAACCAATTTGAGATGCGATATTTGACGGCATTTTGTTTTGTTTGAATGCTCGTATTTAAATATGTACATGTTGTGTGTGTGTGTTTGTGTGTGTATATATTTGTACAGTACGTATTTGAACGCTTAAGGTTTGAAGGGCACACCCACACACATACACACACACCCACACCCACACACACACTTGTACTGTTATTGTGGAGTGTGAGTGTTTTTAGGGAATCCACCAGCGTGATTTTGGGCTTATGAGTCGTCGTTGTTTAAAAATATAATCACTTTTTTTTTTTCATTTTTATATTTTACTGCCACCAAAAATAAGTTTTCGATTCATTTCAAATTTGTTTGTTGCTGTTATTGTTGTTGTTTTTTGTTAATGTTATTATAAATAGAATTAAGTGGCGATTTGTGCGAGATTGCGTGCCGATTGATTGCCGGATATGATTAAAAAAAAAATGATTCCAAAACCAAATTGGCCAGAAAGGTGAAAATAAATAACAATTTTGGCAGAGGTTAAAGTGTAAACATTTTACAGTTACTTTTGAGATGCGAAATAGTTCCTACAAGATATTCTTGAATACATTTTCAAAACCAAATTCCAAATCTTCAAGAATCGCGAATGGAATTCTTTCATTATTTAAGATCTGAAATCTCAAATATTGATTTAAGAGTTGCTCATTTTAACATTCATCTAAGAATATATTCCTGGCTAAAGATTGATGTCGACCTGTTGATTTGATGCTGTTTTTTTTGTTTCTCTGTATATATTGGAATTTTTAAAGAACTCAATATCTTTCTTAGTATATTTATAAAAAAATGGCGATTAAAAAAACACTTTTAATTTCACCAAGCAAAACTGGGCAAGATTCAACTTATTTGTTTATTATTAGATTTTCGATCAAGTTCTATCCGATTATATCTAAGCCTTTATGGATTTATATTATTAATTTACCAGGGTAGCAAACCGAATCGTATTTCTGCTAAATATTAAATGAATTGGTTCATAATTGTTGGTCGGTATTCGGTTCCGTTAATTATATAGATTGCAGAAACTGGTTCTTCAAAATTTATAATTTTCGGCTTTAAGTTTGATTTTTTTTCTGTGATGCGAAAGATTAAAGTCGAACTTTTCTGACTTAAATAAGTATACGTCACAAAAATAAATTAAGTTTTTGTTTGGACAACTTGTTTGTTTTCGATACTGTGAGAAATTCTATTTTAAAATATACTTAAAGCAAACATTTGATTTGTGGCATAGATTTATTGAATTATATTTATGATTATTATTTTTAATTATAGTGAAAGTTTTAAGCTGATTAAACAGACGCTTTCAATCTCTCCCAGCAAACAAATCCAGACGGAATTCGAAATATATATCAGAGTAAAAATAATAAGCACTTCAGCTGCAGCCAGGAAAACCATATTTTTTATTTATTAAGAGAGGTCAGCAAACAAAAAACAAGATATCCATATACGTAATAGGTTCTAGTTATGGGTAAACATTTAATTTCAAATCGATTTTATGCCAACAGACCTTTGAGATATTTGCGTGATTGTGATTGTTTTATTTATTTTTTTTTTAATATCTACACTACTTGTAGAGTCAGCGTGTATCTGCAGCGGAATGTGTCAACTTCACAAGCGGGTCGATTTATTTTGTGGTTAACTGTTTTAGATACAAACGGACTGAGACTGGTTTGAGATTCGGATTGGATTCGGATTGGAATTGGAATTGGGTTGGGGATTGCTTTGGCTTGGTGTGGCGGCAAACTTGGATGGCGATATCGAACGCTGGCTACTATTATAAACACATTCCACATTGCTACAAAGCACGCACACACACAAAGAGAGGGAGAGAGAGAGAGAGAGAGAGAGAGAGAGAGAGAGAGAGAGAGAGAGGGAGAGAGAGACACACATACGCAATAATAAATATTTGGTAGTGGGAAATGCTTTTGTTTTAATGCCCCGCAAAACACAGCGCAAATTGACTGGATGATTGTGTGGCCGTTGCGGCGGCTCTGTCAGTCATTTAAATGTATGTGTCTGTCTGTACACACACACACACTCACACACACACACACATATGTGCACATATGTGTATGTGCAGATACAGATACAGATACAGATATATGTGTGTGACGTCATAAGAGCCTCGAAATGTGCTTCAATTGGAGGCTTCACTTTCAAAAAAAGACACCTGCACTTTTACTTTTATATTTGTGGTATTTATTTAATTTGTTTTTATTTTTTTTGGCTTACTTTTTGCTTAGCATGCTTCAATCCGTACACTTATTAACAAACAAAAAAAAAAAGAGAAAATGAAAATAGGAGCACAGAAAACAAAAAAAAAAAAATATGAAAAAAGAAAAACACATGAACACTTTTCACTTTGCTCCGCTAAAAGGCACTCGGCGATTTGTGTTTGCCACAATTTTGTGTTTTGTGATTTGTCATTTGTTTGCTGTGCGTGCAAAGTTGAGTTTTCGAGCATTTGCTATATTTCATTTTTCATTTTTCCATTTTAATTTTTCGTTTTTCGTTTTTCATTTGCCATTTTGCAATTTCCATTTGGCATCTAGATTTTCCCGTATGCCAAACAAACAAGTACGAAACGAGCGCGCGAACGAATATGAAAAATCAGAAGAAAATTGACCGAATATTATGATCAGTGGCAAGCTGATGAAAATGCAAGGCAGGCAAATCTTCCGCTCGGTTTTGTGGCTGCTGCGTCGATCTCGGCACGGAATGGAACAGAAAACGGAAACAAACAAACAAAAAAAAACAGAACAGAATACAGAAATCCGTTTGCTGAAAGTGATATATACCTGAGCACACACAGTCAGTATCTGCTGCTAGTGTATCTGTGTGTGTGTGTGTGTGTGTGTGTGTGTGTGTGCGTGTGTCTGTCTATAAGCGTTTCACTCTCTCTTTCTCTCTTTTGTGAGTGCAAGAGAGCTTTTGTCGATCGTTTTGACAGAGTTATGGCCAGCATATGGATCATGTGCTCTTTGAATTAATCTGTTATTATATGCACGCATTATTCGAGTATATAGAATAGCAATAGAGAGGGAGAGAGAAAGAGAGAGATGGAGAGAGAGAGAGAGAGAGAGAGTGAGAGTGAGAGAGAGAGAGAGTGAAGAGAGAGACTTTGAGAATGCACTTTCTTCTGCGGTTCTTTTCAAAGTCCTTCAATTTTTGCACACTTCTAAGACCATTTTTAATCCTTCAATTGGAAAATGTTTAATTGTATCTATAGAAACCTTAAGCAACTTAATTTACTTATTCCCTTTAAAGCTTCGTTATATATTAAGGCATATTTGTTTTAGTATAGTCATACTTTAAATACTTTGGCTTAACTCTTAATAACGTATTTTATTATATTTATATATTTATACTTTTCACATATAATATGAAAAGGAGGCATCTATGATTTGTCTGATAGCCTCGAAGCATTGTTTGAATTTATGGAACACATGATTCTAATATATACAATAATATTTCTTATATGTAGGCAGAGCATCTGTGAGTCGTTGATGTCGCCCCACATCTACTTATAGCTTTTATAGGCACGCGTCTTTGCATTTCTCTAAATATTTCTTTGGGTATTTTTAAATTTTTCCAAGCAGACAATGCGAGAGTCCGAGAGCAGGAGCGTACGTGAATGAGATAGAGGGCGAGAGAGACAGAGAGAGAGAAAGAGAAGCACATACACCCACACAATTACACACCCACACACATACACACCCACACATACATTTGTTAATACGGCCTTTTGCACGGGCGTATTTTTAAGAGCAGCTATTTATTTGATTATTTTTAATTTGCATATGCATTTTTTTGTAGTAATCGCAGCGCTGCTCACTGGAAGCAGAATACTTGTATCCAATGTTGCACTGCTCAAGATTATCGAACTGCTGTGAATCTGTCCTGGAGCTCAGCGAATCATTCCTCCCCTTGGCTGCCTCAATATTCTCGTCTCTAAGCCGTTCACAGGGCGTATGCTCCATACGGTTGCCCATGTTGTACTGCAACTGCAACTGTTGCTGTAACTGTGGCATTGGCAGCATTTGAAGAGTTGTTGCTATCGTATCGATAGCCCGATATCAATATCGATTAATCGCAATTAAAATATAGTTGAGCATATGCTCAAAAAATTGCCCTACAGAGATAATTGTCCTAAAAACTAGTCACACTTTCTGCTCTTCTCAAATTATTTATTTTTATAATATTTCGATTTTTAAAAAATCGAGTCTTGCATTATATATATTTAATAAATTTATTCAACATTTTGGAAATAGATAACAAATGATGTTGAAACTAATTATTTAAGAATCAAAGAAATATTTGAACAGAAAATATAATTCAAAGACTTTTGTTTTTGTAAAAGTTATTAAAATGTTTTGAATAGTTTTTTTCTGTTTATTTTTTTTCAAAAAGTCTTTAGTTATCATTAAATGATATTTACAAAAATTATTAAGACACTTTGCCAGGTAATTAAAGAAGAACTATGGGTGACATTTAATACGAAAAGTCTTCAATTAACATTTATTAAAATTTATGTCGTAAGTATCTATAAAAAAAAACGATGTGGATATCTATATAAGGATATAGATTAGGATATTCTCCACTAATGTATGTGTACATATAATATTTCTTGAGGTCACATAACTAACAACGACATTATCTTAATGTCTTAAAAAATGGAGGTGCATGAAAAGGTTTTCAATAGAATATAATTTTGTGCGATGATTGAACGATAATTCTGTGGGGCAAGCAACGGCTTGAGTGAGAAATCCAAATCTCAATTCAAATATCAATAATCAATTGCCAAAGCGAGTGTTTATAGAATCGAACAACGTGTGAAATCGGAGTGGAGAACAGAAATCTTGGCTTGGTAAACAAGCGACGGCCAATTTAAGCTAGTCAATAAATTCAATTCCAGCCAGATAGACGTGACAATATTTTTTCTATTTAATTTATACATATTTTTTTTTTATGGAAATGTTTCCGCAATTGGCCGAAAGACGTCTGAGGAAGGAGCTGTGTGAACTGTATCGACTGCGGCCGCGCAACTGTTGGGCCTGGCCCCTAAGCGGAGATCTGATGCTCTGGGAGGCATCCATATCGGGTGTGAGAGATACACCGTACTTCATGGGCATATTTATGCTGCGTCTCAAATTCAATCCAAGTTATCCATTGATAGCGCCACGCGTGAACTTCACGACGCGAATCTATCATTGCAATGTGGACTATGACGGCTACATCTGTTGGGATCTGTTGTCCAGCAGGTGGTCACCGATAATCAATGTGGCAACCATACTGCATGCCATTTGCGCCCTGATGCGCAAACCCAATGTCGATGATCCCTGCGACGAGGTCATGGCCGCACTCTATCGAGACAATCCGGATGAGTACAACAGCAATGCCATCGACTGGACCCTTAAATATGCAGTTGTCCCAAATGTGCCCTTGTCACCAATTCAGACGTTGACAATTGAGGAGCGCGATGAAAATCTTGACGACGACGATGATGATGATGGTGACGAGAATTATGAGGATGAAGATGAGACTGACACAACTAATGAAATGACAGATGTTTCCGATTTAACAGAAGATTCTGGGGAGACAGATATTGTGGATGAGAATGAAGGGTTTTCCTAATTGCCTGCTCAAATGGAGCCTAAATTTAAGCCCTTTTCATCTGATATTTTATATTCAACTGAAATATAACATGCATATATTTAATAACCAATAGCGTGTTAATTAAGCCCAAATGTTTTATATATATACATCAGTCAGCTCAGTGCCTGCTCTATCAGCGTCATGAATCTGAGTAAGTCTAGGTTCTAGGATTACAGGCTCTTCAGTTTTTATTTTTTTCAAATTTAATTTCGATTGTTTATCATTTATAATATGAAAAAATATATATTCTAGATCAGACGGGTCAATATAGCCATATACGTCTATCCTTTTATTTATGTAACTATTTGAAGTCGGCGGCCAAAGATTGTTGTTCATTCCTTGTTTGGCTAAAGGTTTTTAAGTAGGATTTATAGACATTTTTTGATACGAAATGGATTCATTTATGAGGCCAGACAATAACTATTATTGGCTGAAGGGCACAGCTCGAATACCCTTTCAGACATGTCATAGATGGTGGTCGATAATATCTGGCTGAGCGCCTAATTGAAAAGAAAGGAACATAAATATGTATAGCATTGGTAAAGGTAGAAATTGTGTTTGAGAATTCATCTTGAAAGTTAGTCAAGTACAAATTGTTTCTCGTTTTGCCTTGTTTCTCGCTGGTGGTTGCCAATTTGCATCTGGTCAGCTTCCTTTTGCAGCTAAGGAAAATTTGCTCCTGTTGTGATTTCAATCCTTAAGATACATTTCTACGTATTCCTTTGCTCAGACACCGTCGCGTGCTTTATGCTTATAACTAAGCTTCTATCCATTTCTGCATGCACATAACTGTAACTGTGTATGTGTGTGTGTGTGTTGTGTGTGTGTGTGTGTGTGTTGTGTGTAACTGGACATTGCATGTGGACTCTATCAATTGAAGTGCTTGCTGGGAACCGAATGTTATGCGGCCATCTGTTGGCTTTGAGCATTGCATGCAGCTCGCAATGGACTCGGACTCGGACTTGGATTTGGGTTCGAATTTCGAATCGAATTCGTGTTGCTATTGTGGCACATTGGTGCATGCAACTGTTAAATGCACTTGTGCCACATGCGCTTTTGTATTCCGGCTGCACTCCTCGGCCACATAACAAATGCTGTAATCAGTCATTATCACATACAGTTTTGGGGCCAACCCCAATTCATTATTACAAACACAAAGCTAAGGACATATGAGTCGCAAAAAAACATTGAAGATAAATGATTACATTTTGTGCTCAACAAGTCAGAATGATGTAATCGAGTGAGTTCGACTACGATATACCCTAAGCTCAGCTGTTATTTATATTCTGATTTTATTGCCAAAATGCCCTTTAAAACGGTTTGCACACTCAAATGTAAACTAGATAGCAATGTGATCAATGTGAGAATACTTTTCTCGATCTGTCAGTTGATTAATAATAATATTATATAAACAAATAAAAAATTAAATAAAAAAGTTCCACAAATTTTCCAAATTCAAAATCACCAGCTCTTAAAGTCTCTGGGATTATCAGAAGTTTATACAGATGGACAGACGGGCTGACATGGCTATATCGCCTTGGCCATAGACCTTGATAAATCCTGATTCTGCCTTTTGCACATTTTCAATGGGCTCAGGGTATAAGAAGTGATCATATAATAATAACACGCGCTGCTTTATGTAACCTTAAAATCAGAAATTATTGAATACATAAATGAATTGAAAAGGAGCCACTGTTTATGATTATATAATTTCTCCAATTGGGATAAATGCAATCTGAAGCGATACTCAAAGATAAGAAAAACATTAAAGCTCAAGTTCAAGCGTTGGAGCGTTGGACACTCGACTTGGCTTAAGTTTCTGCAATTCGATTTGGAGAAGCTCGACTGAGCTCGATTCAGAGTAATTATGTTACATATTTGAAACAAATCAAATCCGAATACAAATCAGTATGAGCTAGAGACAGCTCAACTTGGAGATACCCTGCAACCAGCTGCTAAATACATATTTAATTTGCTAATTGTAATTTGGTCTCTTGTCTAAGAAACAAATTGTTTTCTAATGATATTTTTATGAATGATTAATAATATGTCAATTTATATATATATATATATATATATATATATATATATATATATATATATATATATATATACATACATATATATATATATATATACAAAACAGAAAACAGCCCAAAAAAATACAAAATGGGAAAAACCCATCTAATTTTAATGTTTTTTTTTGGGCATATTTAGATATTATTATTTCTAACCATCTGAAAATGTTCTAGTTTTCTACCTTTTGCACAATTTCACAATACAGTTTTCTAGATATATATAGATATATAATTTATATATTTGATTGTTAACAACTTGAAGATTATGGTTACTTTTTACGTGTATAGCAAAGAAAGCCATCACCATAATATTAATACGCATGTGGGCAGGAGAGAAGGGGGCAGCTGGATTTCTCGTTGAGTATCAAGTGGGTCTGGGTCTGGTATTTGGTATCTGAACTTTGTGTGATATTTACAATATATGAGTAGCCATTATCAGGTGCCAGCTTGCGTTGTTTACACATACAATGAACTACAAATTCCACTCATGGCCAATGTGGCTGGGCTTATGGCTTGTGATGTGGAGGGTCAAGAACTTTGCGTGTCCAGACTGGATGGCACAAGGCTGAGCAAAACGGGACAAGTAAGGACATGGACATGGACACTAACACGGACACGGACAAGACACTAAAAGGGGTTGGTGGTGGGATTGGTTAGGGTTGTGCCGAGTAGGACTACTGAATACTGGGCTACTGCTGGCTTCACGTCGTACAATCAATTGCTATTAGTTTTCATTACAGTCAAATTACCATAAAATCACATAGACCGTTAGTTGAGTTGAGTTCGTGCCATTGTTGCCATTTGTCGTTGTCGTGGACAGGGGTGCAGGTTGCAGGGTTGCCACCTGCCTGCCACCTGCCTGCTACCGGCCTGACCACAATGCCTTGCCTTGCCTTGCCTCACCTTACCTTACCGCCTACCCCTACCACCTACCACGCAACTCAAGACACTTTTTCGATATTCATAGAATAATTACACTTTATCAAGGCACAGCGCAGTTCATGAATTAACACTAACATTTCGGCAGGGGTTGGAAGGTTTAGTTGCTGCCTTCGATTGGATAGTTTCCCTCAGCGCTGTCCTTGGTGACGGTGACTGGGAAATTAGTCAAGTTTGTTACGTTTATGTGAGGGAATTACCGTAATTAGAATATATTGAGCAATAAAAGTGATTTTTATTATTCGAACGCACAACGTGCGCTGAACGGAGATGATGGCGATGGTGATGGTGATGGTGATGGTGATGGTGATGGTGATGGTGATGGTGACACAATGGACTAAGGACTACAACTATGCTGGACACCACACACACACACACACAGGTGAAACAATTGGAATAACTGTAAGAGTGACCTCTTGTGGAAATTCTCGGCCTTTGTGGCAATTTTTGTGGCTTCTTTTTTTCTGCTCCTGCTCCTGTCCAGCGAGCTATTAAATGGCTGCAGTTCTCAATTTTCTCATTGTTGCAATCGTTAAAGGGCGAAACAAAGACAGAGTGAGAGAGAGAGAGACAGAGAGAGAGAGAGAGAGAGAGGGAGAGACTGAGATAGAATTTGACCTGCCTGGCCGGCTGTCTCTTTCAGTTGGAAATATGCAGCAGCTGTTGGCTTTTGTGCGGATTATGTTCAAATTGCACAAAATGTTGCTAAATTTGTAATTACTATTATTGTACAAAGAAAGTTTCAGTTGCATGGCTTTTGCTCTGTTGCCAATCAGTCAAATCGTTTAAGCTAACCTTTCTTTCAGGTCGCCTCAAGTTTTGTGTTTCTAGTCGACCTACAAGGAACTTTGACCCCTTCACTGCACAATTCACAATTCAATTCGGGTCATCTGTGAAATCGTTCTTACAATTCTCTCTTCACTCAATTACATTTGGCAATTTTAACATATTTTTTTATGGTACTTCACAGTTGCAGAGATTCACTCAGGTCTGAGCTTTTTACTTACCCTATTTCCACTATCAACATTTCCTACTTTCCTTAATGTCAACAATATGTAAATTTTGTTTAAAAAAAAGCAATAGGGATTATGGATGCATACTAAGAGATTGCTGTCTTTATTGAGATCCGAGATGAGGGGAAGTTTCTTTACGAGAACGTTTGCAATGTACTTCAACTTCAGAAATCTTTAAGTCGTGTAAAATTTTGCAATTAGTGTGGCACCGGATATTACAGTTAATGTTGCAACTGGCGTGTGTGTGTTTGTGGCAACAATGTCATTGTGCCACAAGCAGCACTCAACAGCTGCCTATAAGCAAAGTGTGTGGCACTTCATAAAGACTGTGCCCAAAATTAACTTTGACACACACACACTCTCCCCAGTGGCCCAGGGTGTGTGTGTGTGGGTGTGTGTGTGTTTTTGCGAGTGTGGGTGCCATAAAAACGCAGCTCATTGGCTCCTAAACATACCGTTTATGACCACACACAGATAGAAGCTGAGATAGTAGCGGAATGGGCACCGCCCTTACACTCGAAAAAAAACAAATAGAAATGCCATAGAAAAGAAAGCAAAGAAAGCAAACCTATTTTCAGATTAAAGTGATTGAATAAAAAGAAAAACACAAATAAAGTTCCTAGATCCTAGGCTAAAAAGTGCATTGTAGATTTAAGCATGAAAATTAATAGACATTTTTCTAGAAACAGGCAAAAAACAAGTGTGAAAATTCTAAAAAATCTACGTAAGAACTATTTTCTTTGGCACGCTGATTAGATAGATGAATAAGCTGGCAAAACGAAATTTAAATATCATTATTAGCTTAAAAAGCTATAAGATAGAATAGACTGACGTTGATGATTAGTTGTCCAGATGTGTGAAACCTGGAAAAGCTCGTAACGAGTGAGTTTGGTCTGGAAAACAGTTTGGAAACAAATAAGGAAATCAGCTTTCAACCGATTGTTCCTATGGCAGCTATGTGATATTGTAGTACGATCCGTCAGACTCTGAAATGTGTGTTACTTGCAGCAATCTCCATTGAGAAAACTGACTGAGTTCACATTGAGTTAGTTGGATTGACATGGCTATATCCACTCAACTCAGCATAACTAGGCTGATCAAGGGCTCGGAGACGCTTTCTTCACAAGATTTATTTACACTTTTCAGATATATACATATATATATATCTATATATATATATTGTTGAATTATTTTGTTTTTCAGAGTGTAGGCAAGACAGTAAAAGGAATTGTGTCGAAGCTGTCATAAGCGCTGACCATAACGTTGCATTGTGTGCGATTATATGTGTGAGTGTGTGTGTGTGTGTGTGTGTGTGTGCGTGTGTGTGTGTGTGTGTGTGTGAGTGTGTGTGTGCGTGTGTGTGTGTGTGTGTGTGAAGTTGACTGCCAAGAAGCGAATGTCAATAGCCAAAAGCAGCTGTCAAAACACAGACGCTGTTAATGTAATTTGACAATGAACGGAACTGAACCGAACCGTTGAGACCAAACCGAGCCAGCCGTACCGAACCGCATCGAGGAACCGTACGCAACACCATTTGCCGGATACAGTTGTACGGTTCTCAGTGGCTGCACGGGTCTCACTCTGTCGACCTATGCAACTTAATCGATTGGCATTGTGGCATTTTCTAGGTAATCGCCTTTGATGGCCAGCAGAGACACAGTACATGAACTTAATGAGTCGCCACACACACACACACACACTCAAACACACATACACATACACTCCTCTCGACAAACCCCATAAATCGCTGCTGGTCGTTTATGAAAACATTCGCCGGGCCCGTTAAGTTCGAATATGCATTAAACTTGGGCACTTTGGGCCTGTTATTTGGTCATGTTTTGTTCTATTTTGTTTTCGCCGGCGTGGAAAAAGCTTATAAAAAATATATATGCATGTATATGTTGATATATAAATAGAGCCACGCTTTCATAATCCCTGTCCTAACGGCCTTAATGTGTGTGCACTTAAATCTATAATATAAGAATGCATAAAATACTGCATGGCATAAATTATGAGTTGGGCCCGTATTTAGGCTGGACCTGCTTTGCACACTCGCAATGAGCTTTCTGGCATACAAAAGTGCAATACAGTAGCTGGTGAGAGAAGAAGAGAGCTCTTAGCTCCTTATTGTCAGCTTAAAATTGTTTTAAAACAATGTAAATGACTTCATTTAATGAACAAGTTCGAAACTTTTAAGCTTTTAAGCTGCTCAATACCGTCAAGCAGAAGAGCTCGTTAGCCTGAAAAAGGCTGACTGATATGAAGAGGCTAATGAATAGATGTATGAACTTTCGGGCATAGATCATAGAAAGTTTTTAGCTTTTTATTGAACATCAGTAAGTCTATCAGCTTCAAATTGTCTTAAGACAGAGCGAAAGCTTTAATCGAGGTCAAAGCTTTAACCTGATCAGTAAATGTGCTTTAAAGCTTCTTAGCTAACGCAGAACAATAATAATATGGTAAGCTTTCAGGATTTCAGTGCAGTAGCTGACGAGAAAGAGCTTAAAATTGATCTGGAGTGAAGCAGAAGCTAGCTGGAAAAAGGCTAACTAATTGCAATACGCAAATGTGTGTGGGTTTTTGGTTCAACCTAAAAGCAAGCATAGCAAAATTGCATTAAATTAATGTTATGTAAGCGAAAATTGCGTTTTACAAATCCAATAATCTGGTGGTGCCTTAGCACCCGTTAAATGAGTGCTGCACAAATGGTCAAATGGTGCGAAATGGGGGAGAAATGGCCACATTAAATTACAAGCCAACCGAATAACGTTGCCAATGAAGACAGACAACAGAGAACCGGCCCAAGAGAAACCTCAGCAGCAACAGCAGCAGCAGAAGCAGAAGCAGCAGCTGCTGGTCAACATTCTTTTGATAAAGAGGCGAACTGAAACCCTGGATGCAGTGGCTCCAGTTGCAGTTGCTTTGACAGCCATTCATTTTCACTGGCCAGTTTCCGTTTGCGGTTGGAGTGGGATGGGTGGAGGGTTTAGGATGTTGGGTGTACAGTTTCGGGTCTAGGGTGTTGCACCAATGGTATAAAAACTTAGCTAGCAGGCCAAATAGATAAACTGGCGCCACATGCTTCGCAATTTGACTCTATTGCAGCACATCAGTTTTCAATGGCAAGGTGTCAAGCACAAGCACAACACTCACACGCACACACACACACACACTCGAAACACCCATGCATGTATGTGTTGTACATGCCACAGACAAGCGTTTCAGATTTACAAAACATTATATTCATTGAGGGCAAGCGTTGTTCAAGTCGCCGCTCAGATTCGCCAAGTATTCATGTTCTAGATTCAGTTTGAGTGCACTCAGAAAAATAGATGTGCACTTTTTGTATATGTATGTATGTCTGTATATCTGTGTGTATGCATGTGCTGTGTAATTGGATAAGTATTCAAATGCCATTTGGTCGCAATAGATCTGAATGAAACTTTTACAGATGATTAGTAGTTTTTTATAGTCTTTATGGCTATCGCCAATCGATTTATATCAGTATGCGTGAAGCACGAGTAGTTATCGATAGATCTGAAATTTTAAGTCTCTACAACAGTTCAATGCATTAATGAGAGAGAGAGAGAGTGAGAGAGCGAAAAGGCTTCTTTATTAAGTATCCGTCGTGGAAATCAGAGCTTAGATCCATAAGCTTGCCAGCTGTGATATCGATGTTATCGATATGAAATAAGCTCGATTTGCGAGTGGTCCTCGATAACTTATGCTCCAAATTTGCAGTTTCTAGCTCTAATCTTTGAGAAAGATTGGCTATTAATGGTGATCAAGAATATATTGACTTTATTCAATCGCATTACTATCTTCTGCCTGTCGCATACCATTGCATAACTTCAGTATACCCTTTCTACCAAATACAGGGTTACTGGAATCCAATTCACTTAGAAGAAGTATATATTTTTCCGAGTGTGTAAAATGGCGTTTAATTTTGGGTTGAACGGTTGACGTTGGGGTTTGGGTTGCAACATCTATGTTTTGCGGTGGCCAACGGGGACGACTGTTGATGCCCCACTGCTGCTGTCCAAGCAGTTGCTGGTTGCTGGTTGCTGTTGCAATTGCAGAGCACGTCCATCAGTGGCCCATTGTCTGTGTCGCGCATACATAATGAAGTGAACCCGAAGTGCAGCTGCCTGCTGACTGCTGCCTGCTACATGCTACATGCTACATGCTGCCTTCTACATACAGTCTGCTACATGCTGCATGCCCCCCTAGTCCTATTGCTATTGCAGTTGTCTGTCGCCTCACCTGCCTAATGATGATGATGACGATGATGATGATGTTGATGTCAAGCATAATGAAGCTACTGTTGCTGTCATTTTACGGGGTGGTGATTGGCTGACTGTTTGTTAACACTGAAGCTGGAGCGATTGTGGGGCGGGGCAACTGTGGGGTCAATTGTGAGGCAGGTGGGAAAGCTACTGTTACTGGTTACTGGCATTGAAAGAAACGCAATTAGCACTTCGATTGTGTTCAGTTGACGCGATTTGCATCAAATTAATGTCTTCATCAAGGGGCAAACAGAGCAACAGAGAAATTCGAAATTCGACTAAACAAGCAACAAATATCGACAAAGGTCAGAAACAAATCAACAGTCGACAACAGGACAACAATCCACATCCACTTGTTGTTCAACATTTAATATTCACTTCACATCACTGACTCGACTAATCGAGTGAAATTCATCAATTGTATATTGACCATAACAAAAATGAGATTGCTATAGCAGTAGCTTAAGCTATATAGTTCGGTTGCTATGCTGTCATTCTGCTGCCGATCTTTCTGCTATTGCCACAAAAACTTGCAAAGCGATAAGCTGGAAAGGAGTGTCGCATATCCAAGTCGAGTTCTCTCCACTAGAGCATTCTCAGTTGGTTCTGCCGACAAGTGTACCTGTAAAGTGAGTAATTTTCTCACCATTTGGCAATTGCAAACCAAGTAGGCTATGCCCAAACTAAATTAAACTTAGCTCCCACATTATATAGAGTAAAAAAGTAAGTATATAAATCAGCTCGTGAAACTCGTAAAACAGAATCAAATTGAAATGGGAAGTGAACGCAAGAATTTTTCAGAGACATCTTTCAACTACGAAGGCGATGTGAAACAAGTGACTTATGCCAATTAAGCCATTGGGAGAATGTCTGGAGAGGAGAATCGACTAGAGGAACGCATCGACCATCTCAAGGAGCATTATTATGGCAAACCTAACGGTAAATAGAATCATTCATCTGGCTATCCAGGCCATCAAGAGGGACTGCGTGCGACCCTTGGAAGCGGATCACTATGAAATTTGCATGTGCAGTGAGACAGGTTCAGGTCAGGCACCTCGATAAGATGATTGCCGATGCCTATTTGAAGAAGGTCAACTAAACTTGAGCTACTCAACTGAAAAGAGTTTTCATTCATTTTTCATTCAATTTGTATTCGTTTTTTGTTTTCCAACACTTTTTACATTTGATACACAAGCGAATAAAAAGCGTAAATGGCTCGAATAGAAAACAAGGCAAAAAGCAGTGAGCAAACAAGTGAGAATGCGCAAGTCGAGGGTGCTCGACGAGGAGATGCCCTGGGTTATGGTGCGACAGAGATAGCATAATAGTTGGATAGAGTTAGTTTTTCGGAGATACTTTATTTGTTTTGCATGTCTGATATGAGAATTTGTTTGGGTATTTCCTATCCGATAACAGTTCTTCAATAATAAGTCAATGAATATTATATTATCATATATCAATAGTAAGTCAAGGTATATTAGTTTGAAGAGAAATAGGTAGATAATTCTTTGTAATCGATTTATTATTTAGGTTAAGTAGGTTAGCCTTTACTAGTATTCCAGTTAAGACCCCCGGAGGGCAAAGCTTGATAAGCCCATACTCCAAATTTGAAGTAGAGACTTCTCTTAAGAATATACATATGTTTTTATTGGGTCGAAGACGGCAATATTTGTTGCCTGTTACATACTCTTGCACAATTTCATTAGACCCTTTGCAGGCATTTTCAATGGGTTCGAGGTACAAAAACAGAGAGCAGAAAGCAGAAAGCAGAGACATTTGTAGCACTTTGTGGCTAAGCTGGTTTCCTTCTCGCTTGCGCATAGTGCGATAAGCCGACACGATAAATTCTCGCTATTCGTTTCGCTTCCTTGCATAATTACAAGCACACACACACACACACACATTCACACTTTGCTTTCTCTTTCTCTCTCTCTCTCTCTCTCTGTCGCTCTGTTTGAACTATTACAGCGATCTGTTGCTTCTGATTTGTAACATTGTTTTCAAAGCAGAGCCAAGAAACAGCCTGGGCACTAATCAAGCGTAAAGTTTCACAATGCAGCAGCTGCATTGTCATTACTCTGATTGGGCTGGAGGAGCAGCAGCAGGACCAAGACCAGCTGGAGGAGGAGAAGGGGCGTGTGATTGTGTGTGCGACGAAGACGGCACTGTCGTCTTGCTCCTGGTCCTCTGCTGCATCTGCCTTGTGCCGTTTGCCGATGTGTCAAGTGGCACTTGTGGCGTCGTCGCTTGACCACCGACACAGAATGTGGGGTGCGGGAGCGGTGCGGTGGGTGTTGGGGTGGTTGGCAGCCGCTTTAACGGTATACCTGGACGCCGCTATTCTGCTAGTCTGCTGCTTGTGCTCATTGCTGTCTGCCGGCATCCTTTATTTATTTATTTTCTTGCCTGTGCTTTGGTTTTTGGCGTGGCGTTGTTTTGTTTTTCCGTTTTTTCTTTTCTTTTCGTTTATTTTTGTTGTTGTTGTTGTTTTTATTCTTTTATTTCATTTGCCTTCAATGCAATTATACTGGATAAATATCTTCTTCCGTTTTAGCTGTAATTACAAAAGTTTAATTGAGTTTTCTCGGCTCGTTGTGTTCGTTTCTTTTTCCTAACTTCTCATTTCTCCTTTTTCGCAGCTCATACTTCGACTTCTTTGTTGTTTTGTCTTGTTTTTGTCCTGTTCTCGGCGCTAGCTGTCGTTGCGGCTGGCTAGAAGTTTATCCAGCATTCTCTCTGTGGAAGTCGTCCTGGCCTTGTATCGCCCTGTCCCCCTATCCCCCTATCCTCCTATCCCACTGTCACCCTGTCCCACTGTACCTTTGTCGCCTTGTCCCTCTGTCCCTCTGTCGCCCTGTCCTTCTGTCACCCTGTCCTTCTCTCGGCGTTGCCACCGTGGCTGCCGTTGACGTCTTTCTTTTTTTCATCTTTGAAGCTGTGTCTCCCGACTCCCATCCATACACTCAGCAAAAAATATAATTATAATGTTGTAAGTAACAAAAAATCGAATATTAAAATGCTCTGCAACACATATAAAAGTCAAACCCTGAAAATTATGCTTATTTTTTCAACATTTTACAAAAGATCGAGCATGGAATTAAGTAAAGAAAGACCCCGAAACACTACAGCAAATTTCGATCATGTTTAACGTCAGCAAATTGTATTTCTCTGAGTGTATATACGTAATATTGTTGATGTTGCAAAAAGAGTTGTTTTCAGCCTGCCAGGCCTGTCTATCTAGCGCCACGTGATTGTTTTTTCGCCACAATAAGAATGCGACAGCAACAGCAGCAGCAGCAAGAGAGGCAGTGGCAGTGGGAGAGTGAGAGGGAGAGGGAGACATATAGATAGACAGGAGCAGACAGCAGGCTGAGCCTGCGGCTGAGTGATTTCTTCTTTTTCTGCCACTGCTTCTTCTTCTTCTTCCAGGACATCATCCAAGGACAGCGATACGAGCTTAATGAAAAGTGATTAAAACTGAGACTCGCCTGCATATCAAACTTGACTTTAAGGCGCCAAGCAGAAGCGGAATGCTGTTTGGGGAGGGGGGTAAAAACCAATTTATATTTAATAAATAGCGAAAGTGTTGAGTAACGCCTCAGAAATCAAGGCATGTGACAGTCATAGAGTGTGAGAGTGAGAGAGAGAGAGAGGGAGCAGTGCAGAAGATCCAGTTGGTTAATTTATTCATTGCAAATTTACATGCTCATGTTTGCAAATTTAAAAACTGCACACACGCTCACTTAATAGAGAAAGAGAGAGAGAGAGAGGGAGAGAGAGAGAGAGAGAGAGAGAGAGAGAGTGAGACAGAGAGACACAGAGAGAGAGAGAGGCAGATAGCTAGAGATAAAGACGAGTGCTGGAGTTCGTTCGAGCGAGCTTATTCAAAGCAGACTCTTCGAGTAATATGTAAATCGGATTGCCAGTGAGAAAGTGGAGTTTACTCAGAGTCAGCAAGGCTTTGCCCCACAGCCAGCTTCTACAGCCACTCAACCCCCCTCTCCCACATCACAACTACCTCTGCTGCAACTGCAGTAACCCCCTTCCACCAACTCCTCCCCCTCCCACCCTCTCATAGACATTCGCATTTCGCATCAGCGCCTCCGTATGGCATACGGCGTTCGGTTATTTTCCTATGGGAAAAAACCACTTGGCGCTTCCCCAATATTTACATATCATAGTTGGCTCCACAAATGAGTTGCCAACACACACACACACACACACACAGAGAGAGAGAGACAGCATGAGAGGTTGTGTGTCAGAGTACGTGAGTGCCAAGTGAATGCAACGTACTGAGTTAAGCACCACAGCCTATTATCTACTCATATATGCATGTGGTTCCAGGAAATATGTTAAACAAATTAAAAAATATATATATCCAAGTCAAACTGTCGACATCTAAGTTTCATTATAAATGAATACCACACGTTTATTCCTATGGCAAGTAATCAATTTTTGACAATTTTTTTTAGTGAATTTAGTCTGGATATATACAGATATATACAGAGGTAGATAAACAAACAAATATTTCATACAGGAGCCAGCGAATAACATAAATAAAATATAACAAGTGGTCACCAAATAATAAATAAGCATAATATATAAATATATATAATGTAATATAGAATATAGTAATAATATAATAAATCATGACTCCAAATGATTGAAAATGTCTTTTTAGTAGTGTTAGATATTTATTAAGGATAATTATAGTTTATTTGTCTCATTTGTTTTACTAAAAACATTCCATTGAATTTCGCATAACAGAGAGGATCCAATTAAAAATTCAAAATAGTTTGAAACTTTGATACCTAATCTTGTGATTGATTCCAGTTTTTTATCTGTTTTGAATTTCATCCTCCATGTTACGCAAATAATATACTATTGATTGGAGCGATGTCAAAGTTTGCATATATTTTGTTTCTCCTATTGATTGATCCGATATGAAAATGTATAACTATTTTGAAATTTTGATGAGGCATTCGATGGAATGTTTCCAATGACAGGCCATTAATCAAATTGTGTAACATGCCAGTTGAGTTCAGAGAAAAAGTATTTATATCTCTGTTATATGATTTCCATGAAAACTGCTTACGTCAAGCACGAACAGTTGCTTCAATCATGGATAAGCTTGACAAGCCTGTCCACATGTTGCAGCAACCCTCTTTAGCTGGTGGCCAATTTGGGGGGTGGGCATTGAATAAAAAACAGTTTTAACAAATGTAATAATATAGCAAATTATTTACGCCTGAGTAATCAAATATTTATGATGAAGAACGAACAGCAGCCAAGAAAAGTAAACCCAAGCAACCCCATAAGACATAACTACAACAACTACAAGCACACACTCACACACACACACACACACTCACACACACGCACGGACACACGCATACCCAAAGAGACACTGAGGATGACGTTTGTCAAAACAAATCCGTAAGAGATTACATTAAAAGGCGCATTTGGACAGCTTCATCGCAAAATAGAATAGGTGTATTCTATTGCTGACACGCTCACATGGATAAGGATATATATAAATATATATATATATATACTTGTACATACTTATAGATATCAAGTGCATGCGAATATGAATATCCCCAATGGACTTAGTGGATGCCAGTCTGTACCCAACTCAAACTCAAATTCGAACTCAAACCCAGTCCTTAAGTCCTTCTATCGTTGTTTCTTTAGCAACGCCTTCTTTCATTTTTTTTTTGGGAATGTAGATGATGGAAAGTTCTATAATATGAACTGACAGTAGTTTTCATAACGAATTCATGTAAGTTTTTTGTTTTTTCAATATTTGTTTAGATCTGAGTTGCGACCTTCCATAAATCATCACAGTTTTCTGCCAGTGTTTGATTTAATTTCTTATTACTTTTATTAAATGTACATATTTTCCATATTTATATATTATTGATATGCAAGTGCAGAATGTGAATTTTAGAAATGTATTGAGGAATCCGGCTATAACTTGTTATACTTTGTTAAAAGTGTTGGTTAAGGAGCAAGTTGATCTATTAGGTGAATTAATTTCCATTCTCGAACTTCTAATTGAAGTCTCTGAAAGCCTATTAGCTAATCTATATATGTATATATATTTTATAATTTTTATTTATTTATTTTCGCTATTTCAGCTTGAACCGTTTTCAAGTGCTTCTTAACTGCTGGCAGAAAAAAAAGAAGAAAACCAGCTGAGAAGACTTCAAGTACAGTGCTTCATTCCAATTTAAAATTAGCATAACTGCATATTAAATGTTCAGTCATATATATATATATATATATATATATATGTTGAGAGAGAGAGAGAGAGAGAAAGAGAGAGGGAGAAAGTGATAGAGGTGGAAATTCATCGGTTATCGTTGCGTAGATAAGTTCACCTTTGAGTAAATTTGTCTGTCGATTTGTTTTCTGCTGTGGAAATGTAAGCAAATGTTTGTAAGCCGACAAAGCAGCTTACTTGATTTACGTTTAGTTGTTGTGGTTTTTGTTGGCCATATTGCTGTCCTTGTTTTTGTTGTTGTTGTTGTTGTTGGGAGCATCTTGAGCAGACATTTCAACTGACAATTTGAAGGACTGGACGCGCTGTGTCCTTTATTATGCAAAATGCAGGCAGGGCAGGCAGGCAGCACGTCCATTTCTCTCCCCTACCACTTTCTCTCCCCTCTCTCTCTCTCTCGCTCTCTCTCTCTCTCGCTCTCTCTCTCTCTCTCTCTCTCTCTCTCTCTCTCTCTCTTACACACTCTGTGCGCTTGTGATTTTCAATGCGATTTTGATTCTAATTCTCTGACCTTTGTCCATGGCAACAGTGGGCACTCTATAAATTGTATAACTATTTTCAATAACAGAGCACACACAACATAGAAGAGTACGCTCCACTGTTGAGGAGTCTTCACTCTCTCTCTCTCTCTCACTCTCTCTCACCCTCTCACTCACTCTGTTTTGGCTCTATCTCTTGCACGCTTACTTGATTATTTGCCTGTATAGCATGACATCGACCAAGATGAACTGTTGCCCCAATCTATGGTTTGAGGTAGTGTTTGAGGGTTCGAGGGGTGTCGACGGGTGGCTGAGAGTGGTCACAGGTGCTGCTGCTCCTGCTGCTGCTGCTGCTGGTGCTGTTCGTGTTGCCAGCTCTTGTTCTTGTGCTGCTTGCCTGACCATTTTTTGGCACTGGCTTATGCCTTGGCCAGCGCGCTCTCGACTTTCGGCAACTTCTTGAAAGTACTTTTTGTGGGTGGGAAGTGGGCTATATATATATATATATTTATGTATATATGTATATGAATATTATTTCTTTTTTGTCTTTTAGTAATTTAGCATATTTCTGAATCATTTTGTGGTTATTGCTGTTGTTGTCGTCGTCGTCTGCTGTGTTTCAAGTTTTGCTTTACCGTTTGCGGTTTGCAAATGCAAATTGCTTACCTTGCATATCCCTTATACCCTTTTGTTGTTGCTATATCTTTTTCTATTCTATTCTTTCTGCTTTTGGTTGGGGCACGAAGGTAACAGATGCTGGCTGCCTGGCTGCTTAGCTGGCTGGCTGGCTGGCTGACTGGCTGGTTGGCTGGCTGACTGGCTGATGTTGCTGAAGTGCGACCAGCCGCGCTGATAGTGTTATTATTTGTATGCGCACACAATGTTTACCAGAAACTCATCGCTTTCAGTTTAGACTTAAGAGATTGGCAGAGCATCAGTTAGCTATTACATAAGCTCAGCTAATAGTTTCCCTTACGTAATTGAATATAGTATTTAGTCAGAATACTAAGAGACAGAGAGAGAGAGAGAGAGAGACTAACGACTGATTCTTAAATATTTGGGAAGTACATGAAGTTCTTGCTTCTACAATCAGCTAAGTTCATGTGGAATGTCTTTCGGCACGCTAAATTCATGTGAAGCTTTTCAGCACATCAAAATTCGATTGTTTCACAACTGTCTGAATGCAAATTGAAAACTTTTTGGCTTTTGCAACTACATACTTCTTCTAAAAGGTAGATTCAATAAGCTAGAGCGAGAGAGAAAGGGTGTTGCTCGTTCTAACTAAGTCTATATAAGATTGTGTGTGTGTCCCTTCTGCTGATTTGCATATATAAATAACTGTAGTTTCCTTATAGCTACAGCTAATTAGTGTTTGTTTCCTTGATAGTAATAGTAACCCATCTGATAAGCTCTTACCATCATCATCGAACATCGAACATATATATTCATTAATCATTGAATCAACAGTCTATCAAGTTGTTGTTGCCCAGTCACAGTGTGCACAGTGTGGCAAGCATCATATGGTTAGGTCTTTGGCCCCCAGCCCCAGCCCCAGCCCCAGTCCTTTGGCAATGTTTCAATGCTTCAATGCTTCAATGCTCAGGCGACCGTCAAAATAAATAGTGCGAATGGAGTGCGTAGCATGGCGACTCCTGCTCCTGGATCCTGGCCAGAGTCCTGCTCGGAGTCCTCTGGTGGCTGCTGCTGCTGCTGCTGATGTTTATGTTGTCTCATGGTCGTGCGTCCAGATGTTTTGATTCAGTTTTAATTCATTTCAGTCGTCGTCGTCGTCGACGGGCGCCACAGTTTGTTATTGTTGCCCGCTTGTCGATTGTCGCTTTGTCGTTGGTCGTTTGTCGCTTTGTTCTTGTTGTTCTTGTTGCTGCTATTAAGAAAAACGCCTCCAAGTATAATCGACTAAACGAGCGAGCAAACGAGAATTGGTTGACGACCCAGCCACCAATACAGTTCTCCCTGCCCCATTGACCCTTCCCCATTCCCCATTCCCCCTTCTCTACCCCTACCGCCTGCCCCATCGACATGCAGCCAACCAGCCGGCAATAAAAATATGATTGTATTTTCGCTTGAGTTGTTTTCATTTCTCGATGATGTCGAGGACCGTACTCGGAGCCCGACCGCCAAAGCGACCGCAGTTTCACCCCCCCAACACACACATACACACACCCACCCAGTTTCCACTGACTTCCGCCCCAACTCCCAACTCCCATCTCCGTTTTTCTTTTCTTTTCTTTTTTTTTCATTTTTGGTCTTGGGCTGTGGCCCTCAGTGCATGGTTAAATCAAGCAAGCGCTCGACCATTGAACCTATACACATCTTATTATAGCCCTGTACAAGGAATTATGATTTTTTCGTCAATCTTGTGACATCTTGCAGGTAGCGTCTAGAACCCCTGAAAAGTATATATTATATTTTTAGTCAGCATAACTAGCCGAGTCGGTATTGCCATAGCTCTGCGTTCATCTACCCAACTAACTAACTAATTATGTGAACTCAGTCAGTATTATACCAATCTAAGTGAATCTTGGCGGGTCTTTTTTAACAAAGTTCAAATCGGTCTACTATGATATAGCTGCCAGAGGCACCTAGTTTTGACCTTAAATGCATTTCTGCGACTATCTGCATAAATCTTTTAGATCCGCATCAAAAGTCAAGCTGAACTCAATCAGACTTAAGTAACTATCTGAATGAAACTTTGAATATATCCATTTGATAGTCGGCTGGATCGGTTCAGAACATCATATACATGTATGTGGCTGCAATTAGAACTAGGAATATTATTTTTTTCTGAGTGTAGGAATAATTTCGTGTAAATGGATGGACTTTAAAGGGTAACCCAATTTCGAAGTGCTTTGGTTAGCTGTTTTTACTTGTTGTTTTTGCTGCTGCTTGCTGGGATAACAACTGGGGGCCTTTGTTTTGTTTGCCGCCCACACACACACACACACACACACACACATTCGCACACACACTCAGAGTGGTATGGTATGGTATGGAGAAAGGGATTTGAGGGGAGGGGGGAGAGTTGTACATCCATTTTGAAATCAGTACGGCAACTCGCATATTCGCTACATTACATTCTCCGTTGCCATTAATCGTGGGTCTGCGGCTGCCCAGTTTTTTGGCCGGCAGCCGTCTTCTTTACTGGCTGGCATCTTTAGGCAACCTCCGCTCTCTGCACTGCACACTCCTCTTTCGACTCTACTCTTTGTCCGTCTGCTGTTCGTCCTTGTCCTTGTTGAAGTCGACTCTCAAGTCGCCCATATTTACTCGAGTGATGTAATTTTTGAATAGCTTAAGGCATTTCAAAATATTTAGCATGGCAAATCCTTTTTAAACGTTGATTTCGACTGCGCCCAAGGATGTTTTTGGCCATGGCGATTTGCCTCGGACCCGGGCCAGAACCACAGCCAGAACCAGAACCCATTCAAGTACTTTGCATATGCATATATGTGCGTATTATTGTTATTAATAATAATAAATTAGATGTTGATGTTGAATGAGCTTGCACACGAGCAGCAACTGGGCCGAGATGATTTTGCATTTCATTTGCCACGAACAAAAAACCAAATAAAAAAAAAACAACAAAATAACAAGAAGCTGAAATGCTGTCGTCGAGTGAGCTCGACTATGATATACCCTAAAACCAACTGTTATATATAATCCAGTTTTTTGCACACCCAAATGTAAACCTACGTGGAAGTGTTCTCATTTCTCATGGCTGCCACAGACACTGAAGAGTAAACTATATCAATTCGAGAATACGTTGCTAGACTCTTTGAATATAGATTTGTGTATGTATATATTAGATAAGGTGTTAGAAAATCGACAACATTGAAGAATGTGAATTGAAAAAATCGCATATCTTTCACAATTTTAGAGCTTGAGTATCCAACAGAGTTGGTAAAAAATGTATTGCTCTTTAACGGGCATTGACTAGTGTTGGTTAACACACAAGTTTGTCATGCAGGCACTTTAAGCAAAACTCATCTCATTCACAAGCTGGCGATTTAAGTTATTTTGGTGTAAATTTGTTAAAATTTGGATTGCTTTGGTATTTATTCAGAGCGTAATTTGTTTTGAATATATAATGGGATTAGTGATTAATTTGAAAGTCCATTTTTGTTGCAACGTGCAATGTACCATACATGCAACATGCAACATGCAACACAAATTCAATTTGATTAGCTGAAAACATTTAAATGAATATTTTAAACAGTTTTCAAAACAATTACGTGTTAATTTCAACTGCAGCACGACTTGAACATATTAGAGAGCTCTTTTTCTGTTGCTTTAACTGACGTTTATCAGCACTGACGACAAACAAACAAACAAACAAACAAACATTCACACACACAGTGACAAGTGTGGTAAAGTTGAAACGGAAACAGAAATAGAAGTAGAAGTAGAAGTAGAAGTAGAAACAACAACAGCTGCTGTTGCTTCGTGCTGATCATTGTTCGTATTGTTTGTTATTGTTCACTGGTCACAACAACAACACAACAACAACAACAACAATGAGACAAAAAGTGCGCTAAAACGCAAAAGGCAAATAAAAATCTTGTAATGAAATTTTGTTCGCTGACATTTCGAAAAATTGCTTTTTAACCTTTGTGTGCCTGAACTGAAAGTTGAATCTTGACTTGGACAGAGCAACAGGGGACAGGGGACAGGGGACAGGGGACGAGTGAAGAGGTTGGAGAGAAGCGAGATGAAACTGGAGGTGAAGCTAGAGCTAAAGACAGTTCCAACATGTCACTGACATGCTACACGTGTATCTTCTACTCTTCGACAAACTAAAATTCGTTTTATGTGCACTCAGAGAAAAGCCTTGCTGCCAAGAGCACTGTGAATGAGGGGCTCAGAGAGAGCGAGAGAGAGATAGAGAGAGAGAGAGAGAGAGAGAGAGAGATAGAGAGAGAGAGACAGAGTCTACGATATATTGTTGGATTTGATTGCTTTCGTTTATTCCTTATCGATATACCGCTTTGATAACAAATCTTTTAATTTCGAAAGCAGAAATTTGTCGCAGTGTAGGCGCACTGTGAATGCAAAAGCAAAGTTGTGTGCAGCATAGGAATCTGTAAGCTGAAAACTCTGTGAAATGCTTTCAAGTTTTGGGCTTGGCATGCACATGCAGATTATTATTAGGTTGTTGCTGGTTTGCCAACCCCCTCCACTCCCCCAATACAACCCCCTCCCTGCGCCCGCAGTCGCCCAATTTCAGGTGAGTCTCCCAAAAACTTTGCCCGTGTCCAGCTGAGCATGGGGTGCAGGTGAGGAAGGGGGATGGGGCGGAGGGGGAAGGGGTGGTTTTGGGTCTTGCCATTTGCCTTGCTATAAGTTTTGTTCTAACAAACCAATTACTCGCACCAATTTCCACACAGGCTGCCTGCCTTCGACTTTCGCCTCGCCTTGCATGATGGAAGAGTTCGACTTTGAGCTGGGCACAAAACGATAAGAATAAGGGGCGTTTTAGTGATGGGATTGGGTTGGGGTTGGGGTTGGGGGAAGGTGGGAAGGTGGGATTGAGGACGTAGCTGACGCTGTAGGAAAATACAAATACGACTTTCAGTTACTTTTTCATTATTTTTGCCAAGGAGTTTGTCCTTTTGCTTGTGTGACACACTCGGCGAAAAGACACTTCACTCTCACATGTCTCCGTATCTCAGAAACATCCTCCCCACCTCCCCCATCCTCGCATCCTTTGACAACCATACACCATACTCTTTTGATACCCTGTAGCCATTACATATTGTGTGTGTGTGTGTGTATTGTGAAAATAATGCATAGAAAAATATGTTTTTCTTTGAGCAGAAAATTGTCGAGCTTCATCGTAATTTTTCTTCTTAAATTCTTAAAAATTCTTATGAGATTTACATTGTATTTATTTCAGAGAAAGTCCACTGAGCTCTCAATTCTAATTTCTTGCAATCTCCATAAATCATCCGATTTCTTCTTCTTATTTTTCTCCTTAATAAAGATTAAAGTCGCCACTAATCGGAGTGAGTCGGTTATTATATCTATCCACAAAGTAGGCTAGTTTTCTCAAGACAGAAAGTATAACAAAATTAAAATAGAGTCCTGATTAAGTGTCGTTGCAGCTTGACCAGTTATTGTTGGTCATTAAGAAGTACAGGGTATCTCTTTGGCCGAGCACTTTAGGCCACATCACCCTATGCTGTGTGTGTGTGTGTGTTGGTGTGTGTATTGTAATGTTCAAAACATTGGCAGATGTCGCCGCACTAGCAAAAGTTAGCAGAGAACTGCAGCAGGATGGGGGCAGGGTGCAGGTCGCTGGGTGCAGGACGAGGCAGGACGAGACAGGAGGCGGGCAGGCAGCAAGTGTGGCGGTCGCATCCGGATCTGGATGGCGTGTGTACACATGCCGAGACAAGGACAAGACACGGATGGCAGTCAACTTAGCCAACTCAGCCGGCAGCGAAGGCAGCTGACTAAAAATGTAGAAGAAAACAACAGCAACGAAAAAAGTTGCTACAAGTTTACTTGGCTTTTTTTTTTTCGTCTGTTTTCATTGTCATTTTCTTCTAATTTTTCTTGTTTTTAGTCTTCTCACCTCCTCTCGTCTCGCACCTCCTCCTGCACTTTACACTTTTTACCGCATGTGCCTAGACATGCCTAAATGGGCAGCGGGTAGCAGGGGGCAGCCACTTAAAGCTGGCAATAAATGTGAGAATAGATAAGAGCCAAAAAAAAGAGGTGAAAGGAAAGCATTGCATTCAGCAGTTGCAGTTGCAGTTGCAGCTGCAGCTGATTGCTTTATCTACTCATCATCATCAGTCTAGTTAATTGCAATTTATTAATATATACATCAAATAAAATATTTAAAAATATATACATATATGCATGTGTATGTATTTATGTTATTTTGGCCACCAAAACAAACACATTTAAAAATTAATAAGAACAATTTGTAAAACTGATATGCAGCTTAAAATAAATTTGTAATATTTAGTTTTTAATATTGAGGAGAAGTTAGCACGAACTATTTTTGATTATAATTTGTATACATTTTTTTAGCGTTTTGTTTTTGTTGTTTTGGCTTTTGTTGTTGTCTAGATTAAGCCATATGTGGAACATGTTGCTGCCGTTGTCTGTGTAAATACTTGTGGGTGTGTGTGTGTGTGTGCGTGTGTGTGTGCGTTTTTTTGCGACGTAATCTTTGGGCTGCTTTAGCTGTAGCTTAACTTCTTTGCACTTGCACTTGTAGGCAACCCCCTCACCGGCCCCCTCTGCCCAAACGCTTGCAGCGTAATATGATGAAGGAAGCGCAGGTGAGGAAGCAGAGGAAGCAGAGGAAGCAACAGCCGCGCATGCTGTTGTAAAAAGTTTTTAATTTTTCTTTTCAAACATTTAACTAAAAGAGCAAGTCTTTCTTCAAACGTCAAAAGCCCTGCCAACAAGAACAACAACAACAACAACAACAACAACAGCAAAATTATAAAAAGGGTGGGCGAAATTATGCTTTTTGCTTGTTTCTTGCTGCTTGGTTCTTGGCTCTTGCCTCTTGCCTCTTGCACTTTGCCTTATAACTTTTGCCTGGCAAAATATCATACGCATAAAACAACATACGCTGCCACACGACCAAAGAGACCCCTGTAACCCACCCCATCCCCCTCCCCCTACGCCACAAGTCTTGCTTCCCAGACAAGACATCATATGATCTGAATGCATTCGCTCTCTCTCTCTCTCTTACTCTCTCTCTGTCTCTCACTCACTCTCTTACTATCTCGCTCAGTATCTCTCTGGCCGTCCCGCTTTGTATTTTACTTTGCTTATTTCTTCTTTTAATGAAACAGTTGTTGCCTGCGGCATTATTATGATTATTATTATGAGGCATGCAAAAGTTGCAGTTAAAGCGTCGTGTAAAATAATATTTAGATGGCAACTTTTCTGCCCGTTTGTAAACTGCAAACTGTAAACTGTAAACTGTAAACTATAAATTGTAAATTGTAAATTGTAAGCTGAAAACGGCAAACTGGAAACTGTAGTTTCGTTAACCTAAGCCCCACAATTTTCCAGTTTAATTAAATTTTTGGTACTGGCAGCCGAGAATCCATGCAGCAGCCAAGAAGACCGCCAAATGCCAGTTTTTGACATTTTGCCATTCGGCCATTCTGCCAGGCAGTTTGCCAGTCGGCCAGAACAAAATGCATCGCAGCAATGTTGCTTTCAGTTTTTTGGGATGGAAATCCCTTAAATTAATTGAGTCTGGGAAGGCTCAGGGACCTAAGCAGAGCTGAGCTAACAACCAGTTGCCATTCAACTCTTCTGTTCTCTACACTCGCAGAATAGACGAAAACCACAAAAATTACACTAGGCTAACTAGCAGTTACCCTATTCTCAACTTATAAATCCATAGTACAATCTGCAATCTGGATATAAAAACTTATTTGAAATATATGAGATGAAATTACAGATGCGGGCTCAACCACACTAAACTAGAACTGTCGGATTATTATTAACTCTATCATCGATGTTAAATAGATGCTTCGTCTAGTACTACGTTGTGTCCTATTTTTTTTAAGTGTATTGGCTCTTGTTTCCCTCTGTCTCTCTCTGGCGCTCAGTTGACGGCTTTTGTGCCGCATCAGATTAACTGAGAAGCCGCACAAGTTTCGCTATCTTTCTCACTCTCTCTCATTCTCTCTTTGGTCTACACACTGTTGTCGAAATTAACTTGTACCTTTATTATGCCCCACCTCACCCCCCTCTCGTGCCCACTAGGCCCCAACCACTTCTTAGTTAAGATTGTGTGTTCGGCAAGGACATTTGCATTTGCAGTTGAAGTTGAAGTTGGAGTTGGAGTTGGATTTGCATGTCTATGCCTTCGATTGGGCTGTTCGACATGTGCTGCTCTTCTAATTGGCATTTCATTGTCTTAAGGAGCGATGTGTTTGATTCAATTCGGTTTTGATTAACTCCACGTGATTATAACTTGGTTGTTGCACAGACAAAGGAAACTGAATGCCACTCACCTGCACCGCTCATCAAATGGCAATCGAGAAGCAAGTGCGTCTTTCAATATTACTACAGTGGAGAGCAATATTACATACCCTTACCTTTTGTTTTCCAAAATATGAATCAGTCTGCACAAATTGCAATAGACACAATTTCAAATTAAATTCGTAAATACAAATATTTATTTTTTCAATTGAATCACAGTCTCTACAACAATGATGATATGATAATGAGACGAAGCATTAGCCGAATAGAATATCGATTTATTCATATTGTACTGGGTTTTAAAATGGTAGACTTGGTCATTCAGGTCGCTTCATATGGTTAAAAGACTCCCAGTTTTAGTCTTTTAGTTCCATATCTTGATATACACGCAGCATTTGCTCCTTGAGCCTTTCGTAAGGTGTATGGCCGTCATATGGATTAGTGGCAAAGACCAGCGGGAATTTCAGCAACTCCAATTTGGCATCGCTTACGTCCTCCTCCAAAATGGTCATCACATGAAAGACTTTAACGCTGTGATCCTCGACGCCCGCTGCTTCATAGAGCACCTCCAGTTCCTCGAACCACTCCGACAAGGGCTGCGCCATCGGCCTTACTCCACAGAAGTCCAACAATCTCATCTGCTCAAAGCCCAAGCGACTCGCGTTTGAATTACTGGCTGTCATTCTTAAGTCTTCAGAACATTCTTCCATATTGGCTAACATCGATATAACTTTTTTCAAGATATCTGTACTCAATTTCGCCAGCAAATAGGAAATAATTATCAATGCTATGAAAATTTGATGTGAAAAAATTTGTTCCTTGATTTTTGACAGATTTTAGCCTTTATTGTATTGCATAGTAGTCTCTGAGAAACCGACATTCGTAGAGATATATTATATATATATATATATAGCTTATAATATCTGCTGCTTTTACATACAATTGCCCAACTACATTATACCCTGGGGTAGAAAAGTGATTCTCAAAGCATTTTGGATAAGCATCTTTGTCTGGGCATTTGTGACTGATGCCTGTCCAGGCACATACATATAAACATATAAGCATATATATGTACATATACACACACACACACACACAGGCATATTGGAGTGGCTTTACTGTCTGGCATTATCACTCCAGCTGGATCTGGTGTACCCGCATCTGCTGGGTGCACAAATATTCAAAAGCCGGACATTTTGTTAGAAGAGTTGTTGTTGCTGTTGTTGTTGCTGTTGTTGCTGCTGTCAGCAACAGATGCGAGAAGTCCCGTTTTGCGAGCAGAGAGAAAACATAGACAACAGGTCCAGGTTCCAGTGAGAACAATGCCAAAAACTTCCCGTCTCCCAGCTGGCAACTCCCCCTAAACTGTAAGTGATTCCTTCCATCCAGTGGTCAAAGAGATCTCTCTCTGTCTGATTCACTTCACAATTTCTAATTATTTTTTTTTTGCAATTCTCTTTTGAATATTTATTTCAAACATTTTTCTTTTTGGTTTGCTAAAAAATGTCAGTTTTAGTCATTTATAATTTTGATTTTGATCTGTACATTTTACATGCACATCTTATTTGAAAAACCCACAAATGTATAAGCTCTTTCGACATTTCTTGTGACTTTCTTTTGGTTATTTATTAACAATATTAGTTATAATTTATAATAATATTGTATCATTTACATACAAATCTTGTTTGAAATGAATACAGTCTTGAAAATCCGCTAAACTGATTAGTTCTTCTTCTCTTTCTTCATCGGTGGGTTAATCAACAGCGATCTACATTGCAAGAAATACTGTAATTCATCTTAATGGGTAGAAAAAAAAGAATAAAAAATAGAAGCAAACAAAGATCTAAAATAATTTTCAATTAACTGTCGAATGGCATTTTATTATTTTCTTGCCGAATATACTGGCTGTAAAAGAGGCCTGTAAAAGTGGCGTAAATTAAGTCTGTGCTCCTTCCTCGTGCCAGGGGTGGGTGGTAAGGGCGTGGCCGGGGGGGTGTGGATATTGTGCTGGCTTGGAAAGGTCGGCAGTGTGGTACTTTTATGATGACGTTACGTGAACGGAGGCGCTGCTCTCTGGCTTGAGTGACATGAAACTGTAATGGAATTCAATAAAAGCTGAGAGTGCATAAACCGTTTGACACGCAAAAGGACCAAAGAGTATCTTTTGCTTTTGCATTGTTGTTGCCGTTGGTGTTGTTGTTGTTGTTGCTGTCCAGCCAGAGAGCATTCGCGATGATAGCCATTCGCCTGTCAGTCGCATTTGTTAATTTTGCGACTATCCACAAGGTGAAATATTCGATATATATCAACCAGCTGCAACCTCCCACCTGCCACCTCCCACCTCCCACCTGCCACCTGCCACCTGCCACCTCCAACCTTCGAGATCCGGTCAACATTGTCTACAAATGAGTGCACAGCATTCAACACACGCAGCCACAGCACACAGTGCGGCACATTAGCTGTGTGGGTGTGTTTGGCTCAAGTTACTTATTTCCATTTTAGCACGAAATTCTTTCAATAAGATCTATAAACTAATATCAAGAATCTTAATTAAGCGAACTTAATCTAAGAATATATTGTTTATTGCTCTGTTTACTCTTAAATTGAATTTAGTTAGTCGGCGAATATCAATTAGGCTAAATCAATCAATTAATGTCCTCGCAAATTGTGGTAACACTGAAATCCAATCTGCAGGTGAAGAACCATGCTATATATTTTTCAGCTGGTCGAGTACTCACATCACTCACTCGCCTCATGTTCCAATAAGTGTAATCCTCGCCGTGCTCTATGCTGACCGTGCTGGTGTTGGTCAAGGGTTGCCACATGAATGTTGGCTACCCTCCCTGGTACCTTGTTGGCCAAGAGCCACAGTTTAATTAGCTGCTTTGGCTAATGCTCACATTGTATCATTTGTGTGTGTAGTCATTGTGGCAACTCTGGCGCTCTGCGGTACCCGGCAAGCTGTGTGGCTGCTCTCTCTGTGGCACTCTGCGAATTCGGCACCAAGACCAAAATTCCCAAATCGTAGTCATATTGGGCAAGAATCGATACGAAGCAATGAAAAGCAACATTTGACTTATCATGAAGATATATATTTATTATTTTATTATTTATTATTTATATATATTTTAATATAATTTTTATATATTTAATTAAAAAAAGATTCATCTTTTCAAACAATAAAAATCTTAATTAGTGTGTAATATTTGAGGTCTTATTTTTTATTTGAAAACCAAAATTAGCTATTCTTTGGTTTATCAAGAAAGTGTTTTGACAACTGCTATTTATGATTTTGCATTTGAAAACTATAGTTTTCTGTCTGCCTTTCGTATATATAATATAAATATATTCTGTTCGAATTAGTCAGTGCAAGATGAGTTTTTCATATAAGTAATGATATGATATGGTATGCATTATATACCCGCCAAATGCCAACATTTTGTACTCTCATATTCCTTACATTTCTCGAGAGACAAATATACATATTGATTTAAATAAAAGCACTGATGGACTTATTTTTATTTGTCTTTACTGAAATGTTGAATATACTGACTGTTGTACATGTCATGTAGTGGATACATTATTTTTATTTTGGTTATTTAAGTCGCAGGTCCTTTCTTTGATAGATATTGCTTTCGGCAGAGCATTTGCCAGTCGCCCCGTTAAGCAGAGGCCATCACTATAAGCATTATGTTTGTGAATGTGTGTATTTTGGCCGGGAAACGCCCCCTACGCCTACGCTGGTACATCTTGGTTGTGGCCCAATCCCTTTTGTCGTTGCTTTTATTGCATTCATTCACTTTGCGACAAGTTGCCCGCCCAGCGGCCAATGACGTCGCTTGATGGCCCAGCCGGATGTCGTTTTCAATAAAGGCGTCGCTGTTAAGCACTATATACGCACAAAATTACACATACACACACACACACACACACACACACACACACACTATATATACACATTGGCACACACATCCTCATCCGTCTGCTGCTAGTGTGGCACTTTAATTAATTTCTTTAAGTTCATTAACGTTTGACTTGTTTAAGCAAGCGAAGATTGCCGATACACCAAATGGGCCGGACTGGACTTGGTTCCATGGATGGATGCCTCACTCGAACTGTCCGGGCTGTGTCCAGTTTGATGGCATTGTCAGGTTGCCAGTATATTGCTTTTCCGCATTTGCAGCACCTTGTGGCAAGAAGCTCTCTCCTTCTGCTCATCTCATCCAGGCGAGTCGTGTAAAGTGTAAGCAAGTTATTCGTGGCATCTGTTGCACGATTGTGTGCTCGACAATGTGTACCATTCATGTATATACAGTGCCGGGCAAATAAATATCACTACTTTGGAATAGACTCTTGTCTTAGTTCGTGTTGTTGTCTTACATAGATAAATGTGAAATAGTGTGTTCAATGTGTGTTCATTCAAATACAAAAGGACTTTAAGAACTGATTTGAGGACCCTTCGTTTGTCCTCATTGCAATTGAAATAGTTGTAAGACCCCTCAAGAATCGTTAGCAGTCTGTTCGATGCCAAATCATTGACTAGCAAAGGAGCTAATTTTCCATGGCAAGCTTAGATATCCAACTCTACTGATGACGAAACAAAGTGCTGTCTACAAAATTTGATTTGTATCGGTATTAGGGCAACGAGAGGAGTTATCGACAAATTAAATTAATTAACTTATATTACAAATTATAGTCTCTCCCTATCTGGCTTGATCAGATTAACAGCTGATATCGAGCTAGAATCTACAAATATACCTCATCGAATCGGATGTGTCTCTTTCTATCTGCATAACTACAAATCGAGTTGAAGGTTATGTTGAATGTGGAAGAGGTCAGCGTTGCAATGAAACAACTGACAACAATTGACAAGTTCCCAACGACAACAGAAACATATTCAATATTAAATTTTCCAAATTTGCTCAACTGTGCCACCATTGAACTGAGGCATGTCCAATCCATCCAAGTCTGTTGAGGAGCTGACACAGGTGTCAGCTGGCGAGGATGCGCCCAGCACCAGTCGACAGGGCAGAGCGGTCACCCGCCTGGAGCAGAATTCACCGTTGCCAGCCAGCGAGCCCAAGTGCGATGGTCCGGCTGTGCGGATCAGGCGCGAACTGAGGGACATCTCGCAGAATCCGCCACCGAACTGCAGTGCCGAGATGTATAAGCAGGATCTGTTCCATTGGCGGGCAACGGTGCTGGGTCCCAGCGGCACCGTCTACGAGGGTGGCACATTCAAGCTGGACATTCAGTTTGTGGCTGCGTATCCATTCCGACCGCCACAGATCCGCTTCCTCACGCGCATCTATCACTGCAATGTGGACAGTCGGGGCTGCATTTGCCTGGATGTGCTCAACGAGCGCTGGTCGCCCGTTATGAACATTGCCAAGGTGCTACTCTCGATCTGGGTGCTGATGGGCGAGTGTAATCCCAATGATCCGCTTGTTCTCGGCATTGCCGAGCAGTACAAAAACAATCGCAATGAGCACGACAAGATTGCACGCTACTGGACAAAACGTTTTGCGATGCCCAACAGCAACGGCAACGGCAACAGTAACGCCAAGCCAAGCTCCAAGTTTGAATCAGAGAAGAAGGAGAGGCAGGAGAAGGAGCAGGAAAAGCCTTCGGAACTGGAGCAACAGTCCGAGCTGGAACAGCAGCAGCAGCAGGCGGAGCTGCATGAGCAGGCCACAACACCGACAAGCAGCTCAATTGCCATTAATTTAACACACAGTCGCAGCAGTCAACTTTAGACAAACCCCTACCCTCCCCTCCCCGCCCCCAGCAACACCCTCATTCCCGCCCCAAATCCTCGCCGGGTTGCAAGTGTGGGGCTGGCAATCTTTGCTGGGCGTCAACAATTTGTAAGCGCGCAAAAAAATATGGCTTGCATAATGCGACCGGGCACTTGGAGATGGTCGCCCGTCCAAATACTTTTAGCACGAACTGTGCCCTGTCCTCAACTCGAAATCATGAATTCATCTTTACTTGCATTTTCAACTAATACAAATTGGAATTGTGCTTGCCCAAAATGACTTTTGCGTATCGCTTCCTTGCATTTATCCTAATATACATATTTATTGGGTAACAAATAATTGTTTTTTATTACACTCATAAGTCCTTGGAGATTTCTCATATAAAAAGTATTTTTATTAATTTCTCATATAATATAATATAATAATTGCATATTTTTCAGATGGAACACTTGCTCGTTTGTGTCACGACACGATCTCCGCTCTGGTTACCTACTGTTCCAGTGCTCCACTGCTCCGCAGTTGCCCTCCTCCCGTCGCGCACCCCTTGTCATCCAGCCATGAGTGGCTGAGGGGCTGCTGACGTCGCCAGATAGCTAGCCGGGCCTTTAGTGCGTTCATGTCCATGAATATTCATGAGCTGCCAAAAAATGAACCGTGCATAAGGCGACGGTACCAAAAGGTCGTTTCGAAGTGGGTTGTGGGCGGGGTAGAGCTTGAAAAATGAATTGGAACGCGAATGGGTTAAAATAGGTGGATGGGATGAGTGGTTGGATGGTTAACTTGGGTGGTTGGGTGGTTGGCTGGTTGGAGTAAGCAACCAACAACTGAAGGTGTTGAATGATATTTGTACTAGTCGTACACAGGCTACAATTTGGCGTCGTGCACCGACTGATGACCGACTATACAATTAAGATTATTAAAATGTGTATCCAAAAATTTTGATTCAAGCCATTAAATTAAATTGAATTTCCTGTGGGCTAACGTGCTACAAAAATACTTGTGTGGATAAAATCTGTGAGCATGGGCTTAAGATAAAACCTTTCTAGAATCTGTCGTTGTTAATCTTAAACCGAATCCAAGGACTCTGGGTCCCTTAATCGAAAATTTAGGTTTAAATGTACAAATATTACAGGTGTTATCCATAGTATATTTTTCGATCAGATTGCGATTTTCTGGCTTTCTCCAACCCTCACAATAAATATTATACATTTATTATTATCATGATTATTAATTAATGCATTGGTCTAGATAAAATGTGATTTGAGAATTATTTCCCGTTATCAAAATATCGGCAGAGTAGGACTATACCTAGTTTGGCTAGGCGACTTCTTGGTCAACAATGGGCTGTCAAGAGACAGGTGAGTATTTTAAGTCGGATCTTTCCTATGGCTATTGCAAATATCGTTTTTTAAAATAACCACCTAAAAGATCTATGGCTTGTCTGAGAGACCTCGTCTGGTGCCTCTGCCCAGCAGACATACATTTTTCAGTATTCAAATTCAAATTGAATTGTTGCTTTTAGCAAAGAGATTCGAAAATTGCTAATTATAGAAAGCGAATCGAAGGCGAGGCGACAGGGGAGAGTGGAAAGCTTGGCAATTGGAGGAGGTAACAGATAACAGTAAAATGGTAACAGGACATAGTCATGGACATGTCAGGGAGACTGGGGATGGGGTGTGTGGAGGTTAAAAGGGAATAAAGCAGCAGCAGCCGCAGCAGCAGCAGCAGCAGCGAGAAGATCTAAGGAAAGCGACACTCAATTTGCAAAATGCGATAAATTGAATGAAAAGTGTGAAAATGAAGAGGAGTCATCAGCAGCTAGAGTAAGGATAAAGGAAGTGGGCTGCGGTGGGGTGGGGTGGGTTGTGTTGGGCAACTAGCTGTTGCGAGCTTAAGCAGAAGTGAAGCACAAAAATAAAAAATGAAACAGAAAACAGAAAACAGACAAAAAAAAAATGTAAATGAAAATTCAAGGAAATTTAATAATAAAAACATCAGCATAAAGTAAAACGCATAAAATCCAATGAAATGTAAAAGGCAACCGAACGAGCGCCCGACTGGACACACACACTGATAGAGAGGGGGAGAGTGAGAGTGAGAGGGAGAAGGGGAGGTGGAGGGGAGGGGCGCTTCGTGTGTGTAGAAAATAGCATCGCTCTGGCAGTGTCCTGCCCAAGCAGGATATGCTCAATTGAACATGTTGATTGCTGACAGCGCAGACGCCGTCTAACACACCCTCCCCCAGCATCGTCTTCAAATGGGGAGTCAATTGAAAATCAACTTAGAGCTCGCTTTAATGGAATTAGTTGTACGAAGAAGGACATCATCAGCAGCAGAACAGAACAGAACAGAACAGAACAGTGCTGAGCCGAGCTGAGTAATGCGTCCGGGCTTCATCATCAACATCAGTTCCAGTTGCAGAGATGCAAAGAGATATCAGGCGATGTGCCCCACAAAGATCCTGCTGCCTTATGCTTCAGCAAGCAGCAAAGGTGCTACATAAAATACCTATCAATACAAATGGAGACAGACATGGAGACACATACAAACACACGTTCACAAAAAGTAAATACACTCAAACAAAAATAAAAATAATTAAAGAAAGTTGAGAACGCACATCTAAATACAATCTTACTTAACTTATGACATTAATGTCCAGTTAACATTAATAATATATTTAATCATAATGGGAATATGTTAGTTGAGATTGTACTTAAGTCAAGATCTTAATCTAAGCAGCCAAGATCTTAAGTAAAGTTTACAGATAAGAATCAAGGGCTTAACTTCTCTTGATTTGAGCACAATCTTACTCAACTGATGTTCCTAATTATGAGTTAAAATTAACAGTCGAAAATTCCGAAATGGAACAAGTTATGTCAGATTGTACTTAAGTCAAGAGCAATTAAGCTCTTGAACTATACTTCGCGATCTTATTTAAGTGGACAAGCTTTTAAATCAATACTAAGATCGGCTTAAAAGCTAGTGCTTCGATTAACAAGTGGATTCTTTTAAGCTTAAATTATGTGAAACAACAATTTAATTTCTTCAAGTGTAATAGCGTATGTATATGCATATGTGTATATGCATGTAAATGTATGTGTAAGTGTACCTGACATGTCCTTTAGGTCAGCTAGAAAAACATTTGAATAGACGCTCCATTGATGCGGATCAGTGTTGAAAAGCGTGCAAATGAAATTAGAGACACCGGGCGACACCCCCACCCACCGTTGCCTTAAGGCGTTACACAGAATTAAGCAAGCCAAAACTAATTTGAAAACAAGTTAGAAAGCTCGAATCGAGAGAGCTTGACTTGCAGATACCATGTACGTACACAGCTGTTGAATATATTACACATACAAGCCCGCAACTAAAATTATCCAATACTAATCAAATCTGCAGAGCTTATCGATTATATGTTAGAGTATATAAATTATATAAAGAAATTTATCTAGCTGTTAGACAGACATACAGATAGACAGACAGAGGAACACGCCTTTATCAACTCGACTCTTAATGCTCGTAGAATAATCCAATTACTCAATTCGCGATTGCAACAAAAAGTGTTGCACATCATTAGCAGCAGCTCTGATTGGATGAATGCGAGTGCGTGTTTGAATGCTGAGCATGAATTGAATAAGCATCTGGAGGGCATTCATCATATCATACATAATGCCACTAAGCAGACTAAAGGCTGGCTTCTTATTTGATCAGAGAACATGTCTCAGCGAAGGCAAGCGAATTATCGACTGGCGTTCTGCTTTGCCTTGCATATCGTGTTGCTGCTTCTTCTGCTACTTTAGCAACAGCAACAGCAACAGCATCATTGTCATCGTCATCGTCAACGTTTTTGTCATCGTCATCGTCATCGTCATCGTTGGTTTGCCTTTGTTGGACGCATGTGGTTCATGAGTTGAGCGCCCTTTGATTTTGCAAGACTCTGTCTTTTGCAGCTTAATTGAATTTAAGTGCGTTTCACAATATGCAATATTGTAAAATGTACATCACACACACGCACACACACACACACACACACACACACACACACACACACGCACACACACACACACACACACACACAGAAAGTGCAAAGTACATTTAGCGACAGAGAAGCAAAAGCTGTAGCCTTCATCGCTGCCCCACAACCCACCCAATTCAACCAACAATCAAACTTGGCAATTTTATAGAGAAAGGGGTACTGGTGTTGGGTGTGTGTGTGTGTGTGTGTGTGTGTGTGTGTGTGTGTGTGTGTGTGGGTGTATGCGTGGCACAAGAGGGCATTACGATGTGCACAAATTGACAAACTTAGTTAGGCGAGTGGAGTAGTTTTATTAATTGGCAATGGAGAAGCCATCAAAGGACTGACACACTCGCAAAGTTGCATAAGCCCAAGTTGTGTGTTGTGGCATGAAGGCATGTGTTGAAGTAATGGATAATACATATAACAAATCCATACAGTGGTGCTGCGAAAGATTTCCCAATTGCCACATTTACACCTAATTTCAGCTCGATTTAGCCAAAGCAAATAATGTTTTAATAACTCTTTAATGACCGCTTGGGGCTTAGAGACCCTTACTGGCGTAAGGAAGAGCAATTGCATCCTATTTATTTGCGCAACGAAATGCTTTGTGAGCCTTGCCAGGCAATTATGGATTGGCCAAATATATATATATATATATATATGTATATGGTTGTTGTCCTTTTTGGGGAGGAAACATATTGTCTCTGATTAAGTGAAGTGAAGATGTTGTACTTTTCATGCACAGGAACACAGACTACAACTACATATTATGTTGATTGATTGATAACTACATATTATTATATATTTTATTTTATTTATATACATACAAATATGAGAAACTGGGGGCATTTCATATTTTTTTGGGCCAAGTGCATGGTTAGAGTGCCTGCGTTGTCCGAAGAAGATCTGCAGCAATCTGCGCTTCAAGTTTGGTGATATATCGATTTTGATGATTACGAAGGTAGGAGTGGGCGTGGCCAATAATTGCTGTATTTTATAAATGATCTAAATATCAACTTTTTTAGTTTGTGGTCTTTAATTGCATTTCAGCAAAGTGATCATCGAATGCTCAAGTCAAGGTGTGGAATGAATGTGGGGAGGCCCTTTAAATTTGGGCCATCCTAAGCACTTTGCCCGGTTAAATGATGCTTTCGAAATTTCCTGACCAGTTACGGCACATAAACAAACGCTGGACAAACGAACAAACAAACATCTACAACATATACTACAGCCGTACAGCTTTCTTGTCCGGCTGGATGTCTGGCAAATAAAAAGCACTGAGCGAAAATCGATGTGCATAAGAGAGTGGCCAACAAGTGCACCAAAAAACTTGCTGTTGCTATATATACATACATATGTATATACATATATATACCTATATATTTGGCCAGAACACATTAGGGCACATGGTCTGAATTCTGGGGGGCTGAATGAGAGCATTCGACAAGGGCTGAGTCTAAAAAAAAAAAAATGTTACATCGCCAAAAATGGTGACAAGAAAAAGCGAACAAACAAAAGTGTTCAGGTAAAGAGGTACCGACTGGGCGTTACTCTGTTGCCATGAATGAAAACGCAACCGAAACGGAAAAATTGAAATTCAAAACCGGAACAAAAACTATTTAATTAGAACTTATTTATATAGTACCATTGGGCAACGAATAGCGAATAAAATGTGGAATTAATTTGTAACCATTACCGGAAGCTGTACACTTTCCGATTGCCATCCTCTCCTCGAGTGCAATTTTATACAAGATATTTCCCAGACCAGTTATATCTCACTCAGTGACTCTCTTTCTCTCTCTTTCTATCTCGTTATATATCTCTCTCTCTCGTTACCTTCTCTTCCTCTATTTATCGCTCCACAACAGAAATGTTGGGCATAGTAGAAGCAGGCTTTTTAATTGTTACTTGATTAGGCTAAACGGATGCCAGAAATGACCAAAACTTTTATTCCACATAGAAATCGGATCGGCTTTAACAAGGTTAACGGATTAGTGATCTTGGATGAAAAGTAAGACATATGGATTTGTTTTGTGTCAGAAATACGGTAATCATTGTGGCAGGCTCCATATACGATTTGTAAAGGGTATAAATAATAGAGGAAAAAAAAGAATGTTGCTGCTGGCTTGGGCTACGCTGACCAGGGCAAACACTTGCCACTTGGCACTTGCCACTTTTTGATGTTGTTAGTGGCCATGTCCGAAGTGGAGTGAAGTGGAGTGGAGTAGAGTGGAATACTCCGGCTCCGGTTTTAAATGGCCTCCATCCACTGCTATGGTCATTCCTGCAGGTGTCGCGACGGCCGCGCAGACTTGCAAACTATGCACATGGCGGTAAATACTCTGAACGCTGCGCGGCCAGTGTCTCCCCCAAGTACCTCGGCTCCTTCAGCTCCTTTAACTGCTCCGGCTGGCAGTCGCTTAAATTTAATGCCCTCAGGCATTTCATTTTGGCCGACCAGCGATGGAGAAGCGGTTGCCGCTGCAAACATTTCCCAAATGTGACAAACAGAAAAAAAGAAGCAAGTAATAGAACAAAAAGCACAAAAAAAAACCAAAAAGCGAATCTATTTCAGGCACCACGAAGTTAGTATACCCTTACAGACCGTCAATCGCATTATATGTTTAAAAAAAAGAATCGACCGATTGAGATTCGAAACTTTATTTAGTTGCTTGGATATTGCTTATAGTCATACAATATGCACACACTGCTCATGCTCAGAATCTGGCCAATTTGCAACTTTGAGAACGTCTCGATTTGTTCTAGTCTTGCTGTCGGGTTGAGGTATAGATTCTGAATAGTTTCCATTGTACATTTTGTTACAACTTGTTGTCAGTTAAGCAAATCTAGACAACAATCAGGCTGCGTGCTGTTATCAATTTTCTTAAATTCAGTGCCATCTTTTCTCTAAGTGAACGATACTTTTAAATATTGAATATTTACAAAGTGAATACTCCAGATAAATATATGAAGAAAATACAATGGAAGATTGTCCAGCTAAACATTATCCACAGCCAGATTAAATACATTGAAATTTGTATTAGCAGACTGAGAGACTAGTTCTGAACCGAACTGAACTGGAACTGGACTAATAAATGAAGTTATTATGTGTGCAGACTTTAGACAAAGCGACAATACCCATTGCAAGAGTATAAAAGGCGTGGAGTAAACGATGCGATACATGAAACTTGCTGGCAACGAACAACGGGCAATGAGCCTCAGCCTACAAACGGTAAAACAGTATCTCTAACAAAAAACAGCAACAACAAAGAAAATAACAATGAATATGGCAATGAAACCGCCGAGTTCGGGATCCATCAGCGTTGTACGTAGTGCATAAAGACACATAAAGATATGTACATGTTATATGTATGCATGTTTTCCCAACAAGTGTTGGTGTGAGTGAGTGAGAACTCGACTAGCAGATACCTATTCATTTCGACAGATAATCCACATCATATTATACATGCATTACACATATCTTATGTGTGTTCTACTACAACTTATCTGAGAGCTAATTTCTGTAATTAAGATTATTCTAATATAACATATCCTAAACTAGACAGTTTCACTTTGGCATAGGTATAATATCTTAATTATATCCAAAATGATACTGAAAATGACAAAAACTTGATCGCTAACATAAAATCAACAGCTTGACTCAGGGTATCCATCAGCCGAGCTCTTTCTGTGAACTAGAGCATTCTTACTTTATGCAGATAGCTTACACTAAGTTGAGTTTACATTGTTGGGTGGATAGCTGGACGGACGTTGTAAATGTATATGTCGATCCCCTACTGATGCTAATCAAGAATATATTCAGTTTTGTGAATCGGTTGTCGATTTACGACTAACTGATACTTTACAAATAAAATCACAACAGATCACTGCATTATTTTTTTTTTTTTTTTTTTTTAATCTATGACGTACGCTTTCTGTTGCATCGAAATTCTTGTTTCTAAAGTGTCGAGTTGAGTTGAGTCCACGATTTTGTATCCATTGGCAGTTGTGAATATTTTTGAATGCAGTTCGCTAATCCCAACGATTGCATTTCTCATTGAATATGATGGGATACCCACTGCTGGCATTATCCTTGTGGCATCTGGCTTTTGATCGTGCCCGTCTACCGCTAGCCGGATTAGCCTGATTGCGATGGTAATTGATCGAGAGCATCTCCCAGTCATAGATCTGGTTCATTTTGCATTGAAGCTTAATGGTGAGCTGTCGGAACATTTTGCGCACCATTTTATAATCGGGTTCCGCGTCAAAGGCCAACTGGTAGCAGTAGTTTAGATACATGGCAAATTCGCTGGGTAGTCCTTGGCAAAGGACCTCGTTGCTAACGCTCTGCTTCATCTCGTAGATGCGCTCGTATTTCTGGTGCTTCGTCGATGCTCTGATACCCTGCCAGGGCAATTTGCCGCGCAGAAAATAGATGAGCATATATCCCATCGAGATGAGATCATCGCGACGCGACTGCTCCAGACCCTCATGCGAATTGATGGACGTAAAGCGTGCCGTGCCGGTGAGGGTGCGATCCTCGCGATAGGGTATATGGGTACTGGTAATGGGATCCCAGCACTTCTTCGACAGACCAAAATCGATCAGATGCAGTCGCTTGCAGCTGAGATTGCGGCCAATCAAAATGTTTCGGGGCTTAACGTCCCGATGGACAAAGCCCCTGCTGTGCACCTGCTCCAGCCGTTGCACCATCTCATCGGCCAGCATTAATACCGTCTTCATTGTAAACTGCCGGCTGCACAGCTCGAACAGATGGTCCAGTGATGGACCCAGCAACTCCATGACTAAGGCTCTATATTCAGTCCGCTCGCAAAAATAATAGATTTGCGGCAATCCCAGTGCCGGACGGATTGCCTTATACACTCGGTATTCGTAGGCGAGCTGTTTATGTGGTGCATCAGCTCTCTCCATTTTGATGGCCACGTCTTCGCCGTTGTATAGGGATGTGGCCAAATAGATGTCCCCGAAGGAGCCGCTGTCAAACTGGCCATGCACCGTGTAATCTCCCACAAGGAACTTGGGCGCTTCACTCTCACGGAACAGCTCCATGTCTAAAATAAAACAATAAATTTCAATATATTTATAGGTAACAACTGATAGAATTAAGGCTACCAAATGTCCATGACAGGAAATGCTTTTTGGGAGCCTTTCAAAACCAAGCGATAATATTGAAATACCTTAGGTGGGTTATTTAAAAGTTGACCTCCTTCCTATGTCTAAAATAAGTCTGTGCGTCCAGCGGCCAGCGGTTGCGAGGTTCCTCCTTGCTTGAAGTCTTCCCAAGATGCCAATGAATTGATGTCCAAGTTTTAGTAAGATATTTAATCGCATAATTGGTGAGTTTGATTTGGATAACTGTGTAAACTAAAAGGTTGTTCCTACCAGTACTCACCAGTACCTATGCACCAAACGGAGCCAATTTGTAGTCGCAACAATAATTATCATATAAGTGCAATAATAAAATGGGAATGGGGAAAAAATAAAAGAAAAAATATATAATAAAATTGAGCCATCTAAGCAAATAATAAATCGAATCAAGAAAATTCTCCATTAAGTTTTACAATGACTCTCAGGACTCTCAGGTGCGGTCTGCTTGTTTCTTTTTCCTTCTGTGCTCAGAGCACATCATTTCACACGGAAATCAAAGACGCTTCCTTATTTTTCTTAAGTTTAAATTGCAGGATATTACTTTGTGGTTAGAGCGTGAGTGGTTTCGCTTGTCCAACAGTAGACAGTCCCCTTTCCCAGCCCCATCCCCTTCCCCTCCTCACTCCGTCTCCTGCCCCTCTAGTTCGGCTCAGCTTCAATGATTTTTTATCATCCTCGCTGCAATTTCTAATATTAAACTCAAAGCAGGTAGCCTCTGCTCCTCTGCTCCTCTTCCCACCCCCACTCTCACTCTCCCTGTCCCTATACCTCACCCTTGTCTCCCTATCTCTGTCTCTCTTGAAGCGCGGATGTTGAGCAGCGAAATCCTAACTGCTACTTATCGAGTCGCGTCCCCCTCCCTGCCTCCCTGTCCGCCCTCGTCCAACACTCATTTTGAATACCCTGTTTGCCTGAATAGTGACCCCAAAGGGCAACATAGAATTACATATATTCTTTATAAGCATGAATTCAGTTTTTCATTTTAAACGGATTATAGACCATTGAAATCGTGGAAAAGTCATGATCAAATTTGCTTGGCTTATGAAAATCGGTTCTGTTTTGATAAAAGGATTAGAAAGTGTGCACCAAAATGTATCAAAATTGAATATGTATTTGTATATATATATATAACTACAGGGTATCTGGATCGTCATGCTTTCGATGCTCTCCCGAAGGGTGCCACTTTTGACTTGTTTCCTTCTTTCGCTTCTGCTGAACATTTTCATTTTCATTTTGGCGTCGTTGCCACGGAAATTCATCAAAATCATATAAACTCGTTCGCCTCGAAAGATAGCGCAGCTACCTAGCACCGCTCTCCCCTGTCCCCTGTTCCCTGCCGTGTTAGCCTTGTCCCCTTGGTGGCCTTTAACCGGCTGCTCCGCGGTTTATCATTCGAGAGTTACAGTGAAAACTTTTGACGGACCATCTGCATGTTTTCTTATACGGCAACCGTCGAATGTTGTTGGTTGTTGTTGCTACCAGTGGCACTCGAGCAATATTTGATTTGCTTCTTTGATGCCATTAGTTTTTTGTTGTACTTTATTTTTTATTTTTGTCCCGAGAGAGAGCCTCTTGGCCTGTGCCTCTTTGGCTTCTGTTTACTCTCAGTCGCATTGCTGGTGCGGTGCCTGTTGCCGGAATCCCGCTTTCCGACAAATCGAGCACTTGTAGATAAACTTTTGTAAATGAAATTATAGAATGTTATATATTTTTATTTGTTTTTATTTTTTGCTCATCTTGATTTGGTTTTAGTTTGCTTTTTGCCATCGAGCTGGTCGGCTGCTTGCTTTTCTTCTTTTTGCGTCTTTCTGGTCGTCGTCCACTTGGCAGCTGAAGCAGATAATGCGTTTTGCGACTGTTGCATTTCCGTGCCGAAGCATCTGGCCAGGTGCTTAGAAACCATTCGAGTAATCAAAGCTTTGCTGGAATGCGCTTAAGCAATCAGTGGCAAAGAAACCCCCTCACATACACCCATCCTTTGCACACCCCACCCTCGAACAAGCTACCCCACAGCAATTCCAGCAATTCCACATTCCATATTAAGAAGAGACAGACAGACAGAGAGAGAGAGAGAGAGAGAGACAGATATTCCATTTATTTTTCTGCATTCAGTCAATTTTCATATAATGTAAATGTAGTTCCAAAAAGTACAAATTAATTTTTGCAATTGTCAGTTTTGGTCATTAATTTTTTTAACTAAATATTATTTATTTAATCGTGACCTTTTCGCTATAATCGAAATATGTGTTTAGTTAATTCCAGGTCACTTAAATGAGTTATTAAGTCACAATTTCATTATTTAATTTTTCTTTTCACTGAATGTAACTCACACACATTGCCAATGAGTACTGTACTCCTTCACAGACATTTTATATACCCCGAGCAATTAGTTAAGCACCTGACAACAGATTCAACAGTTCCAGTGCCTCTTGGAACTAAAGTGCTCTACATGTGTGTGTGTGTGTGTGCTGGAAGGTATACGTGTGTTGGTGTGTAAAGTAAATCAACAGAACCCAAACACACAAACAACAACAATAACAAATATAAGCATCCACAAATGAAAAATGCTTCTACTCTGTGCACAAATGTTCTACACAAACCTGTACACACACACGCACACATACATAAACACACACACACACGCACACACACACAGAAACACACACATACACAGACACACAGAGATGTAACGCAATCTCAGTTGCATTTTAATTACCGAATCAAAAATCACAGAAGCGGAAATACTTATGAATTTCTTATGAGGCTGCAAAACGAAGAAAGTGCCGACGCCTCGTCGACAGTCCCTTGAACATAAACAGGATGGCTAAGCAGCCAACGAAAAGTTGACTAAAAGCGACACTGAGACACCCTACATACATATAAGCAAAATGAATCGAGGCCTAAGTATTCTTATTCTTGATTAGCAAATCAACAATCGAGTTGATCCAACCGTGTTCGTCTGTCTGCTTCTATGAACAAGGCTATCTCTGAGACTATAACCATATCTAGCGACTACAAATTTTGATAATAAGTAGCAGTATATATGATATGCGGATCTATTTTGTTTCATTTTGGCAATACATTTCTCTGTTTCGTAAATATCGATAAGAATCGATTTCCGATAGTAATTTTAAAGAAAAGTGTTCTGCCGATCTCAGATTAAGTATGTGAGAGAGGGAGCTTTCAAATGTGGAATGTTTCTAGACTATAAATTTATCGATATTTCCCCCCGTTTTCTATGTATCGATAAGTATCGATGGTAACTATGAATATATATCCTTTTCAATCCGGAATGTGTATGCCTTAACATATTGTTGATAAACTCTAGTTGAATTATACCTCAGCTGGCAAGCAGATGAATTTCATGCACCATCCTTGGACGATATACCCTTCAAGTGAGCAACAGCAACTACAACTGCTGCTCGGTTGTAATGTGGCTTTAGTTTAGTTTAGTGGCACCCGTGGGCAGCTCGAAGAGTTTGCCAAACTCAACTTTAAGCACTTGAATCAACATCTAAGTATGAATAATCATCGAATCGCTGTTGTAGGCTTAAGCATTCTTACGTTTGTGAGAAACAATCGATAACTATTCGATTGTACCTTGGCGCCCAACAGCAGCAGCAACAATATTTACAATTAAATACATACTCACAACTGCACAAGCACACACACTCACACACACACACAGACATCATCATCACCGCAAGCAGTCAGACAAATTGGTTTAGCACAAGTGTGTAAATGCAGGTGTGTGTGTGTGTGTGTGTGTGTGTGTGTATCTGAATGCATATGGAATGTCTCGTCGCATGCAGCACACACACAAGCACACACCAAAATAAGTACCGTAAGATATTTAATTCAAGTGCGGGCGTCCTTCTGGATACCAAATACGGGTTACGGGATACGGAATACAGAATTCGGAATATTCTGAGGCTCGGGATTTTGGCCCTTTTATGCCCAGCAAACATGTTCAAGTAGTAAAAGACAGAAAGGGTATATTGAGTTATGTGAATGCTTGTGACAGACAATAGAAATCTATTATTGAAATATCCATATGCGTTTTTTGCTTTTTTAAAGTTTCAATTTTTATATTTATAATATTTTCTTTTTAATATCTTAGTACTAAATGTATTCAAATAATAAGAAATAATATAAATACGATTTCCATATTGAAACATTCGACTTTTCTATATTAAAAGTGTAAATTTTCTCTATTTATGATTAATTGCCATGTGACATATACTAATAACTAATACTTTTCAGTATTCCAATCCGAAATCTATAAATATTCCCATTCGATATTCATTTCAATATTCATTTGCTTATCATTTACATTCACCCACAATTTGAAACTTTGTTCTTCTTTTTCTGCATATTAGGGTATGCAGTCCTGTTCCCTTTTGGATCTTACCAGAGGCTAGTCGAGAATTGTGAATTGTTTTTATGGTCTCTATCTGTTCTCTATGTGCTGGTAAAGGTCCTTGGCTGCATCCTTTGAGAACTCACTAGAGGATATCTGCTAGTGGAGCATGCTCGTCTGTTTTTTTTTTTTATGAATTCAGTTGTCTAAGTGCTGTATGTATCTAAGATCCTTATCGTTGTCCTGTTTCGGCTGCTCTCTTTCGTTTTGCGGCTGCCCAACACTAAAAAATGATATAGTATCTGGGACCACGGGAGACTAGCTGCCGCTTCATCTGTCTGGCAGCCGTGAGACGAAGACGCTTCACACTTTGTGGCCAGTCTAGTGGAACTTATTTGGTTTAGTTGAATGCACCCCATCAACCCCCACCCCCCCGCAACTATACCTACTCCCCTCCCACACACACATATGTACATCCTTATCTGTCGACACTCCTTGCAATTTCTTTGTAGCTGCTGTCGAGCTGGATGAGGCGTGGGCTTAACGTGTGTGTGTGTGAGAGAAAGGGAATGTGTGTGTCTCTATGTGTGTGTGTGTGTCTCTCTCTCTGTGTGTGTGTGTGTGTCTCTGTGTGTGTGTGTGTGTGAAGGACTCGCAACTCGACTGTGTTGTCAATTAGCGACCTGCTTTAACATTTCAGCTGAGCCCGAGAAATGTGCAACTGTGCAACAAATATTGAGTAACCTTTTTGATGCTCTTATAAGCTCTCGAACACACACACACACACACACTGGCAGTCAGACAGATTTTTATCTGAGTGATACAATTTCATGTTTCTTAAATCGACATTTTTGCATACCCTTAAATATTGGTTAATTTGTGAACCGTACCCAAGTGCCTTTTTTGTAAGAGTATTTTAAGCTTAAGTTTTCTAACTCTAAGCAAAAGTAATTCAATTTCTGAAGTATTTGATTTTATTGCGAATGGGATTTAAGCTGCTGTACGTCAAAATTAATTAGTGGCCGACTTGTGATTTATTGGTTCTCCTCTTGGTCCATTTGTATACTCTGATACCAATGCTAGTCGGCTTTGGCATGCTGTGTTTTGTCTATCTGTCGATAAGACCACTTTTAAAGACATAGTCATAAAAGTTGGAGGTTAGATTGCTGGTGACCTTATTCAAAGATCATCATCAAAGCTTATTCCGACCATGCCCACCAGCACTACCCTTTCGCCCATTGCCCGCTCGCCACGCTCACTATCAGAGTATGCCGCAGTCGGTTCTGCCCAATTGCAACATTCACACTTGTTTTACTATTTTATCTGACCCTCATCTCACAATCTATGAGCGACCAGCTAATAGGTTGGAGAGTGTCTGATGATCAGTGAAGACTCACTGGAAATCCTCCTTAAAACCCACTTCCCTGGCTGCTCCGAGCAGACCCCGAGGTGCGCAGAAACCAAAGGTATAGAGAGCACATCTTTGAAGTCTCTTATACACAAAGATAACATCAAGTGGGCAGTGAACAGCTTCAAGCCGTTCAAATCTCCGGGCCCAGACCAGATAAGCCCAGTACAACTACAAAAGGCGGGAAATACAGCCATAAACTGGCTACACGAGATCTTCGGGAGGATTCTGAAGACTGGCCGCATCCCACCGACATGGCCCCAGTCAAAAATAACCTTCATACCCAAAGCTGCCTAAGTGTGTCAGCCCATAGGGCTGACAGCCGACACAAGCTAAACCTAAACCTAAACTATTTTATTTGTATTTTTTTTTGTGTGGGTCTGAAGATATTGTTGGCTACTTTTTGACTGCTGGTAATTTGTGTGTTGCCAGTTAGAGCGTGGAGTGCCGTAATGTTGCAATGTGTGTTGCATGTATATATTTGTGCTAAACAATTATTTATTTATGAGGTAAACATCATTCAGTTGCACTCGTAGCAGTGGCAGCAGCTTTATGAATATATAAATGCACCGTCCATGCCACATGCCACACGCCACATGCCGCATGATAGCCGTTAGATTGGCCTGGACGGTTGGCTGGCCAAATGACCGTTGCAAATTTGATTGCATTTACATATGCAGATGCAGATACATTTACAGATGAGGCAATGGACAATGGACAAGGGACAAGAGCGAAGGGGGCATGGGGCGTGGGGGCGTGGGCATGGGAGTGGCAGTTAGTCACAATATACAACATTAAGCACACAACATGCAGGTTGGAGTTCAGAGCTTTGCGTTTGTAATTGCAACAAAGCCAGGATGATTTTTGCTTACATATCGGCTTAACATCGAAAATGAGTTGTGAGTTGCATCCCCGAACTGTGGCTCAATTGCTGTTGTTTAAGTACTTAACAAATAAGCTCTTCATCCATCCCCCCCCCTCGTTTTGACACTCTCCGACTACATGTGCCAGAGTAGTGTGTGAAATTCGCTCATTAACTTAACCTGACAAACTGAACAAGCGAGACGACAACGTAATTCAAGCAACTTAATTTTTAAGCGCTTTTCCAGCATTTCAAACTAAATGGAAAATAATTGTATATTTCTGGACTTATTTACTTAACTGTATGTCTTATAGCCTATTATTAAATGAACCTGCATTAAGTTTCAGCCTCTAGTATTTAGTTATACAAGCCTCCGATAAATAGATAGACGGACAGGTTAAATTGACTAGGCTTGTGATGGTTATCAAGAATAAATATACATTCCACGGCGTCGCAGACTTCTTAAAAATGCGTCAAGAATGAACAGCTCTTTATTTGTTTTTGTTTTTTTTTTTTTTTCAGTTAGCTTAATATGCTAAGGAAAAAAGCCAGTAGTCTTATCCTTTCAAATCCATATCTTCATATACACTCAGCATTTGCTCCTTGAGCAGTTCGTAGGATGAACGGCCGTGATCAGGCTTATCAGCAAAGACCAGCGAGAATTCGAGCAGCTCCAATTTGGCATCGCTTATCTCATTTTCCAGTATGGTCATCAAATGAAAGACTTTCACGCTGTCATCGACGATGCCCACCGAAGCATATAGAATCTCCAGTTCCGAAAACCACAACCACAAAGGCTGCCGAATCGGATGTGGTTTCAACCGTGCCAACTGCTCAAAGTGGTTTTTCCTTGCCTTTGATGTATAGCTGGACATTCTAAAATCTAGAAAGCACTCTTCGCCTGGATGCAATTGCAATATTTTAATCAGAGTATTCTATTTACCAGTTCTCTTTAATTCCTTCGAATATTTGGCGACAATTGACTTTTTTGCCTATTTCGTCAGCAATTAGGAATGTGGAATTATTTATGCAAGCAATGGCAACTAGATGTGATTTTTGACAGTTCCTTGCCTGACTTTTGTTTTCATTAGTATTTTAATATCAAAAACATATATCGATGTACGATCGTTAAGCTTTCAAAAATAATTAAATTCCAGTTAAGACAGATATCGATGTTTTCTATCAATTCGAATTAAATACCGAAGACAAATATCAAAGAATTGACAATGAGTTTTGGCCACATCAAAGAGTTCAGTTAACATGAGAGATTATATATATTTGTCTACAATCAGCTAAACTATACAAAATATAATACATTATATACAGTAAAGGTAACAATTTGGTGAGTCTTTTGGCAGTATTAAATTGAGCTTAAAGAAATACCAATAATATATTTGGAGAGTATCTGAGCTAATCAAATTATGATATGCAGCAAATGTTTTCAATATTTGGATTGCACCCATTTGGGCAACATTTTTGGGATATTCAACTTAAGTTCCACTTAGGGTTTTCCCATCCGATTCTGATTCTGATTCTGCTGATGCTGCAGGGGAGGGGAAGGTAAGGAGGGCGTGAACAGTTGGGGTATTTTCGTTTTGGTTGTCCCCACAGAATACCACTAAAACGGACAAGCAGGCTGTTGATACAGCCTCAAGCCGAGTCCTTTGTGGATGCTCCAAAAATACAAGAATAAAAAAAACTACACAAGAACAACAACAACAAGCGTTCTTCCATGTGTGGCGTGTTCTGCATGTTGTTGTTACAAAAAAAAAAAACACAAAAAGACGCAAAAATAACCGAAAAAATTTCATTTATTATTAAAATCACTTTCGTTGCAATGAGGATTCCAAATGCCATATCGTTTCGTTTCTTTTTATTGGTATGCGTATGTATGTATCTCTCTCTCTCTCTCGCGCTCTGTGTGTGTGTGTTGTTGTTGCCGCTTGTGTGGCGTCGCAAAATCCTGACAGGAATTGTCTTCAACTAGCGTAGACTTTACTTTATTCCTGCACAGCGACAAAAAATTCAAAAGCAAATAAACCAAAATGTTGTCATTGAAATTTGGCATGTAAGTTCTTCAAATCAAGTTTATTTTATTTCATCGATTAAAATCCTCAATCTTAAAGATATGTTTTTCCAACTGGGTTTGCTTACACCTCGATAAAATATTTATCATATCTACAAAGCGGGAGAAGATTGTGTATTAACAATTACATAATTACAAAGCAATCGAAAGGGCACAGGGTATCTCCAAGTCGAGTTTTCTTTGGACTCGCCTAGATTGTTGCGTGCTTTTTGCATTCTCTGCTCGCTTTTCTCTCTGTGTAGCCGCATTGCTTCATGCTCTGTTCGTCATCGGTTGTTGAGTTCCTCCTCCTGCCACTCCTTTGATTCCATTATTTGTTGTTGTTATCGTTGTTGTTGTTGCTGCTGTTGTTGCTGTTGTTGTTGGATTAACAAGTGTCATATGTGGCTGCCTCGCCTCGTCTTGTGGTAATGGGAACAGCTCTCGACGCTTTGCGCTCCACTGACTCAGTGTCTTGGCCAAACCAAACCCTAGCCTCAGCCTGCATCTCATTCACTTGCTCCTTCTAATAGTCCTTGTGTCTACCTGTACCCCCCACGCACACATACACACACATCTACACACCTACACACAAGCACATATTCTGCACATTTAAGTCAAGTGTGCTTTGGAGATTTTGTAGCCGCTTTAAAAACGTTATCACACACCCAACTTCACCACCCACTCAGCCGTTATCCTTCAACCTGCTTGTGTGTGTGTATGTGTGTGCATCCGATGTCCTGTGTCTTGTGTGTCCACGGGGCGTGTTGCGTGTTGCTCTTTCAGTTTTTGGGCTGAGCAAATGTCAACGAAAGTGCAAATAAAATCTAATGTTGAAATCATTGCAAAAGTTGCCCTTTCCTAACACACATTTTGAGAGAGGTGTGTGTGCGTGTGTGTGTGCGTGTGTGTGTGTGTGTGTACATGTGTGCTTAATGTCCTTGTCATTTGGTTTGTCGCACCCGCGTGAATTTGTTTTTATATCAACATTGCATTTTATTGGTCGGTCGGCAACGCATCTTAATTTTTTTCTTTTTACCTCAACGCTCGCAGCAGCAATTTGAACAACTACGCAAGAAAGTAGAAAGTGAGAACGTTGTTTTCGGGCATAGCCGACGGGGGCATACTCTGTTCGCAGTCTAGAAATTGGTTGACATTGAATATGCTGACATTGAAGGAGGTCACCAGCAATGTACCCTCCAAATTTGAAGACTCTAGCTTTGAAATGAAGGCTCGATGTTATCGATATCTCTTAACGCTTTGCAGAAGGACGGGTAAGTTCAAGTTTCTACGGACGGCATAAGCCAATATGCTCTTCTAGTTTCGGTATTAAAGTATAATTATCGTTAGACTTGTGTCGCAATTTTGTGGGTGCCTGCCAAATTTGTACAAGCAATTGAGCAAGTTGTCATCTGGTTTTCAAAATCCAGCAGTCATTTTAACTACCTTTCACATGAATTCGACCAGGAAATAGTTCTGGTCAATGGTGAACTTCAAAAACATGATTTAAAAAGTGTCTCAATGAAAAAGAAAAATGCATTTGAAGTGGCATCAAAACAAAACTAGAAAATTGGTGAACGCAAAAATGGTTTTTGAAATATCTCAAAAGGGCATTTACAAAGAAACTTCCTAAGTTGGTTAAACCTAAAGAAACTAAACTGACTTCTAGTTGGATTGATTTATTATGATCTCACACAAACAAAATCACAATTTAATTTGGCTTTTAATTCAACTCGAAAGCGTTACTAAAACTTTTCGAACACATTCGAAAAAATATGCATGGTCCGAAGACAAAGGAGGAAATATGCTACAAGTTGTACGCAAATCTATCCCATTTATTGGTTTTGGCTTATTGTGATGGGCGGGTGGGCGTGGGCATGGCCCCCATTTCGAATATGAAATGAACTTGAATGGCAATTGGTTGCACTTGCCGCCTTACAACCGAGTGCTGAATGCTGAATATTGAATATCGAATATTGAATAAGATGCGATTGCTTGAGCATGCTTATAAATAATTGAACACCTAAAAACACACACCCCAAAAACAGCAGCAGCTGTAGTAATAAGCGCATCTTGTGTAATTGCCCATCGTCTACATATCCACATCTATACCCACATCCACATCCATATCCATATCTATATCTATATCCATATACATATCCACATCGATGCCAAGATTTGCGCCAACACAATTCAAAAGGAACAGATTTAATAAAGCGCCAGCAAAGAGCACAAAAAAAGTATCGCCTAAATTCAGAAATTCATTGCTACCTGGATGATTATCCAAGCACGGCAGGAAATAAGCAGCCAGCCCAATGCAGGAGCGCCATTCTCAGCGCCAGAGATGCTCCCGTGTACTACACGAGCACGAGACCCACGATACAAAAAAAAAGTGTATATATATATATATAGAACTTATATTCATATATTTTATATTTTTTATTATTTATTAAGACATAAAATATTTTTATATTTTATTTCGATTATAAATAGAAGTCACCAAACAATTAACAACAACAAAAATAGAAGTAATTTGGAGAGTGATGCATCCATAATAGATAATGCCAATTTTGTTCAATTCACAATAAATAATGCAAAAATGGAAAATATAAAAATTTAGCTGAAACATTAATTAAATCGTAAGATATTTTTCATATTTATATTTAGTAAATAAAATCAGCCATAAAATCGATGCGATTTGTACCAAATATTGAAATCTAGATAGCTGCCAAATGGTAATTAACAAAGCTGTGTTTATAAAAGGGAATATGCAGAGTTCATGGAAACAGGAAATACTTTCCCAGTTGATCGACATTTAACTGTGTTTTACAACACACCCACAAACATTTGGATAACAAGTAATCAACATTGAAATTTATATCATTTCAAGAATTGGAAGAATTGGTGAAATTTCGATGTTCTTACTTTGCTTTGCCATTGACTCCTTCACCATATTAGACTTTCGCATTCAGCACACTCATCTCTAGTTGGAAAAATGAAGGGAAGGCATCGTTTCAGTTCCTCAGTTCCTGTGTCTCCCGTCTCCAACATTGGTTAGTTCCTTGCCTGCTCTGCCCTGCCCTGCCCTTTGCTGGCTGCACCCATGTTTTATTCAGTGAAGCCGCTTCGGTTATTGTATGTATGTGTGTACATATTATATACATATATATAAATATCTATATCTATATATATATATAAATATACATAAAATATATACATACATATATAAATCGGTGGCGTTGCCGCAAATAGTTTCATTTTGTAGTCATTGTATTTTCTCCGACTCAGCACAAAGCCAACCAAAATTGGCATAAATATTTGAACACCTATTTCGCTGGTTGCTTGCGCCCTTGCTCCCTCTTCTGCCCCACCCTCAACCCTCAACCCCCAACCCACCAACTTCCACTCCAAACTTCCCCTGCTGTCTTACAGCATAAATACAGCAATTGGGTATACAGATATTTTTGTGTCCTTTTTCTTTATTTCTTGGGAATTCGAATCAATAAAAATGAATTCACTTGCATTGATTCATTTTGTTACTATATTCCATAAATATATCTCTCTCTCTCTCTATCTCTCTATCTGCCTCACTTTGTTCGACTTAAATTAAATATGGATTGCTTAGCTTTATTAGATAAAAAGTCAAATATATTTGACATCAATAATAAATCGGATTGTTTATCGCTTTCTGCATTTGCCCTTAGCAAACCTCTTCACATCTTAGCTCTGATAATCATAAGATAAGATTTGATTCCAGTTCATATTGTGTTGCATTTGCTGTGACCTGCAAGAAATATTATAACTAGAATAAATCTATATAAATACTCATGTTGGGCAAGCTAATTGAACTCTTTCAAAATGGCCAAAGTTCGTTGTTAATTCTTTGTTATTTGTTACTAAAAATAAAAACATTCGAATTGAAAGAAAACAGAGATAGTTTTAACAGAAATTTAATTACTGTTGAAAGTCGAATTGCTATTGATGAATCTGTGCATCTGAATCTGAGCTAAAAGACTAAAACTGAACTGAAAGGTTTAAGCTGCCTTCTTCATTTTTCATTCCTTAACCTGTGATTGTGGATACGCATCGAAATATCCTTATCTAAATCGCTTTCAGGTCAACAGATCGACAATGTTAGGCATATTTTTTCTATAACTCCAACTTCTTAATTAAATATATTTACCAGACCAAAATATTGGTAGTTTTTCAGTCCCATGTTACAACTTGGTGGTACTTTTGTGTTATGCACAGTACAATTGAATTTGAGACTCAATTGCTTGATTCTGGCCGAGATTTATTAGGATTATCTACTGAATATTTATGCCTGGTGTAATACATACATTTGAATTTTATATGCTTTTGTTGCCTCATCCAAACAATTAATCATTTTGGAGTCGTGGCTTATCAAATTTCTCAGGCTGTGCGCATATTTCAAAAACTAATTGGCGCTTCGCAATTATTCTACTCGAGAAAACTAATCTCAGACTTGCGTAATGAATTTGTGGCATTCTCATTGTCATTGTTGTTGTTGTTGTTGTTGTCTTATTGTTGTTGTTGTACGCGATACGCTTAAAAATTAATAGCTAACCTCAAAGAGCAGCAAAAGAGAGCCAAAAATTCATAATTATACTTTGTAGAAGTGCAACCACTGCGGTGACTGGTAGCCTTTCCTGTTGGCAAGCAAAAGCAAAAGGGTTGAGGGGCTGAGAGGGCTGAGTGGGATGAATATACGTGATATACGGCTCATCGACGAAGGCTCTTTTAGGTTTAGGGTTTCGGTCTCGGCCATAACTCATAAACATAAATTTAAATTAGCAAACAAGCGAAAGCGTACAATATCGTTTATTTTTCCAGAGCAGCAGAGAGCAGGGCTTATAGTTCACAGTCAAGCCGGGCGATAATTCATTGGAGTAATCTCCAGTCATGGTCCAAGTCGATGACATTGAGCAGAATATATATATACCGAGTCGGAAATGTTTACCGTTCAAAAGATACTCCCACAAGCCATCTTTTCAGCGCACGGTGAATCTACAAGCTTGTCTTAAAGATCCCACATATATTGAATGGACTACACTCAGCAAAATCGTAAAATAATCGCACTGAATTTTAGAAAACCGAACTGAAAGTTAGACATATTTGCTTGTTTTTAAAAATAATTCGAAATATAACAAAAAATGTCTAAGAACTAGAGAGGCTTGCCCTAAATCGACAATCATAAAAATGTAGTGTTTATCTTCTTTTTAGAAGTATTCTCTGAAGTAGAAATGCAAATCCTGGTTCTGAGTAATTATTAAAGTTAAGCTGTTCTCTACCTGAGACTAGGAATATTCAGCCACAATAGATCCAAGTGGTTTCATCCAGCAAATGAAAGCTAAGTTGATTTCGGAACAAAGGCATCCAAATCATTATTATTTTATATGCAAGTCCGCAATCGACTTGATAAGCTTTCAGTTTTCCAATTTTTAATTGAAAACTCACTTTATTTAATTATAATTTTATTTAAGTGAAATATGCAGAAGGAAACCATAAAAAAAGCAAAAACAAAACCTAAAAGGAGCTAGTGAAACTCGACTTTTAACTTGAAGTAGATTTGAAATTTCGCTTGAACTTTTTGAAATGGTCGAGCATCATAAATGAAAGTGAAAAGGTTGCTTTGAATAAAACAAAATAATGAAGGGAAATTAACAAGTTGATAAGTTTGTATTCGCCAGCTGACACTAACCTCAAATGCCAATGGCAGCTGTGTGTGATTGTGATTGTGACTGTGACTGTGATAATAAAGGACAACCGCAGAGCTAAGCGTCTGATAAGAGTTCGGGATGCAGCAGCTCAAATTCAGCTCACACTCGGCTCAAAACTGAAATGGAACCAACATCGGAAACATCGAAAATGGGACCACAATTGAATGATGGCAATGGGAATGGGTATGGCGATGACGATGTCGATGGGGATGCGAATGGAGAGTGCTTTGATGTGGCTGCGATTCTCAAAATGGGCAACTTTTTGTTTTGGAGAGAGCGAAGGAGCAGGTGGAGAGTACTGTCTCCTTATTATAAGCCCATAAGCCTCATTAATGCATAGACATGCGCTGGCCAAAAAGGTTTTCACCATCGATAAAAAGAACAAAAAAAAACAAAACAAAAAAAAAACCAACTCAAAGTTTAAGATAGATGATGATGGAAAGATGGGAAGGGTTACACGAGGTGTAACTCACAGCTCACAGCTGAAGTCGAGTTCTTTTTTCTTTTGTTTTGTGTGCGTTTTGGCGGTCAAGAGCTTTAATTAAAACAAAACAAAGGAAAGCTAACAGGAGACTGAAAGAGAACGACACTTGAATACACTGTCAGGCAGTTAAATTTGGCATAAAGCTGAATACTGAGCAAGGCAAAGGCAAACAGTCGATCAGATGAACGACACTTGAATATTCTTACCATGTTTCACACGAAGTTAAGTGTTAGACAGGAGAAGCTACTAGGACAGTTGACAGTTTAGCAGGACTTCTCCTCAACTTCCTGTTCAAATTAACTGAAACTTTGATTTGGCATATAGGATATTAGAGCTGCGTATATATGTTTCACCCTTGGGTTATCTTTTGCACTTTTGCAATGGAACAGTGCCAACTCTTGGCTTCAAATTTAAGCTTAAGCGGGTTCTCTTTTATAGACTACAAATATGTAGATATATACGAGCTTAAAGAATCAGATAGGATTCGTTGGAGTATCTGCTAGTTGGCCAAGTAGCCAAGGAACTTCTCTCACACGTCTAAGGGTAGTCGAATAGAGCAGTTTGAGAGAAGTAAATAATACATGCGAAGTGTGCGAAAAAGGAAAGCCAGAAAACTGAAATGAAGAAGTAGCAGGTGGGGCGGAAGAGGCGAACGGGGAACGGGGAACGTACACAAATGAAGTGAAGACCACTGCGGAGTGAGGAGGATGCGTTGGTCTGGTTGGTCCTGTTGGTGTCGTCATAAGGACCGACAAGAAATTGAGACGCTTTCAGCTGCTACTAAACTAAATGTGCGGCAAATGTGAGGGTCAACCAATTATCAAAAAACAAAAGAAACAAAAAGAGAATAAGCTAGAATGCTCGACTAGAGGATACCCTAAACACAGCTGTTAAATGCATAATATACTTGGCTGATAATAGTTTGTAGAATTGTTGCTTATTTACCAACAGCTTCTGTGCTTGTTATTCGATCTACTCTCAATTTTTACACTTAATTATTAACATATCTGGGCATATCATGTATCCAATTGGAAGGCTTTATCTTTCGAAATTCACCTATTCCGATACTCTCGAAATGGGTGCTGCTCTCGATGAAATTAAATAAAATTTATCACTGACAGACAATAACTTATATTCCAAATTGGAACTCTCTAGCTGCTATAGTCTCTGATCAAGAATATATATATATATATCCAGCATGGGGCTGTTAGCTGTTAGCTACTTTAAAACAGCTTTATCCCATTTTTAATGGTATCAGAGAAAAGAGAAGCTAAAAAAGGACAATAAGAAAAAGCAGCAGCAAAACAAGTGCTAGGAAAAAAAAACAAAAATAATAAAAAAATTAAGTTTGGGGTGGGGGTGGGCATCTCTGAACGTAGGTCAGACATTTATGTAGCTAAATACAACAGGAAAAAACAAACAGACAAACAAACAGAAGTTGTAGTTGCAGAAGAAGAAGCAGAACAAAACAACAACAGTACGAAACAGCAATAATAATAGAATGAGAAACGGAAACGGAAACGAACACAAAAACACAAACAACAACAAAAACTGGCCTACAAAAATGGCCGAAATGAAAAGCGAGACAACAACAACAACAACAGCAAAAACAGCAACAAAAGAAGAAGACAATTGCCGGCAAAACTGTTGTAATTGTCGCGTCTTCGGTATATTATTGGATGCCTTTACAGTTACAAATTGAGCCGACGCAAACAGGACTCAGATGAAGTGAAATTGGGCAACATTAACTAACCAGCCAACCAGCCAACCAGCTGGTAACCGGTCTAAATAAGCCAGGTTAAGCACTGCACAAGCGGAGACATCAACTAATCCCAGTCGAAGTCGAGGCTTATTTATGTCCATGGCGTTGCCACATTGTATGAAGCCAGCTAAATGTGAGCGAATGCTCTTTGAAAATAGGCATCCTCCAAGCCTCTAATCTCAGTCCAAGTGGGCATGGCGTTGCCAGACTGACCGCGTATGCTAAGGGGTTTCTTAAAATGACAGAGAAAGAGAGAGAGAATGCTGTCATTCCCATTCTGATCCCAGGTTCAATCAAAGCGTTGCCACATCTTCAGCTAATGGGAAGTGAACTAACCAACAGCTGATAAGTGGTCTGAATAAGAAAAAGAGTTAAGCAAAAATGAGAGATACCAGTTCAATCACAAGCATTGCCCAAAGCGTTGCCAGTTCGTCGCGAGCTGAGGCTTTAAATAGCTAAAAAGAGATTGTGATAAATGAAGTTTAATAATTATTATTATCTTAGATAAAGCAAAATTCAGTCGATCGGATCAGAGGACTATATATGTTATATGACTGGCTGAAGCACATATCTTAATAAAACCCATTTGAGTGTTTTAATGATTCAATGTTTGGTTTGCTTTGAATGATTTATGTGTGTTTGAGCCTGAACCAGCCAAACATCATTGCTCAAACTGGCTTCGATCGCTGATTGATGAACGCAATTGGGCCAAAAGTCAAAGGCTGACCCGGCCTAGACATGGCCAAGAGACCGAGAGGTCAACAGCAGTGCCAGCTAAAAATTAAGTTGTTACTTCAGCTGCTACTTTTTATATTATTTTATTTTCTGCCTTCTTTGCTCCACAACTGATATACATGTCCACTTATACAGACGTACACATCTTTTTTGCGCCGTGTCCGAGGGCCACGGGAAAGGATTGGCCTGGCCCCAGTCGACGGGGGGAGCCGGGGAGAGTGGGTTGGGTGGTTGAGGATTTGTGTCCTAGTGTTTTTTTTTTGTGGAAAACCTTTTGCCTTTTGCCTTTCATTTTGGTCAACTTGCACTTGACGTCGTCGTCGCTGGCTGAATGAGAGCCAGCATTTTATTTCCCTTCTTTTTTGTTGTTGTTGTCGCTGTTGCTGTTTTTGTTGCTTTCTTTTTGTGTGGCTCCTTTTTGTGGCTAAATACAAAGGCGGCTGCTTTTTGTGCCTGTTCCTTGTTATTGTCCTTATTGTTGCTGTTGTTGTTGCTGCTCTAGGCCGCAAGTAGCAAGTAGTCTGTGTCTACGGTATGTGTGTGTGTATGTGTGTGCGAGTGTGTGTGTGTGTGTGCCCCCTCTTGGTTGTTAGTTGCATGAATATGAAGTGGTCTTATAATCCACACCAAACAACAAAATGACCCAAGTGCGAAATTAAAAGCCGAAAATGTGCTCTGTGAGAGCAGCTTGTGTGCGTTGGGGGTGGACTAGGTTATGGGCGTGAAGGGGTGTGGAGGGTGAGGAGTGAGGGGGGGTGAACTGAAGTACACAACGTGCTGACTGTGAAACGCTCGTTTTGTTGTTGTTGCCATAAAGAAGACGTTACGGCCAGATAGAAAACCCCCCGTCAAGCCTCATACAAATGTGATTTACTGAAACAAAACGTGAACAGTTCTCAATGCTCCCGACTATAACCACCCCCCTCTTCTCCCCGCCTCATCCACACTGCTATACCCATGAACACCTTCATTTGCAGATTTTTTTTTTTGGTTTCCCAGATCACAGACACAATTTGGCTCGAGTTCAAAATGATCAGAGATAATTGTATTAAGTTAGTTCTTCCTCTTCAAATGCAAACAGCAGCAATTTTAACTGTTCGCTGTTAACTGTTAACAGTTGTGTATAACAGGTGCTAAAATGTCATTAACATTCAACTCTCACAGCGCTGGCGCACTCAGGCGCATTTAAAGAGCGAGAGAGAGAGAGCGCAATAGCGAATGTTAAAGTGGGCTACTCTTCTTATAATTATGGCGAGGTTCGAAACTTGACTAACACCAGTCTCAGGCAAGCAAATCGCATTCATCATTTTTCTTGTTCACAAAACTTTGGCAAACAGTTTGAAACGTTCTCTTTCTCTTTGAAGCGAACATTTTTCTCATCTACAACGAAGCTCTTACGTCGTTAGCCGTTAAGTCTCTTAAGTCTGTAACGAGACGTACAGCATCAGTTCTTATAAGTATATTTATGGCGTTTATAACAGATTTTTGGGGTTCTATTTATAGCAACTTACATGCTGCAGCCACAGGTTGGAAACGTGTCCAGCAAATTATATAAATTACTTTGGAATGTGTAGAAAAGAGAGAGAGATAAAAGGTAGCTTTAACCTATTTTAACCGATTGAATTTCACAACAATACAATTGGTATTAAGAAAATACGTACGTAATTGAATAAGGTACCTCTACGGTGAGGTACCCCTACAATAATAGGTACACCTAATGTAAGAATCCCGGAGTTATCATCCTTACCGGAGGTAGAAAGAGAACTTAAATTGAAAACAAATTTGTATACACATTAAATATGTATTTGTGTGTCAAATGCTGTTCAAACTGAATGGAAGAATGGAGAAGACCCAACAAGACGGTCCAACTCATTCTTCGGAAACTAAAGAAACTAAGAAAGTCCAATAGCCACGAGATGTACAAGAAGACAGACAGTTCACCTGTCGGAAGTCATTTTGATTACCTGTCAATTATATTCGTATTCGACTAGAACACAGAACAACACAGCAAGCGAGTGGGAGATGCTCTCTCTCTCCCTCTCTCTCTCTCTCTCTCTCTCTCTCTGTCTCTCTCTCTCTCTCTGTCTCTCTCTCTCTCTCTCTGTCTCTCTCTCTCTCTCTCTCTTCTCAATCATTCAATCAATCAATCAATAATAATAAACTCTTTTAGGAGAAAACGTTAAAAAAAAAAGAACAAAGCATCTTCAAATTCAACTGAAGAGCATTCTGCAGAATTCCTAAAATATATTCGGAATAGGAGTAGCATAGGAATGGAAATATTTTGGGAATAGAAGTGATAGTGATATGTATATATATATATATCGTGATTGGATTTGTTTCTCGTCAAGAACTCAAAGCTAACTTAGTAGATTAAAGTCTCGGAAAAATCGCTGACGAGATGGAGGGCATAGTTACCCGATCTTAACCTGATGCAGACTTAATTAAAACAAAACCTAGTCTTATCAAATATTATTTAGCAACCGGGGAAAGTCAAAACAAAAACATGCTCAATTATTTAACTACTATCAAAAATACCAAATTTTAAACAATTTCAAGTCGGCAATTGCTATTCTTCTTTTTTCAATTATCGCTAGCAAAACATGTTTGTACAAAAAAGATTAATTAATTTTAAAATTAAAATATAATAATTAATTTTTAGTTTAACATATTTATTTTTATATATAATATAATAATACTCAAATATTTTGATTCTCAGTATTTTGCTTTCAATATTGAAATAAAATTTAGATCCCTTTTTAGCTCCACAGTAAAAAAAGCTTTTATTTCTCGTAGTCAACTGATTTTAGATCATGTTAACTAACAGTTCAAATGCATGTTAAGTAACAGATGTCGGCTCTGTAGGAATAACAGCGTGGTTGACTTTCCATTTACAGTTGTTTTGGGACAGCAAAAACATCGCAACAATTAAAGCTGCCGAAAAGGGGAAATTGAACAAAATAAGGGATTTATGCGCGGAGCTTTAAATATCCTACTAAATCCTTGTTTAGCCGATGCAAGCACCTTTCATGCCCTGCACTCATTCAAAATGAGTAAATGAATTTTTGCAAAAGTATGCAAGAAGCAGAATGAAATAAGGATATAGCCCTCAAATATATATAAAATATATACTTGGACATATTATTGACTACAGTGTGTAAGTATTTCATTGAGATCGAAAGAACTCAACGCTTTTGCTTCCCATATTGAACAAACTGCTGCTTGATTTTTAACAGCTGTGTATAAGGTATCTGCTAGTCGAGCACTCTTCGTCTATGTACATTGGAAATGGCAAATTGTGTATACGACAGGTTGAGTGGGGCAGGAGTGAGTGATGTGATGTGGTGTGGTGTCTGCTCCAATTTCTCAATTGCTGCTGCTGCTGCAAAGGCCAAGGGCTATCGGACGCATTACAGAAGTGGAGGCAGAGGGCAAGAAGGACAACAAGGACAACAAGGACAACTCCATTGTGTATAATAAATTTGCAATTATGATCGGTCGACTGTTTTGTGGCTGCAACTGCAGTAAGCATCCCCCCATCCCTTCGGTGTGTGTGTGTGTGGAAATTTATACGCCGAGCAAATTGGATTAATTATGAAACCATGAAAATTGGGTTAATTCCATTTGGCTTAAATAATTGCTGAGCTATTTGCCAGTCAAAACGTGCAATTCGAACTCGATGATTGCGTTGCATACCGCTTTTGTTGCCACTTGTGGCACGTGTGCTGTTTTTCGTTGACATGCGTTAATAAAAACAAATGAGTTTCACTCGGCGATCAGCTGCCATTTAATGTAATTACTACTTAAATACAATTTACCATTTTTGCCTACCCCACATGCCCCATGTCCCCGTTTCCCCATCCACAAAGCAATCAATCCCCCAACACGCGATTATCTGTGTTTTGATTGCCACAAGTGTCAATTACGCTCACGATACGCTCCCAATAATGGGGGATTATATATATATATAAATATATAAATATGTAATATGTTTATATAATATGAGAATAATAAATATACACTCGTGGACAGTAAAATTGTGAACTTATGAAAATACAATTTACAAATCATATCAAAAATATCCTATCTATATACATATATAATTAAGAGGAACACATAAATAGTTAAGGTGCCTTGCGTGGGTTATCAGTTTAATGGTTAGGTTAGCTTAGTGATTATATTTTTGTATATTAGCTATAAGTCAATGCAGACCTATTTAGATTTTGCAAGTAATTCTAGATTAAATATCTCCCATAAGCTTCTCAAGTTGTTGCCGAATTTCCCGTTATTAGAAAAGGGCCAGCAAGTACGAAGCTAATCTCAACAAAATACCCACGATACACCAAATAAGTTCTCCTGGCGCCATCTGCCGTTAACAAATAGCACACAGCAAATCAAAAGCTTTCGATTGCAATTCGAAATTGAAATTTATAGTTTAACAGTGGGTCAAAGCTTTGCAAAGCTTTATATTTGTACATTTTACTAATGTTAATGTTTACTGACTGAATGGAAAGAGGAGATTTCATTGATTATAATCTTGGAAGCAGGAGCCAAAATGTTCTTAACTAAAGTAAGTTCATTGCAGATTGCAGAAATCACGAACTTAAATCAAGTTTGCATTAAAGCTCGAGAAAATACAAATTTAATGGGCATCTCCTCGTTTAGCATATGTTATTAAATATTTCTTTCTGAGATTGCCGAAATAATGAATCATCAAATCAAAAATCGACTGTTGACAGGAGATTTGACAACATGTTGATTAAGAACAGGCTACCAGAATTGAATTATGCTCGATGGCTGTCACAAAAATACGTATAGCGACTTACCAAGAAAATGAAAATATATATAAAAACACCAAATCACAGATAGAATCGTAGACGACGCAGAGCAAGAAGAGCTACTCCAAATTTGGAGTAAAAGTTGATTTCTGATCTGATCTGATAAGGTTGATTTCAGGATTTAATCGATAATTGCAATCGTTTCGTGAATATTGGTATTAATTGATTACCGATAGCAATAAAAGATATAATTTTAAAGAATTGGCATTCCAATTCCAATATCGTCGTAATATATATTCAAGCAAGCCTAAAGCTAATCACAGGGTGTCTGCTAATCAAGCTCTCTCTCTCTCTCTCTCTCTCTCTATCTATCTCTCGCCTAAATCATTGTTATTTGTTTTCTTTTCACATTTGTTCAATAAAGAACTAAAAATAAAAAATGTAAAAATACCACAAGTACAAATAAGTAATTGGAATTTCATTAGTTTTGTCGCTTACAAGTCCGACTAGTTTCTCTTCATACCCACACCCCACCCCCCTCCGCTCCCAATACCCCTTGCCCTGCACTGTCCAGCAGCGAGTTGCAATCTTTATTCATGGAGCGTTGTCAACTCAATTATTTGGTTATTAGTTATTTATGAAGCCGCTGCCGCCACCGTTATTCGAGTAAGCCGCTCAATTGGCTACAAGCCAAGTACCAGTCACACCACCCCCACCCCCAGCTCTATACCCACCATCCACCCCTACAATTTACTACCACCGCCCCCCATATTAGACTCGTATCTAATTGCACAGCGGGACTGAGTTGGTTGGTTGGTTGGTTTGTTATTATTGTCATTGCTCTAATAATTTATATAGTTCATGATTTGGCTGTTGCTCAGTTGCTCAGTTACTCATTTGTCCCGTTGCTCAGTTGTTCATTTGTTCAGTTGTTTCGTTGCTCAGTTGTTCAATTGTTCAGTTACCCCATTCGAAGAAGCCTCCAACTGACTGTAAAATATCAAATTACCTTTAATTAATGCAGCAGCAACCAGCAAAAATATACAAATAAACAAGACAAAACAGCTATTTGAGGCATGCCGAATCCTAAATACCCTAGTTATATATGCTATATGCTAGTCTGATCTGGATGATTTGCTGTTCAAGTCTGAGAAGCCTCATACAGAACAGGAACAGGATCGGCGCAGATGCACCAACTGCCTGAATAACCCGGCGAAATTAGACAACATGCAGACATAGATCAGATTATATTGGATAAAATATTCAGCGAGTTACCCAACGATGCACTTTGACAGTGAAATGAGTTTGATCAAGAAGACAGAGCTGGCCGAGAAGGCCAGCCAATTGGCCAAGTAGAAAGAGCTGACCACTGTTGACAAGGTTCCTAACGAGTCTCAGCTATATTTTTAACTTGGCATTGAAGTCCCTTAGTGGGCGTATACCGCTATGTTTGAATATTAACTAAATATAGCTTCGTTTGCCATTGGCCGATTTTGGACTGCTCAAATGTGTACAAATGTGTACAAATTTATTGCTAATGCTAAAGTGCATAAATCGGTTTTATAAGCTTATATCCTGATATAGCATTACCAAAACTGAAGGACTTCAAGTGCAGGATTGCGAAAATTAACTTTGAAGCAGCCTCTCTCTCAACTTCAATGAGAGTTAATTGTGCGAGTGTGTGTGTGTGTGTACCACTGTGTGTGTGTGTGCGTCTGTGTGTGTGTGTGCAACGGGTTAAACGGCTTATAATGTTGCTAAGTAACACTAGAGCAAACTAACAAATGCCAAAAATCATAATTAGTTGCATGCCACGAACATTGCCCCCACCCCTCCCCTTCCATACACAGAGAAAAACAAATGTGGCAGTTGTTTAATCTCGAATGAAGATCAGAGTAGAATAAAAATGAGCAGCAGTAGAAGAAAGTGGAAACAAACTGCATTTAAATAATTTATACTTGGTTTAAAAGTGTATTATTTGATTTGTGCGGCATGATCGAAGATTTATTTTTGTTTTTCTCAGTGCAGCACACGCTACTTGCAACACATTCCCACATAAAGTGTTTGTCTGATTTATTCATAAACTAAAACTAAAACTCAAACTATTCCTATACGAGCACTAAATGGAAGCAAAGCAGGTCAAATCGAGCTCATTAAGTAATTATTAAATTGTTAACTGTTGTAAAAATAAAGTTGCTAGTGCTGAAAACTAGCATGTGGCAACTTTTGTTTAAGTTTTATTGTCAGCGATTATAATAAACGATAGATGACAATACATGGATTGAACATGGATTGCGAATAGTTGCTTAGAGATATGCAGATGCATCTCGCTGTGATTATATTGAGAGACTTGTGGAAGATTGTGGATTTTGCAATTTTGGATATTTTCTCAATGAAGTTCATCCCGAAGAGTAGTTGCATGTGGATCAAAGAAAACCGAGAGCTTGCAGCTGCCACAATAATAACAGATTTGCATATTTCAATCATATTTTTATTAAAGGAAACCTTTTATATGTATTACTTTATTTAAACCGAACTTACAAATTTGAAATGTCAAGTTTCTTTTCAATTTAGTTGAAATCTTTTGCATCTGTATATTTATTAATATTTTTTAATTAATATATATGTACATTGCAGGTCCTTTTGCATTTGTGGCACAATTGTGCTGCATTTCTGTATGCCCCATTGTTCATAGTTAAAGGGTATCGGAACGAATCAGAGAAATTAATCGATAACCTATGCGCATGAAATAAAAGCCAACTGGCAAACTAACTAACGGCTATTGTTCGCCAAATAATTTACATGCACTTCTGCACACATACACACACACACACACGCAGACCACAGACATTGGTGAAATTATTGACTGGTCATTTTGAATGCGCCTAAGAACAATGGCTTTAAATTAAAAAGTGAATAAAAGCTGCAAAATATGTGCGTGCACAAATCTCTCTCTCTCTCTCTCTCCCTATCTCCTCCCTATCGCTCTCTCTGTCTCTCTCTTGCTCTTTGGGTTGTGGCTTGTACAATAGCTGGCATTAAACATAATACGTGTAATTATTATTATTATTATTGCCATGTGCCAGTTTCCATAGCATATTATTGCAGTGGCGTCCTCTAGCGGTTCACTTCGGTACTTGTGCGCAGACGAATCGGATTCGGCTTCGTGATTGTGTTCGCTTCGTGTCGTCTGTCGATCACAGCGGCCATAGCGGCAGCAATGCACGAACTAACACGAACAACAGCGAACGCGAGCAAATGTTTTTTTTTCTCTTTTCGTTGCGCACAGCGAGCAGCAAGCCGTGGCCAACTGGATTGATCAACCAATCACGATACGCGAGCACAAGCCTCTGATCATTTTGAGCCAATAAGCAATCGCAATTTCATTTCTTTCTCTTAACTGCGTCCCAATCGTGCGCTTTATAAGGCCCCCATTTATTGGTTAACCCCCTTTAAACTCTTTTTTTTAGGGACTACGTCACTGGCAACAAGTTGAACTGTTGTCGCTGTTCAGCAGCAGCTCAGCAGGCCACAAACCATTGCCAATTTATCGTTGATTGTTAACTATTTATTAACGAATTACTTTATAATAGACATACGCACACACACACTCACACACACTCACACACACACACACACATACATGTCACTGGCTGCGTTTCAATTGCATTTGCAAAATGTAATTTTGTCAAAGTTGAATAGGAAATCAATTCACTTCCCTTCGCACAGCGCCTGTTTACATAACCACTGCTCTCGCTGGGGGGGGGGATGTAGGGGGGTGTGAGTTTGTTTGTTTGTTTGTTGCCAGCAGCCAGGCAACCAGGCAGGCAAATCATTAGCGGCGTCTGCTTCTATTGCAGCAGCTTCTGATTGATTTTAATTTGTTGTTCAATTAGTGGCGCTCATTCAATTTCAATTTGCCTGCAATCAGTCAATCAGCCAATCAAAAAACTAAACGAACTTATCACATTTTTTGCTCTGCATATTTGATCAACTTATTTTGATACAACTCCACCCTTTTTTCTCCCTCATAGTTTGGATGAGCATCGCTCAACCAAATATACATATATATATATATATTTAAATATTTAAATTTAAATATGATTTTCAGATTTTCCGTCTTTTATGTGCTTATCGTTTATCTCTTTTAAATATTTTGAAATTGTTTGACGAATCGCATTTGTGGATTTGGTTGACATTTGGACTGAAAACGGGAAATGATTCTTATCTTTTCTATAATATTTCTATTCAAATATATGCGTATATATATATATATATATATATACATATATGAATGGTATACCTGTATTTTTAATTTCTTGTGTAGGCTTTTGGGCTGTAAAAATATGCTTAGACATGGCAGAGACACAAAGGACACTGAGACGCAGACTGTGACGGGAGGGATGGGGGCAGATGGGTAAGCGAAGGTCCTGCGGCCGCCAACAAGTGCCAGCAAATGTGCCGTGAAGAAACCATTTAGGATTAGTTTAATATGATACAAGGACACACAAAACAAAATGAGAGAGCGAGAGACAGAGAGAGGGGCTGAGAGTGGATAAGGCAGCTGGAATACGCAAACAGTACTTAAAAATGGCAAAGCAGCAACAAAATCTTGACTACTTAGACACGCACGCACACACACACATACGAACACACACTAATACACATGCTCACAAGGACAATACTATTAGCAAGCAGGACGAACAACAAAAAAATGTATATATATATATATATGTATATACATTTATAAGAAAATAGCTCAGGAAAAGAAAAGAAGAGAGAAGAAAAGTTGAGCTGGCATAAGGACACGGACAAGCAAAATATTGGTTAGCTAAGCCCAAAGAGGGGGGCTGGCAAAAAAGAAAAAAAAAAACAAAATAACAAAAAAGAAAAAAATGACAAATTTGCAAATGTTAAGACGAAAAGAAAACATCAACATAAGTTATAGGCTTAGTGCGTAATCGTTTTTCGTACAACGATGCCATCCGGCGAAAGGACGAGCTCTAGCCACTGGACAAGGACGAGGACATCGGCATCGACATCGACAAGGAGTGAGGCGGTGCAAAAATGTTTGCGACTACAGGAGAGCCACCATCGACGAACCAACAACATGACAACATGGCAACTGTACACGCTACAATCTATCGAAAAGTTATCGAAACTGTTCAAAATGAAAAGAAAATGTATTGATAAAAAATAACTAAGTATTAGAATAAGCTTTTAAGTGTTATACAACCCAACATTCAATCTGATCAAAGCTGTAATCGATAACTTCTAAAAACCTATCGACAACTAAAGAAAATCGAAAGCAGCTAAAACATTGCGTCGATTGCTAAGCGAGAACTATCAACAATAAAGCGTTTCAATAGAGTTGGCTAAATATAGTTTCGATAGTTTTTCATTAATTTCGATAAATGTCTCAAATCGATATATCATTACCAAATGATGAGCTTTGCTAAATTTGTTTACTCTGGAGCACATATCAGTCATTATTTGAGCACAGACATGTTATCGATAACTCCAGCTAATACTCGATAGTCATTTAAAATCTGAATCGTCTGATAATAGATTGCATTAGCTGCGATATGCTAATTAACGTATATGGCCACATGTGGCCCACTCGCTGCGATAGTCGTCTGCATTAATCGAACTGGCATTTTCGATAACTGGCATCAATTGGTCGATTAATTTAAATACTTATGCAAAATACATAAGTCAGCTACGCCACACAAAGAGCTTATCAAGGCTACTGCTTGACCATTCCTGCCACCCCCCCTCCTTCGACACGCCCCTGCCTCGTCCTTGACCCGCAGGGGATTCGGCGTCGCTGTTCAAATTAAAAATGCATAAAAGCAAAAATGTGGAATTATTCTGATAAAATAAACACAGGGAAGAAGCCGCAGCGCAACACTTAACTACGTGAATATTACAAAAAGAGAAAGAGACAGACACTCCGAGAGCGAGAGAGAGACGAAGAGAATAGTTTAGGGTGGGGTTTGGGGGCGTGGAGGGATAATAAGAAAAAGAACGTGACATTGGCCTGGCCGCCACTGTGAGAGGAGTCGCTTCTTTGCGGCTGATGATGTGGATAAAATAAACATAGGACATTGGTTTTTCTTTCTTTTCTCTTCTTTTTTCCATTGTGTTTTCCTCTAGGTTGGGGACGGGCAGGCCATTGCAGGGGATGAGGATGAGGATAGGGATGGGGGATGGACTGTCGGGTGGTATTCAACAAGGACAAGACAGACGAAAGCGTGTTTAAACATTAAAAGGACCATTAGATACGCCTTAAAGTATGCTTCAAGTAGATTATCTTCCATCAGTTTTGTTTGCTTACTTGGAATTGTTTCGCTTCATTTTTCTCGTTTGCAAACACACACACCCCCACACCCACATCTCTATTTGGCTATGTGTCTATTTTGGCTGTATGTGTGTGTCTGTGTGTGTGTCCTGGCTTTACTTTACTGTGCACTTGGATACAACAAAATTATATTCTAGACGAAAGAAAAAAATATGATTTTCGGATTGTTTCTTCTTAATCTAAGACAATTTCAAACATGTTCAACTAATTTTGAGTTGACTTGAAACTCAATTATTTGCAGATGTATTTATTTAATTTCATATGAAGTACTAAAGTTTTTATTTTAATGAATCAAAGACCTCGAAATTGTCCAAGGCACGAATATCTATTTCTCTTAATTAATCGCCTATTTGTCGCAATTAATTGATATTAAAAGAACTCATATTCTCGTTTTAAGAAATGTTCACCCATTTCAATATCTATCTCTCCCTCTCTCTCTCTCTCTCTCTCTCTCTCTCTTCAAATTAAGTACTCAAGTATTTATTTGTAGAAGAGAACTGCTTGTTATGAGCACTTTTAACTTGATTCAGTGTTTGCTCTCATTTCCAATTATTTCAAAATAATCGAAAACTAATTGGGAACTCTATTCCACTTCGTTATTGAATTTAGAAATGCCTTTTTCTTCAATTCAATTCTCGGGGATGGTGGAAGGAGTGCGGTAGGGGGAGGAGGGCGGTCGTTATTGTAAATTGCGCGCGTGTCCTTGTAAAATAACATCGAGTGAATACCCCTCCCCCTGCTCCTGCTCCTCTGCTGTCTTTTGCTGTTGCAAGTTTTGTCCCTGTGTCGCTTCTTAAATTACCAAAAGTGCGCGTTTTGTGGCGTTTATTGCTGCTGCCTCTTGTTCCTTGCCCATTGCCCCCAGCACCCACTTGACCTTTGGCCTTTAAGCGAGAGTGACTCAGACAGAGATGGAGATAGAGAGAGAGAGAGAGAGAGGGGGAGAGAGAGAGAGATGGGGAGAAAGAGAGAGAGAGAGAGAGATAATGCATGTCAATTTCAATCGTATTTAAGCCAGATCTAAACACACTTTACCAATTACCAATATCTTAAACAAACTGACGATTAAATATATTATTATTATTATAGTTTTCAACTTGTGGTATTATTCTATATGTTGATTTTTGATCAGTCCTTCAATGCTATTTTCTGGATTGCATATTTATATATTTTCGATATATTAGTTTCAACTTTGAATCATGATAAAGAAGCCCTGATTTTTGGAAATCTGTTCAGTTTTGGCAAAGTTATGACCGTTAAAACTTTAGACCGATCCACAATTAATTTTTTGGGATAGCTTTTAGACTGCTGTGCAATCTAAGGCAGGTTTTCTAATATAAGATTGTTCAATTTCTAAATCGAAGTCTGGATTTCATAGCTGAACTTAATGAAACTTGCACAGCAGATCAATAATATGTGTGGCTATATATACAAGAGTGTTATATCTTTGTGTGCCTTTTTATAACTTCTATGGCCACTTTTATGCCTTTGTGCTAATCGATATCTCTTATAATTTTGAGGACAGCTTGCTGTTCTCCCCCTTTAAAGCTCGGCACTCAATGCTGCAGATACTTTTGCTGCGACCGCATTGGAAATATTTATTGAAGAATTGTTGAGTTTAACTAAAACCTGAATGGGTGGCACTCAGAAGATTTGAAAATGCTTTTTAGCGTAGTTTCCATTGTCAGTTGAATGAAATGTTTTATATTTGCCTTGCCTCATCCTTGGTGGCACTTTTGCTTGGATTTGTTGCCAACAACGTTTGTTGGCCTTAGCAATTGATTTAATACTTGTAATGCATGACCAACAGCAGTAACAGTTCTACATCCCCCCTCCTCCGCCCCTACCAGAACTACCATTACAGCACATATGTATGTGTGTGTGTGTGTGTGTGAGCCAAGCAGCCAACTGGCCAAGCGGCACGGAGCGCCACTTGAGTTAAGCTGCGCAAACGTTTGCATAATCACGTTCCAATTTAAATTGCTCTATTCGCCACTCTCTCTTCCTCTCCCTCTACCTCTCTCTCTCTCTCTCTCTCTCTCTCTCTCTATCTATCTGTCTCTCTCTCTCTTTCTGAGAAGGAATGGTGGGTGCCAGGCATCTCTCAAATTGCAGAAACTGGACCATTTTTATTAGCTGTCGAAGCGTTAGCGTAACTGTTAATGCTCTCCACACCATCTGGATTTACACCCCCCGCCCCCCCCCCCCCCCCACTCATTGCTCCAACTGTGTGTGTGTGTAGAAGAGCTGTGCCACAATGTAGTATTTGTTTTTTTTTTGTGTATTTTTGCCGTCGTATACCTCAAAGCAGCATGCACTTCAGTCCAGCCTGGCCTGGCAAGCGAATGCCATTCACATCGAATTCAGTTGATAACTGTTAAGTATCTTCTTTTATACCTTCGCAGAAGGCACTCCAATATTGTGGTGTGCTGTGCAGGACCTTGAAGGTGTATATATATATATATATATATATACGTCGAGTCGAGTTAGCCAGTGTCTGACTATGTGAACTCAGTCAGTCCAAAAGTAATCTTGATGAAACTTGGCCAGATCGAACGGATAACCAAATCATATAGCTGCCTTAGAAGCAATCGGTCTAAAGATGAGTTCTTGTCTGAACAACCTTATTGGTATCAGTGTATAAAAATCAAAGTATTTTATTCATATAAATATTTATTAATTTGTTCACAATTTTGTACACAACAATAAATATATTTATATATTTAGGGAAGGCATCGATAATGAACTCTTTCAACATAGCAGAGAAAGCATGTTGTAATTATGTATTTTTGAAATTCAGTATGTATGTATGTAGTTTGATGAAACAATTAGCGAAATGAAAATGTGAATTAAGCTGCTTTCAAGAGCCGCACAGAGAGAAAGAAAGAGAGAGAGAGAGAGAGAGAGAGAGAGAAAGTGCCAAACAGGATAAGGGTTGGGGAATGGGATGGGACTTAGGCTGGGGATGAGGACGAGGATGTGGCCATTGTTTGCTCCTGCTGATGCTGCTGAAGTGTCCTTTCGCGGCATTCTTAATGAATCTCGACATTTGACTTAAGCAGTCGATGGTTGTCGGGGCAAGGGGCAAGGGGCCAGTGGGCCAGTAAGAATAACAAGAGCAGAGAAGCTCGATGGGAGGAGGACCTGTCCGATTGCTAAAAGGCTTAAGAGCCAACAATGAGCGCAGTCCGTGTTCGTTGACTTTATACCCTGTAACAATGACTCAATGAAAATGAAAGTAACTGGCAGCGAAAAGACTTCTTGCTGTTCATTTTGAAGAACGATTGGCTCCCAGCGTTAATGGGTGAGTTTCTGTTAACGATGGCATTGCCAGCTCTGGTCTGGTTCCCTGATCTTGATGCAAGAACGCCAATTTTAGTTTAAGCTTTAAATCTTTATAGAACAACAGTTTACAGATACGTTAATTAGTTTCTCTTTTCTCAAACAATAGAAGAACTGGATATAGGCTATCTAATCGTCGGTTACAGCTACTTTCGTTTGCTGTTGTTGTTGCTGTTGTGTGATAGATGCAGGATGCATGATGCAGGATGCAGGAGTTGGACATGGCAATTGGAATGACGACAGCGAAGACGATGGCGACGTTGACGGAAATGAAAAGATAATTTACCCGCATGTTCAAACAACAGCGTGGATGCCACGCCCACACACTGGCCAGCGGGTATGTGGAAAGCTGGGAGCATTGGTCATCATCGTGCCGCTAATGCTAATCCGGGTTATCTGTCTATCCATCAGCTGGACATGTTATGATGTATGTAAATGCCGACCCGACTGCGACTGCGACTGCTGGTGCTGGTGCTGGTTGTGCTTGCTACTGCAGCTCCTGCTGCCAATGATGATAATCGCCACTCCTCACTATCTCCAACTCCAACTCCAACTCGAATTCCAACTTTAGTTCCAGCTGTAGCTCCATCTCCAGTTTCAGCTCCGATTGCGACTCCTGTTTGGACGCTGTCCGTCTTGTCATTTGTGTTTTTGCCGCCGACAGAGACGATGCTGGCAAACATTTAGTCTGTCTGCGACACACATACAACAACCACACTCAACACACACACGCACACACACGCACACACACGCACATACACGCATACACACACACACATACACCCAAAGAGACGCACAAATTTATTGTTCTTAAACATCTGAGCATGAATGAATGACTCGTGTGCCGGGCCAACGACTGGAACTCTGGCATGGAAATGGGAAGGGGGAAATGGGTATGGAAATGCAATCGGTACAGTAAACACCAGCGTGATAAGTACGCTATAGGTATCTAAGATCAGGGATTCATTCAAATTCCATAATTTCGTTTTATTTATTGTGACTGTAAAAAGTTTTACAACTTCAAAACTGCTCAAGTCTTTTTCGCACAATCATACACAAATAATTTATGAACATACATTTATTTTAAATTATAATAAATATTTTTTTACATCAGTCTTAAACACTTGCTGAGAAAACTAGCAAAAAAATAAATCTCGTACACTAATAAGATGTTGTAAAAGAGTTCTTGGCAACGGTTCCACTGTACTACCAAATACATTTATTGGAAACCAATTTCATAGACATCAAATCATGCTGTCAACCTGAATCGTACTTCAGTTTTGCTTCCGCTAATAGTTATCAATTTGTCCAAACGTATTCAAAATCCAAGTAGAATTTCTAATTTTAGCACAATGTTCATTAGGGAGGTATCACTGTATTGGTTACGGGAATGCCACGCTGACTGTGGGCTCGAAACGGGACGTTCTGGATATATATTTGAATGCCAAGTTGCCAGTTGTCACAAAGTGAGTGAAATATAGCCGAAATGTCAAATGTCAGCGAAAGACATTATTACTGGCTAGTTGATCCGTCGTCGTCGTCGTCGTCGTTGTTGTACTCCTCCCACTCCAACCACCCATCATCATCATCTTCATCATCACCATCATCATCATTATCATTGCTGTTGTTGTTGGCCTGCTTCCTTGTACTTTGGCTCATCCTTGTCCTTCCTCGTCGACGCATTGCCGTCGTCTGCTGCCACAGATAATCGATAGCCACACACACTGTGTATATATATATATATATATGATATGTGTGTGTGTGTGGAGTCTGCCAAATGAGAGACCATGTCAGCTCATCAGCCACCACACCGCCTTCACCGTCATCATCATCATCATCATCATCATTCCATGCTTCACTTTAAAATCTTCAATTTCGCAGCTTTCAACTTTATCCATCAGGCACAAATTTCAATGCAAATAATAGTATTACTATTACGCCCTTCGAAATCAGTTTAAAATTAAATTGAGTTTCAATTTCAATCTATAATTTGGACAATGTTGTCAAACGGCTCGATTAACTACAATTTTTATTTTTCGTCATTTAAAAGTCGCATATCCATTTCCATTTTTTTGTTTAGAAATTTGCCAATTATTGCCAATAAACAAAATAGATATTAAAATGAAAATAGAGTGCGGCTTGTATTGTATATTTATATAAACAAAATATATATATGTATATATATCCTTCCTTTTTTTAGAAAAACTGATTTGGTATAAACGGTTGAACGGTGTACTTTGATTATGACTACATATCGATGAAACTTTCAGTATTAACTATATATTCTCGATTAGTATTAGCAGTCGAGTTGATTGTTACAAATTGGTTACCTTATAGGTAATCTCTACTACCTTACAGATATAAAAATCCTTTTTAAATATGCTTTTTGAAAGCTCTGGAAAACCATACATCATTCCATAATATCGGTCCAAATCGATTACTGATAGCAATTAAATCGACAATATATTTATAATAAATAATGTAGATACCTGAATTTTATATTGATCAAGTGTTAAATGGCGAAAGACAAATAACACACACAGACTTTATGTAGGAAAACGATAACTTTCGATAACACTGCTGCTGCTATCGATACGCCTTAATATCAGGTGACAATGCTGGCTGATGAGCTACCCAAATTTCAATCCGCACCCAACCCAGCCACGCCGCCAAGCTCATCACTTAATTTCCAGTGATAAAGTACCGAATATGAACGTGACAAAAGTTGCTGATGACAAAGGCAGCAACAACAATGCGGAGTGCAATTGCAGCAGAGATGAGTGATTGGGGCAGGAGTATAAGTTGTTGCAGGGGGGCAGGGGGTTGGTTGGCTGGTTGGTTTGTTAGACGAGCCGCACAACAAACAGCAAAATAGAAATGACTTTAATAGCTCATCAATGATTCAAGCGGAAATCCGGTCTGTCCAAGTGCAGTCGGTTTATTGGATACCGGAAAGGCATTACCGTTCATTCCTTGCTCGTTGTCCTCGGCACAGGACGGGCCTGTCATCATCCCCCTCCCCTGCCCCCTACCCCTGTTCCCAGTCCCACTTCCTCCTGCATCGCTCAATTGCTCCTCGTTGTTGTTGTTGCTGCTGCTGCTTATTTGTTTGATTGGACTGCCTGACTGCAGCTGCTGTGTTGGTGTGTGTGTGTGTGTGTGTGTGTGTGTGTGTGTGTGTATTTGTGTGTGTTGGTGCGTCTGCTTAGCTGAACTGATTTTCACGCTGCACCTCCAAAAAAAAATGTGTGTGCAACACAATTTGCATATTGTTTTGTCATACGTCTACACCCTGATAGAGACCACCATGGGCTAAATTGACACATTTTCTATCAAAAATATATAAATCAGCCAGTGGACTATTTTCAATTTTTTCTATGTTTCTGATATATATTTTTCTATATATATATGCAACAATAATAATAATAACAACGTCAAAAATGATTCAAATGGAATTAAAATGGAATTCTAAGCGCACATTTACCGAGATTTATTGTGGCTCTTCACATTAAAAGAAAACATCCTCGGCAGCGGAATACAATTGCATAAATAAGTTATAGTTCTATATTTGAAAACTTATAGTGAAATTTAGATAGTTGAACTTGTACAAGGCCTGCAAGGTTTGGTCCATTTTCAAAGATGACATTTTCTTTTTCTTTCAACGGCGAACAAAATATTTGGTTTGCGTTCTTATTTCCATGGTGCAATCAGGTTCAGCATATCAGCATATGCATCCTATTCAATGATTGTATAAGGTATGTGTTTGTGTATGTGTGTGTATTTTTTGGAAGTCAACTCACACACACACACACACACACACACACACCTGAGCAGAGATGGGCAGAGCATTTTTCCGACAGCCCTTTGCACCTGTATTTTGAATCTGAATCGTTCTCGCCGGTACCTCTTCCTCTCTCTCTCTCTCTCTCTCTCTCTCTCTCTCTGCCTTTCTCTCTCTGTTGTTGTTCGGTCCACTGGCAGGATTGGTTTTATCTGGCTGGTGTGTGTTGTTTGCACATATATGCATCTGCATTATTATCATCATTATAGATGGCACACGGCCAGTGGCTATGTGACAGTAGCCGCTTAGCTTTTGTATCTCATTTATTATGCAAATCGGAGCGAGACACCAAAAGGGGAGCAGAGCGTACTGATGGAGTGGGAGAGGGAGGGGCTGGGAAGGGTATTGGAGCTGGTAGATTGTGGCATGCAGCGAATTGCCTTTAATTCGGCGCACCTGCAGAATGGTCAACAAGTACCATTGGCGATTCCCATTCCCGATTCTCATCATCACAATTCGACATTCTCTGCATTGGCATCGTCGATTACTCTATCTTATATTATTTATCTTCTTATCCAGCATTTGCAGTGCGTCTTACAATAATCAGACAAAGTGTGCTTTGGCAAATGCTGATAGCTCAAGTATGATATCAAGCTTTGAGAAGAAAGACTAACAATTTTTGGAAAATATGCTTTACGTTTCAAACTAAATAATTCAACATTCAAGAATAAATTTATAAAATATCCGTAGGCTTTATGAAGGCAGCAACTTTGAAATTAATTTTGGTTAATATTTGGAGTCATATTAAAACTAATATAAACTCTAATATTTATAAAGTACAGTTGAAAAGGTTATTAGTTTAGAGCCTGATCATCCAAAAGAAAAGCAGAAATAAAGCAAATGGTCAATACAAATAAGCCAACGACTGGCCAACAACCAACAAAGAGGAAGATCGCCGGGGGTTGCCACGCCTTCGGCAACATTTACACCTCATAATCTGAAAATATATATGTATGTAAATATAAATATATACATAGAGACAGAGACAGAGAGAGAGAGAGAGAGAGAGTGAGAAAATTGACGCTTGGCAATAATCGAAAGCAAATACAAAGTTTTCAATTTTTCAATGTTAATCAATTACGTGATTTAATTGAAAATGCCAAAGTCAATAAAAAAGAAAATAAAATAAAAATAAATAAATAAAAGCCCATAAGCATTCAATATATGCAAACAAATATATGCATATTTTTTATTCATATTGCTTATCTATCAATTTCAAATGTCCCGACTTCTGTTTGTTTTCAATATGAAGCGGAAAAATCAAAGAGAGAGAGAGAGACAGAGGAAAAATTGGAACTGTGGCTCCCAGTTATTTGTTTTCTCTTCTTTTTGGTTCATTTTTTGCTTTGTTTGTCAGCGAATTGTTTTTCAATTAATAGAAAGACTCAAAAATTAAAATGCGATTGCAATAACCATTCGCAGAGTGTTTACTTATAGAAGGCACTGTACATAGAAAGACGAAAATAATAGGGAAAAGAAATGTAATTTGAAATGGAGTTGGTAAATGAGGAAGGAGTCCTCAGGGACTCTGAGGAGTATCTCGTTCAATTTATTTATTGAATAGACTTAAACACAAGTCTTTTGCCTTATAGCAAAATGATTTGCAGAAATGCCAAATTTTTTTCATTATCTCAAACTCATAATTTCTCTAACTGAGTGAGTTGCAGTCTGTTTCTAGCATATGTTCTGGGGTCTCGTCCCTCTCAAGACAGAGTCTGTATCTGGTTAAGAAGCAAAGACCAGTCGAGCAACTCCATTTTAGCATCGCTTACCTCCTTCTCCAATATGGTCATTAGATGAAGGACCTTGACCACGACTCTCTCGATAACTTGCAGTTTCTCGAATCACTTAAACAAGGGCTACTTCATTGGATCTACTCCAAACACTTTGCCATTTTCGTCTATTCCACCAACAATGAGTAATTATTTATCCAAGCCATGCCCACTTGATGCGAACAAGTTTTTCACTTGATTTTTGATAGTTACTTGGCTTACTTTTATTTATTTTTAAGGGGCCAATTTGGATGCACAGATTCACCGATATCGAATGGGGTAAAATTCAATTTTCGACAACAATCAAGGCGTCGTTAAAAGGGACTTCAGGTAGTATCTAAACTGTAGATTCGAAAGTATGCCAAGGAATCGAAAATGCAGCGGCAGCAAATATATATACATATATATATACAATCAAATATACATATATATATACAATATATATATATATATATATACAATCATATATATGTGCATACACAAAAAAAAAACTGACCTTTCGCTGCATGAGGCTGTGTGAATTGTTTCGACAATGGGGAAACAATAAGAAATAAGAACTCGCATCCGAAGGTAGCCAAGGAATGCACAGCAATCCCGGCTCTGTCTGTGTTTGTGTGTGGGTGTGTATGTGTGTGTGTGTCAAAACAAATTTCATTTCACATTCAATTAAATTAATTTTAACACCATTTGCAGGCGGCAGGACAGCAGCAGCAGGAAGATGCCAATGCCAATGATTACAAAGCAGGATGCAAGGAGTTGGAATTGAGAGTTGGACGTTGAAGTTGAGGTTGAAAGAGAGGAAGAGAGAGTGTGTGTGTGGGAGTGTGAGTGTGTGTGTGTGTATGTCCTGCTGTCGCTGTTGGTCTGTGTGTTGGGAACGCAAGTGCCGCATGCCTTTGCCACGTTCTCCACATTTCTTCACTTAAGCATTAATGGTTTTATCTTTGCCCTGTCCAACCCCACTTATATATATATCTATATGTATATATATATTATATATATATATATAGGTCGATCGAGTGCGGAATTGAAACTGCGTTGAGTTGCGAGCAAATTCGAATAGCGAGTTAATATAATTACAGAAATAAAGTCTGGAATTTTAATTAAAACACAACTTCATTTACAGCCGCAGACGACAATCTGACGCCGAGCAAATAGTCAACTGTACATTCGAGGAGTGGCCAGTGTTGTGTGTGTGTGTGTGGCAGGTGTAGCCGCAGTCCAAGCACAAACTTTCCAACGACTGTCATTTCAACTAGAAAATTTCGCTAATGAAATTCGAATAATGACGTCGACTTGGATTCCAATTGTTGAGGGGTAAACATAATAATATATATATCATATATACTATATAAGCTTAAGTCCTCACAATCTGAATGATCTCAAATCAATAGTAGAAGCAATGGAATGTTTAAGGGATTATCGAATATATACACATTGCACGTAATATATGAATGCAGTTACTGAGGAGTAACAGTTCATCATCATTCAACATCATGATCATCATTATGACACTACTCCAAGGCAACCAAGATACTCATCTCCAGCATGTCTTGGAGTCCAGTTGATGATTGCATTGTTCCTCAGCAGCTGACGATTGTTCTCCTAATCAGCAGCATTTTTTGCGAGTGTACTCTCTGTCTCTGTCTCTCTTTCTATCTCTATCTCAATCTGTATCTCTATCTCTGTCTATGTGTGTGCTGACAGCAATTTGCGTATCAATATGGGCACATAATGCTTCGAGAATGATTTCCAAAATTTGCATTTAAATTAATAATTATATTTGCAACACAAACAGACGCTCAGTGGAAAAGGAAGGGGGTTGTATTTTGGTGTGTGTAGTGGGGGTGGGTAACTTAGGGCTGCCAGTCCCAACTATGAAACATACAAAAAAGTAAAACAGCAGCAACAACCAAAAAATACAACAACAACAACAACGGCAACAACGACAACATCAAAAAATGCAAATTTTGCAAATTTTAGGCACAAATTTAGCCATTAGTTGTTGAACAAAAATGCGTTGCGCATACGCAACGTGCGCCCAGAACCAACACACCCTTCCACTCACACCCACAAATTGTGATGTGCATAAGTCAGCTGGCAAACACCAAGTCCCCCTTCCCCCTCCCCCTCCTTCACCCCCTTTCCTCCCATGTTGTGGCAGAACCTGCTGGCTGCAACGCTTGCCACAGCTGCGGCTTTTGTAGCTTCTGTTTTTGACTGATTCTGATGACGCAACAAGGTGCTGCAACTACAACACTGTTCCTCAGCTGCGGCAGTGCCAGTGGCAGTTGCAGTAGACCAGTTGCATAATTTGGAACTGTGGCAATAAGACCAGAGCAAATGAGCATATGATATGCCAGGTCCAGAGTATCTCCCAGTCGAGCTGTCTCATACACCAAGTGCATTCAATATTTGTTCAGTCCACATTTCCTTTCGACCACAAAACACGCCTTCTCTAACTATGCCCACAATTTGAATAATAAGCTGGAAACAACAACGCATATAAATAAATATGTTTATATACATATGAATATATGTATATATCTATATATATGTATATATATATATATTATTATGGTCTGTATGATACGATCTGGCGTAGAGTGTTGACAGCACTGTTGACTGCTGTGGGGGAGTAGAGTGGTGCATATGCAGATGTGTCTTACTGCTCTCACATGGAATGCATGCCAAGTGCTCTCGCATGGCGTATACGCAATGTATTACGGTTATCTTCAAGGATAGAAAGGAAGCGCTGTGGTATAAGAATACAGCGCCCCTTTGGCGTTCATAATTCGGACCCGTTGGGTCAAATCTAATGCCACGCATACAAATCAAATAAATGTACTTGTACATGTACACACGCACACACACTCGCACACACACACACACACAAAGACACACAGGCACAGATGCAATAGATATATTGCTCTGCTATTTCTGCTGCTGCGATAGTCAAAACATCGATATATTTTGTATTTACAATTTGGCGGCATCCATTCATTCATCCATCAATCAATACACAGCATGTTCATTTCGAGCTTCACTCATTTAATATAATTTAATTTAATTTAATAATAATAATGCTCGGGCTGCCTTAGCAAATGGACAATGCTCGAATAAACAATGGATCTCCATTCTCTAGCAATGGAAACTATGCTGCAACAAGCACATATTCCACAGGTAAGTTGCAGACCATATAAATTTAAATATATATATATATATATATATATATATATATATATATATATATATATATATATATTCATATTATTATATATTAATCATTTCGTGAGAAATGCACAAGCTGAATGTCTACCATTCGCCAATTGCACAGCACAAACATACTCACCTTAAGTTCTGAGACAGAGAAAGAGAGAGATAGAGAAAAAGACAGAGAGAAAGAGAGAGAGAGAGGGAGAGAGAGAGGGAGAGAGAGAGAAAGAGAAAGAGGGAAGAGCAGCAAAACTAACTAACTAACTAAGCTGAAAGTAGAAACAGAAAAGCGACGACGTGGCTTGAACACAGACTGCTCACCAAATGCTTCGGCAGGTTTATTGTTATGATTTATTATTTATCTTACATATCTAAGACTATCTTGAATTATGCTTATCCTGCCTAGGAACTTAATTTGGTACACATTTGCCTCGGTCCTGACGGACTAACTGACTACGAAATATTAAAGTAATACTTTGTAATCTGAATGAATTAATTTGTAATAAAGTAATACATTTGTACTGCGAAGAACTAAGAACTAAGTCACTATTTGATCGTTGCGAGATTAAGCACAAATAAATCTGAAATTCATTTTCATTTAACATATATACCAAATCGGATCAACATATAATATATACACATCTATATATACGTTTAAAATTGTTGTTTCCAGCTTATTATTCAAATTGTGGGCATAGTTAGAGAAGGCGTGTTTTGTGGTCGAAAGGAAATGTGGACTGAACAAATATACACTTGGTGTATGAGACAGCTCGACTGGGAGATACTCTGGACCTGTCCGATTATATCATATGCTCATTTGCTCTGGTCTTATTGCCACAGTTCCAAATTATGCAACTGGTCTACTGCAACTGCCACTGGCACTGCCGCAGCTGAGGAACAGCGTTGTAGTTGCAGCACCTTGTTGCGTCATCAGAATCAGTCAAAAACAGAAGCTACAAAAGCCGCAGTTGTGGCAAGCGTTGCAGCCAGCAGGTTCTGCCACAACATGGGAGGAAAGGGGGAGAGAGAGGGGGAGGGGTGGAGGGGAAGGGGGACTTGGTGTTTGCCAGCTGACTTATCAACATCACAATTTGTGGGTGTGAGTGGAAGGGTGTGTTGGTTCTGGGCGCACGTTGCTAATGCGCAACGATTTTTTGTTCAACAACTAATGGCTAAATTTGTGCCTAAAATTTGCATTTTATGATGTTGTCGTTGTTGCCGTTGTTGTTGTTGTTGTATTTTTTGGTTGTTGCTGCTGTTTTACTTTTTTGTATGTTTCATAGTTGGGACTGGCAGCCCTAAGTTACCCATCCCCACTACACACACCAAATACAACCCCCTTCCTTTTCCACTGAGCGTCTGTTTGTGTTGCAAATATAATTTTTAATTTAAATGCAAATTTTGGAAATCATTCTCGAAGCATTATGTGCCCATATTGATACGCAAATTGCTGTCAGCACACACATAGACAGAGATAGAGATACAGATTGAGATAGAGATAGAAAGAGAGACAGAGACAGAGAGTACACTCGCAAAAAATGCTGCTGATTAGGAGAACAATCGTCAGCTGCTGAGGAACAATGCAATCATCAACTGGACTCCAAGACATGCTGTAGATGATTGTCCCGAGAGTATCCTTGTTGCTCACGAGATGCGCTTTTTGAGTTGAGATCATTCAGATGGTGAGGATCTAGGTGAAGTTTCAAGACTTCCTTCGGAAAACAAGTAAACGAAAGCATCTCCTACCCCGATAGCAATGAATGACACATTTTTGAAACTCTAAAGGTTGCATTAGGATCGGATAAGCAACACAGATTTCTTATTAACAATAAAGTATTTTCCGATTGAGCAGACTACTGTCAACTTTTTTGTGATTTTATTTTCGAAGCTTTTTTCACTAAAATAATAGTGAGTTGCGGCAAATAAGAAAGATTAAACAAATATCAGTTTTGCTTTCTTAAAGTGTAGATACAGACACAAACACACGCACAGATTTAATAACGCATACGCATCAGTCAACCGCTGGAACAGGCCGCAGCCAACAGTTTCAGCTGTATTCTGGCCTGGCTCTGACGCAGGACACGTCGACGTGTATGTGTGTGTGTGTGTGACCGCTGTAGCCACTGAAAACTGACAACATCAGCGAGGCCAAACACCAAAAACCCTCACACTAACACCCACTAGAAAACACACACACACTAAAACTGGTGTGTATTGATTTTTGAAGAATTTGTTAGTTGCATGAAGCTTTCTGTATTTCCATCTCTTTCTATTTGACTTTATCTCTATCTATCCAAATGACCGACCTCGAATGCCTGTTTTTAATGTTTATTGGCGGTGGCAGCGCGACGACAACAACCACCAACAACAATGACCAACAACAGCGACCAACAGCAGCAACAATAACTACAAAATTGCAAACGCAGATAACAAGAACAAAATGCGCATCCCAGGGGAGAACAGTGTGTGTAAACCGGCGAAGGTGTCACTCTGTTACCAGAGTACACATTACTATGCATACTTCATACCTCCCCCCCCCCCCCCTCCCCTTCACCCATAGCTAAGCATCACCCCCCTTAGGAAAGTTGAACCCTTCTGTTTCTCCTCAGTCAATCAACTTACCGCTGCAGGCATTCAAGTGTGAAATTCAAATGCAATGATTGCTTTGTATATAAATATATATTAAATTATAAAAATAATATCTAAATATATATATGTATACACATATATGTGTTCCAATGTATATATATTTCAAATGTAGCATGGCGAAACTCAGTTCCAAACAATCTCTTGCAAATTTCACATTACCATTGATTTGCATTGTTTCTTTTTTCGATAAAATTGATTAAGATCAGAATTATCTAAAATCAGCGAAATACTGAAATAAATGTGTTCTTTTGAAATTAGGTGCTTTGTACGTATTTTAATTCAATGATCATCGAATTAAACTGAGCATTATGGCAAAAGTGGTAAAGATATCGAAACACAAAATGGCGAAAAGAAAGTTGAAGGAAAAGAAAGGTGGAACATTTTGAGAAATATGTATGCAAAATTTTGTTTTCTGTTTTGTATTACTTATCTGTTAATAGCTGTATGTGTGCACAGAGTAGCGAGAGGCGAACATGTGCTTCAATCGATCAATCAATATCAATCAGAGTATCGCCTAGTTGAGTTTTTGCTTGCTTCTGTCTGTCCACTCTGTGCAGTCAATGCACCCATTACGCCTGCACTTCCGCTAAGTGCTGACCCGCAGGCATACCCCACCCCACCCAACCCCCACCCCCTTCCAACTGCCATAGTCGCATAGCCTGAGGGAAGATGTCAGGGTTGGACAGTCATTAAAAATCATTTCACAAGTCGTCAAATGCGATTATGAACTCATTTCACTATTTTGCCCATGAACTACTTTGATGTTTAATTTGCAATTTAATTTGAATGTGCCTGGATGGCTGGCACTGTCTATCAGCACCTAACCCCTCGCCATGTTTCAGAACCGCCAACTGTTAGAGCAGACCCACACAGAACACCCACTGTGGCAACTGTTGCTGAAGTCCACCTGGGCGTATGAGCAATTTCAAAAAGGGGTACAAAATACTTTGGCGATAATTTTATTATTTTTAGCATTGTTGTTGTTGTTGTTGCTGTTGTTATTGTTGTTGCTGTTGTTGTTGTTGGTGCTGTTAGTGTTTTTGCCGCTGATGTTGATGCTGATGCTATTAGTCGGTTGCCAGCTGCCCATTAACGTCCATTTAGTCAGGCGCCACGCATTTCTAACCTGATAACATTTTCTAATTGCTGCCAGTTGTATAAGGGAGTGAGTGAGTGGGTGTGGGGGATGAAGGAGGGGTGTGTTTAGATAGTAACATTGTGTAACATTCATTCCAACTGACAAGTTGACCTGCAGTGGAGGGGGTGTGGCGGGGGCGGGAGGGAATTGCTGGTGAGTTCGTTTGAGATCGACCTTTGACAGCCTTTGTCTCTGCTGCTGCTGCTGCTGCTTTTTCTGTTGTTTTCATAGATTTTTGCCCACTTGGGTTTGAGTGTGGGAGTGGCAGCAATTAGTGCATCAGCATGCAAAACCCTTCGATCTCAGCTGGCAGCTCGTTTCTGCCCCCTTCTTCAGTACTACTGCCCCCCTTGGACACTTATCACACACAACTCACAACCGACAAACGACGCCATTTATGAATATATTTTAAAATTCATAACATTCAGCAGCTGTTGTTGTTGCTGCTGTTGTTATACTCTGTTCCCAGAGGTTTAACGGGTATATGCAATATGGACCTTCTGTGCACGGCTCCGCCAGTTCAGTACAAAATTTAAATTTGATTTAATATGATATATAAAATGATGTTGATGATTGTCATAATGTGAGGAACCTGATAAAACTCATAACTAGTAAGTTCGGAACGGATGGCTTGGTAAACAAAAGATTTGTTATATAATCATGCAATTTTTTTAAAGTTTACCGTTCTCTTACACAAGAGAGTTGGGTAAAGAACAGAGTATGACATAGTCGCATATTTATTTGCTTGTTATTATATTGAAATCTAGACGGAAATTAAATTGTCCCGACCCGACTCTGCTAAATGAGTGGAACAGAGGAGAGTGGAGTGGAGGAAGAGTGAAGGGAACAGGGAACAGGGAAAGCAACCTGACGAACCTCTTGCGTTGCCTGAGACACTTTAATGGACATGAAAGACCAAAGTTCAGCTCGGATACTCGGATACATGCTGCAATGTACCAAGCCACAAGAGCTAATAGAGAACAACGGAGCACGGGCGGAGCAAAGGGGGGAAAGGAGCTTGATATATATTTGTTGAGATCAAACTGACTTAAAATATATGCTATGATAATGATTCAGTGATTAAATACAGCATAAATTTGGAGGTCAAGAATATATCTATAAGAATCTATTAGATATTATCCCACTATGGAAGACAATGATTAAATACGGCTCAAGTGGGTGGGTGGGACTTACTTCACCCGGTAAGCTGTCCAAACCTGCTCGAATTATTAATCTTATCATTAATATCGATATCAGTGTTGATGGTTATTCACCTTCAGCAAGCAGTACCTGCATCTCTACAGCAACGAATGCTCATACGTATAATGAATCTTTTATTTATATAATATACAAAATAGTTATGCTGAAGGCATGCTGCAATTTCCTTCTGTGTTCCCCCTTTGTGGAGAGCGCCCATGTGATGTGGCAAGTGTGTGCGATACATGCGACCTGGGGGCCATTGTCAGCAGTGTCTAACCAACTTGAAGTGCACACTGAAAGGCACAAAGAATGCGCCCCTAAGACGAGACCCAGTGCCAGAGCTCGAGCTGGAGTGGGTGGGAGCTGGAGTCAGCTCAGAGCACACAGTTCACAGTTTAGGGAGAGCTCGCAGCGGTTCCTATTCCACATATTTCACCTTTTGAACTGAAGGCTGGAGTTTGGATGCAAGTCGAAAATGGCGACACGCGTTGCCAGGACAGGATACGACAGGGCAGGATACAACAGGAACAGGACAGGAGGTGCTGTTTGGGTCACGTGCCAAATGGCAGCTTCTTTGGGGAGCTCCTTGGGCTAACAAGCTTGAGGCGTTTTACAGGTTCGAGCTGAAAGGGGGTAGAGGAGGGTGGGGGATGTGGGTCCACAGAGATGGCGCGTTAATGTTTCTTTTACGTGAGTGGTCGTCCCTCCACACGCCCCCCCCTGCTACTTCCTTATCTGCTACTGTTGTTGTGTAATGTAAGTTAATAGCCATTGTTGTGCCCCATGCTTCCTTTGCTCCCCTTGCCTGCCTTGCTTCCCTTGCTGTGCTCCTGCAACAAAGAAAAAAAAGAGAAAAAAAGGTAGTAACGGCAGCTTTATTGATAATTATTGTGCCATGCTTCTTACATTTTTATACCCTGTATATTCATTAAAAATGACTTAAAATGGGGTATGAGAAATTAAAGGCAGATGGAAAAAGTATACAGAATTCTTCATTGGTACAAGTATTTATGTTTGTATATATCTTTTTAAGTTCTCGTACATAAGTCAACTAATTTGATGTACCGACTACTGTTTAGCATATTTCAATTTTTGAGAAAAAAGATCGCATTGAAATTTACAAAATTACTTTAAATCTAAATTCGTTCTGAAATGTTGAAAATATGTTTAATTTTTAAAAATAGTTTCTAAGTACACGTAAAAACTTCTTACAATTGGGAAGACTTTGTTCCCTTTTTGTAATATACTTTATATTTTTAGGAAACAAATTTCTAAAAACTACTAATAATAATCGGCCTTATTACAGGGTATCAGTATAGTCGGTCCCTATCCATTCCGCAGCACACTCATTTGCTCATGTTTTTGTTATTGTTGCTGTTGCTGTTGCTCCATGCATAAATTTAATTTGCTTAATTAATTAAGAAGAAGAAGAAGTAGCAGCAGCAGTAGCACCAGGCCAAGAGGCGGCACTTAAATAGTTGGCCAAGGGGGGCTGGATGAGGGTGTTAGAGGTTGGTGGTTGGTGGTGGGGGATGGGTGTTTGGGTCAAGAAGCCATGCACTAATTGAAAATAAAGACCAATTTTTTAATTAAACTTTAAATTAATTTATAGAAGTGCCCCCCGCTTGAGCAGCTCCCCCATACCCTCCACATACCAACGAGAGCATGAACTTTGACCCGCAGAGCGGTCACTCAGCTTGAAGATCAAAGCGTATCCCAAAAAAAAAATAACCCCAAGTGCTAAAACAATAGCAAACAAATTAGAATGTTTCACTTAAAAGAGAGAGAGAGAGAGTGAGAGAGAGGTCGACTAGCAGATACCCTGTTATATACAAAATGCATTTGCTGATGGATCCTAATGGAATTTGTACAGTTGATTGATAATATGTCCGGGTATGTTATACATATATCAATTGGAAGGCAACATCCTTACAATTATGGTTTATAATGCAGATATATAAAATGAAATAGATTTGATATGCCTCACAATTTGTGACCCGTTCTTCCGCTTGAATTTCGAGCAAGAATTGCACTTGCAATTTTCAATTTTCAATAGAGTATTTATTGACGTAGCCAGCTTTTCCTTCAGCATGTTCCATTCTTTTCCATAACTTCATTATAACCTTTCTAACTGTTTTTTAAAATTGCGAATTGCAAATGGAGCCGCAGGCCTCAGTTCTAGCTTTAAATTTCGGGCGACCATGGGCGGTTGGCATAGTGGGCATAGGCGTGTGGGTAGCGGTGGGCGTGGTTGCTGCACAGAATCAACATTACACTAATGCTCAATTAATGCTACTCTGCACGTTTGCATTTTCTAATACACACACACACACACACACACACACACACACACGCATACGCACAAATGCACACACACAAAGAGTGCATAGCTGAAATTTATTTCTCGAAAAGTTACGCAATATTTGCACTATGTTACATAACCCCATTACTATAACCCCAAAACTATAACCAATGAACATCGAATAAAATGGCTGCAAACACCGACAGAGAAGGATAGAGAGAAGGACGGAGAGAAGGGCAGAGAGAAGGACAGAGAGAAGGACATGGAGAAGGATAGAGCGAGATGGGACATGACTGTGTGTGCGATGTGTATATCGTCCAAACGTAAAAATACCTTTCAATATTATCAAGCTGCTCCAAATTTGCATGCACTTGCTACACTAAGCGAAATTGTGATACGATTTCGAAGTAAAAATTCTATGAAATTTATGAATGGTGTCATAAAGTGCAAACAAAACTAACAAACAATTATGAACGGGATATAAAACATCAATGCTTCAATGCGAATCCAACGAAATTAGTACTTCAGTGACTACTTGACACAGAACTGCATCTTTGTGGCAAGGGGCGAGTGCTGCACTGGGAAAAACAAAAAGAAATATTCTTGATTTAAGTACAAATCAAACAATACAGTCTTAAACCAAGTATATACTATTTAAATGAAGTTTGTTTCCACATTCTTCCACTGCTGCTCATTTTTATTCTACTCTTTAAAAACACATTCCATATCTGAGTTTGTTGATCTTCATGTGAGATTAAATAGTGGAATTAAATATTCCAGCTACCAGCCTATATTCGCAATTTGTGCTTTGAGCTGCAGTTGCTTTTCTCTGTGTGGAGAAAGGGTGGGCTGGGGGGAGTCGTGGCATGCAACTAATTATGATTTTTGGCATTTGTTAGTTTGCTCTTGTGTCACTTAGCAACATCATAAGCCGCTTAACCCGTTGCACACACACACACACACACACACACTCAGTGTTACACACACACACACCTTAAATCTCATTGAAGTTTGGAGAACCTGCTTCAAAATGAATTTCTGCATTCCTGCACTGGAAATGCAGTGGTTTTTCTTAATGTTTTTTGTTACATGATAGAATTTATTCGATTTCTTCCTTGAGTTAATTGCATTTACTTAATAGTTTTGTCCACGCACTGATTGGATAACACTTCAAATATTGCCCGAAAACAAATCTATTATTTGAGGAATTTTATTTTACATATGTCTATGCTGTTTTTGAGTCGATAAATCTGACAGCTTGATACGTGTCGATAACTGACTGATAATGATTCGCGAAGTAGTATTTACTATTGGAAAGTGCATTGTTGAAGTGCCAAAGAAAATAGTCTCTTTGGTGAACAACACTTTATTGCATTTGCAGCACACAGCAGAAGATGACTGCATGACTATCTTGTGAAGAGGAATGATCAAGTTCTCGCAAACTCGCTAATATATCACATTTCATAAAACATTTTTTAATTGAAATATTCTTGAAGTGGGTTTTCGCTTGCAGGCGTAAGTAGTCTTTTCCTGAATTCAGATACAAATTTGTACAAACACTTGCAAAACTAGTTCGAGATCCGGAAATCATTTTTAATTTGTTTTATACCAATCCATTGAAGAAGATACCTCCCAGCCCAAATGGCTTATATATTGACTTGATTAGCCAAATCTGACTACTTTATCATATAGCTGGCATTGTAACACTATAAACAACAATATGAATAATATTTAATAAAATTTAATTTTTTGTTATCAGTCATCAACATCGGTCGTCTATGTAATATAGCTTTAAAGGAACAATCGGTCGATTCTTAAATGTATTATGAAAGTTAGTTTTCAGCAGTATGACTCCGGTCTGGAATACGGAATGGAATCATAGTTTCTTATTATCTTAATTCGTTACAGCACTTGAATACATCATTATTTAATTTGAATACTGATAATTGAATTCAAAGCGTAGCACATAGAAATTATTTGCTAATTGATTGCAAGCAAATTAGGAAATGTTTGTTAACGCTTTGATTAACTTGTGTTCAAGTTGTATGCATTCCTTTGAAGTGCATATATATATATATGTGTATATGTATATGTATATGTATGTGGTATATTTATGTATAAATATGTATTTACAAAGTAAATAGGCAAGTGCAATGTTCAATTATCACCTCATTAGCTGCTGCATTCGTCTGCAAACTGTTTTGACTAATTGACAAAAGTAGCTCTTGAGGGTACCAAAGAAAACACAAACTCAAACTCAAACTCCAACCCAAGGCCCAACCCCCAATCAAGGACACAACCCAAGCAGCCCAAAAAACCACAGCCACAACACCACTTGAAGCACTTTGCTTGTTGTTGTTGGTGTTGTTTGTCGTTGTTGATGCTAAGGCAAAAACTCACACTTGCCCAATAGAGGACAGCTGGAAAGAGTAAATGGTGAGAGTGTGTGTGGGGTGGGGAGGGGGGTTGGGTATTGTATAAAACTGTGTGCAAAGGTTGGAAACAAAAAATATTAATTAAATTAAAACCACAAAACCAAGCCCGCAAATATCCGCACACAAAACGTTGTAATCACGATTTATGCTGAGTTGGTTATTTACACTTTGCACTTAATGTACACACACACACACACACACACACACACACACGTACTCACACACCCTCTCACACACACACACACATACACACACAGATCAACATTTGGAATGCATGTTGCACACGTTGCGCGGCGCTTTTTGCATGTTTAGCACAAAATAATATGCAAATTATGCAATTATTTTAGCTATGTGCTTCTGAGTGTGTGCGTGCGTGTCTGTGTGTGTGTGTGTGTGTATGTATGCGTGTGGGTGGGTGTGCATTCGTATGCATTCACTCCATCACTGTGATATACCCTGTAGAGAGTATAGAGCAGTATTTACACGCATACATATGTAACAGGCAGAGATATGGACACAAATCGGAATCCATCAAGTCGGTAAATATATCTTCTGGATGAGCAACAGATACATACAGAGACAGATAAATTTATATATATAGCCAAATAATTGAAACTATTCTTTAAATAATTTAATCTATTTGACTTTCATAAAATGGATTATTCAATAGTGACTAGAGCTAAATAATAAGAGATAAATAATTGCTGGTTAGGTTGTGGTACGTGGTATCAACTAGTCGACTAACAAGAGAACTCTGCTTTTTTCCTTTTTTGCTCCAAGTGGTTGTGTGTGCGTGTGTGTGTGTGTGTGTGTAGCAGGTGCAACGTGACCAACACAGTGGACAACAGCAGCAGCCGCAGCAACAGCAGCAAGAGCAGAAACAGCAGGCAGGCACTTTGCCTGATTGCTCCCGTCTGCTGAACGTCGGAATCCCGACTCTAATCGCTTTGCATGGCAAGGGACTGGCAGGAGGAGCAGGAGAAGGAGCAGAAAAAGTCGGCTTTGGTTAGTTCTGCTCTTAAGCGGTCCTGATTTCTGCCAGATCATTTGCCAACTTTTCCAGCCAGCCAGCCAGCGAGCTAGCCAACTTGCTCGCTGTTATGCCTGTCCTTTCCTGTCCTGACCCGACTCATTCCGCCTTGTCCTATCAGCCTGTCCTGCCAGACAACCGCACTCATTTCCTTTTGTGCTGCTGCTGCTGTTTGGCAATGCACATTGTTTCTTTGGACTTTGTCTGCAGCATCAGTGCGAGAGCTCTGCATCAAGCTCAGTGCGGAGTCCTAAGTCCTGAGTCCTTAGACCTCAGACCTCAGAGCTCAGAGCTCGTCGTCCTTGTTTGTTGTCGCTGTGCCTCAAAATTTATGACAACATTTGGCCAAAACATATGTTGGCAACGCAGCAGCAACAGCGCCAGCAGCATTAGCAGCAATTGCTGTCAGACTTCCTCCCTTTCCACTCCACCATGCCGCTCTGTTCCCTGTTGCTCGCGTGATCAGGGCTTTTCTCAATTCTTCGCATTACACTTTCTAGGTATTTATTCTATTTATGCACCTAGCTATGTGAACTCAGTCAGCTTTGAAGCTATCCTCATGAAACTTGGCACGTAATCATCTTTTTCCTTGCATATGGACTATTTGTCGGAGACAAATGGATTGGGTCACTATATCATATATCACTATATCATAGCTGCCATAGAAACAACACACTCAAACCAATCTTATCCAATATGCATATTATTATATTCCTAATATCTTGACATAAAATTAACTATATCGAATTACTATATTAAATAGCTCCCATAGGAACAATCATATTTTATTTATTCCGATTTTCGACCCGATTAAATATGCATATTCTCGATTATCATCACTAGGATAGTTTGAACTAAACTGAGCTCCTTTTGTTTAAAACCATTCTTGATATACAAGTCGCTTTCCCTGATATAAAACAACTATCCAAATATGAAGTTCAAACAGAAATCATTCGATAAATATTTGAATTTTAGAAGAGTTTTAAAAGTATTTGTTACAAACAAAAAGTGGAATATTGACTTCGCAGTACAAAAATATAATATAATAAAAATTGATTTAACAGCAGATTAAATCCGTATTAAAAGGGTATTTAAACTTCGCTTCTATTAGCAGTGCCTATATATACATATAGATATATATATACATATGGACTTGTAAGTATGCACTATGTATTTTAATGCCTTGACTTCTGCTGTCAGCTCAACTTTATGTATGTATGTGTGTATGTATGCATGTATGTATGTATGTATGTATTTATGAATTTGCAAGGACTGCTCGAGTAGAAATTCATGTTATATGAAAGCACTTTATAAGTTGTCAAAGTAGGCGTTTTTCCTTTCCCTTGCCTGCCCATTAACACATCATAAAAATAGGCGTTGCCGACGCAATTCATTTATTAAGAGCCACGCCTCCGCCCCCATCTGAATAGCTAATGAGTAAAACAACTTGTCGGCGGAGGCAGGGAAGCGGGGTTGATGAAAAAGTGATTTGTCCAGTTTCGCAAAAATTATTTATTGACTTTCATATGCAATTTGGCAGACCAAATGGAGAGAGGGAGTGTGTGTGTGTGTGTGTGTATGTCGCTTGAATTATGCAAAGTGAACCCCTGCCACTTCCCTTCTGGCCACTGTTAACCCTGCCGCACATGCGTTAGGCCTTGCTTCATAACAAAGTCACTTGTCAAAAGCAGAAAGAAAAACGAGGGCAAAACACAAATTAAAAGCTCCAACAACAAGCAGAAACAGAGCCAAGCACTTAACGCCAAAAAATATGGATAATGTCATTTTTTTCTTTCTCCCTATTGAACAGCAAATCGAAATTGAGGCCCTAACACAAACCACCCCCACTCCATTCACCCCCTGTCAGGCCACCCTTCTGATGATGCTTCCTGATGTGATTATGATAAAATATTCTCGAGCAGTTTTTATGATTTATGACTTTGAATATGGCTAACAAAACGCCAGTCGACTTGTATTGACGAAGCATCCCCCATCCCCCAACCCCCACCCCAAGTGGTGTATGTGTGTGGGTGTGTGTGGTGTGTGTGTGTGGGTGTGATTGAGGGTGGATTGTACACAATAAGCACTCGAGTGCGTCGGCATAATTCATCCATGTTTGCCCGCGTCGCGTATTGGCAAAGTTTTTTATGTACCACCAACTGGACCAACACCACCTGACCAAAAGGCAGGGGGGATTGGAATGGGGAGGGAAAGGGGATGAGGAAACGGAGTTCGCAATGTCTGGGGTGCAAGTCAGGTCTGGTTGCCACATTTCGCGCTTAATTTGCCCCATTGTCAGAAGCTCCAGTTACGTGAATGAACTTGAATTGCTATTGGCTGACCTTAAATGGTGGGTAGTGGTGTGTGTTGGGGCGGTGTGGTGCGATGGTGGTGCATCTTTAATTTTCATAATTTAACAAAACATTCGAAGTAGACATTTTAGCAGCGACAAGCCCAGGACTCAAAAAAGGTTTCGCTGCCAGCGCATTTTAGCCACGGGCCTTTTTATGGAATTTAGATTGAGTTTGGGTTTGGGTTTGGTTTTGGGTTTCATCGTGGGCTCAAGTTAGAGATCCGGGTTCCAGGCTCCGCCTTAATTCGTTTCACCTGCTGCAGGCATAACGTATTTCGACCGGCATACATTGCATAATCCGCGGCTTATCTGCTTTCATACACAAATGATTATTGATGATGGCGTTTGGAGAGAGACCCGAGCTAAGCCGAGTTGAGCTCAACTGAGTTGAAAACGAGTGCTCAATGAGTGTTTGCCAGAGTGTCAATTAATTCATATTAGTGGTTCGAACGCGTTTGTGAATCTCATCCAAATAATAATATGACTTTAGTTAATCCACTCAGCAGAAATATTATACCTAAAAGAAAAATCGATCTGAAAATTAGCAAATGTTTCTGGTTTTTAGAAATAATTTCCAAAAATTCTAAAGTTTGAATAACGTTTTTTCTATTTTCTATAAATGTTTTTTATTATTTAGAAATGAATTTATTAAATCACTTGTCAACTCTGTGTAGTCGACTTTTTCAAATAAAGTTATAAAAATGTATAAACTATCTAAAATGATTGTGCATATCTGGAATATAAAGATATCAAAGTATAATAATAAAATAAGTGAGATACAGGCAAGTAAAAAACAACAAACTGAAAATAAATAATTTTTTTTCATCTTTTCGTCTCTGGTGCAATTAAAAAAAGACAACTTAACATTCTTTCATTGTGTTTCCTTCAAAATATATAAAAGCCTGCTTAAAAATATTTATATAATAATTGATTAAGATTGCTTGCATATTTCTCAAGTTGGCCATCAACTGTTGCAAGTTCTCAGTTTACTTCAATGACATTCGAGTCATCATTTTTAGCCACATTCTTGACTTCGTCAGAATGGCTGAAGACAATTTGTTATGTCAAACTGCACAAATAATAAACATTTTTATTCACTTTTTTGTTTGTCTAAATTGTTGTGGCATTTAAATATGATTTACATTATAATGCAATTCTTTTGCAATTTAGCTGCTGGCTTATGCAGCAAATAATTCACACATTTTAAGCACACACACACAGATCTACACTTGTGGATGGGTGTCTAGACACACTTCATTTTGGTCCCAGGCAGCAATGTGAGTTTCTGTCCGTTGGTCAAAATTGGTTGCTGCATAAGTTTTTGTCGGATGGTGGCTAAGTGTGCGACGGCAGGGGGAAAGTGGGGTTGGAGGAGGTCAGGGGTTAAATGCTGAGTGCTGATAAAGCCCGGCCGGCCGACCAAAAAGTCTTCATATTGAACCAGTGGCGAACTTTGGTGGTTTTCGTTCGTTTTGCGAGGGCTTGCTGCCACTGCTGATGCTCAACATGATGAAGCATCACTTACCACAAAAGAACATATATACACCCGCACACCCACACACCCACACACTCACACACACACACACGAGTGTGTGTTGCTTGAATTTAGCTTATTTTGATGAATCCAATGGTCACGCACAGACGAGACGGGAGAATTCCCGACTTGCGTTCCTTTCTGCCCAACCAAGTACAAATGGGACATATGCAATGTAATCTAATGAATTTGATGATCTATTGTAACACACACACACACGCCACACACACACACACAGTGTGGGTGAGAGTGGGTTGCTTGATGAGCGAGTAAGAAAGCTATTAGGGGTTAGGCCTTCTGTGCAGTTAAAGGCTTTTTAAAGTCAACTTGCTGCCTACTTTGTATGCGTGACTGATACACAACCTAGACTCACTGCGTGCCTATGTGTGTGTGTGTGTGTGCTTATACCCTGTATCTATTACAAATTTGCAAAGAGATGCACCCTTGCAGTGTAACAGGTAGAGGCAGTCATCAAGTATACATCAAATAATACAACAAACAGTATTTTATTTTATATTTATATTATATTTACTACCAGGAGCTCACTTTATTATTATATTTCGGAAATTGAATCAGTCCTTTCAATTCTTAATTCCATTGCTGATTTTGGAAATAAGATGTCAAATTTTATTAAGTGTTTTCACACAGTTCTTCCAATTGCTTTTTTGTCATCTACCTTTAAGATGTCTGACTTCCCACTGGTCTCTTAGACAGACAACAGTTAAACTCTATTGAATTCTTTGGAAATATTTTTCTCTAAAAATCTATTTCTTAACAGAAAACATTACAAAGTAATAGATAAAAACTTATAATTTTAACAACTTACTTTTCGTCTATTTATAAATTATTTTTAAAGACGAGAATATTTTTCTAGTTTTCAGAGCGTTTTTAAGGCAGATTTTATAAATTTGTGATTTTTTTCTTATTGGAATCTTTCCTTTCAGTTGTAATGCTTACAAGTGGGCAAATCAATTTTAATCTACTCAACTAACTTTAAAATAAAGCTGGCTCCGATTTTTATTATGCGAAAGGATTACGAGAGGGTCTATTTAAAAACGGAGAAGTTTTGCGTTAGTTGGAATTGAATTTTGTTTTGCATGCTTGGCTGACATAATGAGCAGGGTATCTCTTAGTCTTGTTTCTGCTTGTATTTTCAATTCAAGTTGTTGTTGTTGGTCCCATTGCCTCTCCCTTTACCCGTTAACTCAATTCTGCCCACGCCTACCTCCCCCCCACCCAGCTTCCTTGGCCCATGTGCACATCTTTAGCTTCTATCTGTCTGTAAGGCTTCCTTCCGGCCTGGGCAGACCAGACCCGAAACGAACAAACGAACGTGTGACTATGCGTGAGACCCACTCTCTTCACCGCTCCCCGCCCCTTTCTCATCACTCTCTGTACCTAACTCTCCCCCGCTGTCTCGCATACCTCTCTTCTGCGCTCGGCAGTCGTTCTGTGATATTTTGGAATGCGGCGACAGATATGCATATGTGAAGAGACTTTAACAATGCATGTGTTAGTCAGTGTGTGTGTGTGTGTGTGTGTATGTGGGTGTGTGCCCATTCATTCATTTCATTTGAAAAGTCTCCCTTTTGCAGGGGGAGGGTGGAGGTTGTGAGGGGTGTTGGGGCGGCATATTCAATTTAGCAACAGAGAAGAAGATGACAAAACGATTGCTTTCGACTGCTTGTCATATAGATGATGAATTGTTCCTGTTCCTGCTACTGCTGCTGATTCTGCTGCCAGCGAACGACGACCCACCGGCCAACACATAGCATCAACACATCCCCCTCCCCGTCTCCCCCATATCCCTTGTTTTCTCCGCACTTTGAGTCACCAAAAACTTCCGTTAATCCAAAGAGCCACCCAACCGCCAAGCAGGCTTTGTTTTTGCTGCTGCTGTTGCTTCGGATCTGGCTGTTGCATATTTATGCCTACGTCTGTGCGTGCCTCTGTGTGTGCGACAAACTTAAAGCGGAAATTAAATTTGGGGCAATCAAGCTGATGGAGTCTAGCTCCAACATTCGAAAGTGAAAAGTAACTTTCTTTTAATCAGTCGGGCAACGGAAAGAAAGCAACACTATTCAATTTTCTACTACAAAGTGTGAAACCTTTAAGGATACGACGCACAAGGGAATGGCGCAATAATGTACATAATGCACTCAAACTGCATTTTGGAATTAATGTAGGAGTAGTCAGTTCGACTTGCAGATACCCTGTATGAAAGTCTTGAGCTGAATATGCAAGCCTCAACAATCGATAGGTTGATCTAGTCAAATACAAACAAAGCAAACGCAAATTTAGTCTATATATATAAATATATATAAATATGGTGAAGTATAGTGGAAAGTGCATTCAAGCTATGCGATTCACTAATTCAAAAGTGCCTGCAGTGAGTGCACTTTCGCACTCAAATTGCGCATTTGCACTCAAAAAGGCGTCGAACTCCAACAATCTTCGAGCGCTGCTCTAAAGAGGCATGATGAGTGGGTTGGTGTGGGTGCGGGAGGAGGGGAGAGGGGTCGGCAAATCAATTAGTTCGATGCATGCAAAAGCGCAAGTTGGCATTATTTGGCGCACTTCCGTTTCCGCTGCATTGCCAGCGTTGCCAACAAACAAAACTAATTACAAGCATTTTCATTAACGCCTACAACTTTTGCCTTCCCTCACTTTTGCAATTCGATGATGCCCAAAGCACAATGGCTAAATTCTATGTAGGTGTGGATGCGGGTGTGTGTGTGTGTGTATGTGTTAGGCAACTACTTAAAAGTCGATGCGCCAAGAAGGCAAAAACAAGGCTAAAACACTTTTGCAGTCTCTCGCTCTCAAGTGACAACAGCGGCGGCGTCTAAGGACTCGGTACAATTGGGAGCGGTGAACGGTTGGCGGGGACTGTGGGCTGTGGGCTGTGGGTTTATGGGGTTTAGCTAACCCTCTCCTCTGCCCAGTCCCTGGCCATCGATAGACGACAAAGTTCCGTGACGCTGTTGCAAACTTCACCGCCAATGCGGCGCCGCTTCAATCTGTGCCGTCGTCAACAACAAAAAAACAAGAGAGAATCACCTCTCTGTGACAAGCCGAATTTGAAATACTCTCACATATCGATTCAATATTTAATTTTAAATTTTAGATATCAAGCAATTGTTTCGATTGACATCGTCCGATGTCGATGATTTTTATGTGCAAATTTGCAAATGAAGCATCATAAAACTTGTAACAATTGAGTTTGATTCGAATAACTTGCCAAACAAAAAAGTTGCTTAAACAAAAACTTATCTTTCGACAGATTGTTTCTATATGATATAGTTGTCAGATCCAGTCATCTGAGACATATGTAGTACCTCGGGTAGTAACTTCCTTAGTAAAAACGCTAGTTTTCCAAATGTTGGAATAAATTTACATTTGTGCACAGGAGAAGACTAAGTACTACAGCAACCCACAGAAGACCCTATTGCAAGAGGTGGTACTTGAAAAATCGTTAAACTTGAACTGCTCAAATAAAGGAATTTTCTCATTCAAATAAGCTCTGGAAGGGTATACCAAAATATAAATTTCCCTTAATTTGTACTTTTCTTTCTTTTTTTTTGTGATGCGCAAACTAAAACCCAAAACAGACCAAAGCGCCCAAGCAGGGCCTGTGGGAATGGCACAGAGAGAGAGAGAGAGAGAGACGGGGGAGGACAGTGGGCTCGAGTGGCGAATGGCGAGTGAATTGTCTAATTACAGCTGCCAGTTGCAAGGCTTTTTCTTATTGTTGTTGCTGTTGTAGTTGTTGTTTTTGTTACCGTTGTCAGCGACAGGAACAGGACGTCTTTTGTTGCCGTCGCCTTCTGCTTCTTCGTCGTGGGCCAAAGTCGAAAACATCTTAAGCACATTTTTAATTAATTTAAATGCGTTAAGTTGCTTGTCACTTCATTTGGCGATGTCCTTAACATGCCCATACACCTACACTTACACACACACACACACACACTTACACTACGCTCACCGATACACTCATACACTCAGTGAATAAATCGCCCTGAAATATATTATATGTCGACATACTTTTGGCGCAGCTAAAGCAGCTCATCTTTTTATTCTGAATGAATGCAAAGTTCTGTCCTTCCAAAACCCAGCGTTCTTCCTATCTTCTTCTTTTCTGACGACTTTCAGTGGACATAGGATGATATATGTATGTTATTTACTGATATATGCAATAACGAAAGCAGCTAAAAGCGTCGTCTAGATTTGCTGCAAGCTAGTTGCCAAACAATCCACCTATCATTGGGAAGATGTGGTAAAATGGCAGATTATCAGAATGTGAACTATTCAGAATCGACAGCAAAAGTTGATCAAATTATATATATATTTTTTATTGCGGTAAAGTGAAGAAATAAAAAGATGTTTTCAAAATTGAGTGTACATAATAAAATCTGGAAAAAAAGAAAACTGTTGCCTAAAAATTGAAATGGTATATTCAACAAGAGAATTCTTCTGTCTTTATACAAATACATATTTAATAATATTTTTTTATATTATTTGTATGCTTAACTTGAAAAACAACATCAGTAATTGTAGATCTTGATGATGATCTTGTTATAAGTAACAACTCAGCTGACTCAATCCGTATTAAAGGTCATTAAGAGGAATGGAAAGGGATGCTCATTCAGTTCTTGTTTGCAGCACTTGCCTCACATTACCACATATCGCAACTTACAGCAGAGTCGACTCCAACTAACGGGTTCTGTTGACCTGGCCTGTGAAATGGCCAAATAGTCTATTATGGCCGACAGACAACTGCCTACAAATTGTGCAACTTAATTAAAGAAACGCTGTTAAGCTTTGCCATTGAGCGCGATTCGGCGACGGATGGTCGGCTATCCACGCCCACATCAGTCACATATGTACACACACACACACACAGACACACACACACACACACACACACAGACACACTCTCTCACACATACATGTGTGTGAGGCATACCCGCGAGATGGGCGATCGAAATCGGAATCTGAATCTGAATCTGAATCACATTCAACGTTATTCGCGCTCTCGCATGCGACGGGTGGGATGGTGTATGGTATCCTGGGTAATCCAAAAGAGCCTTTTGCATTATAATGAAATTCAATGGAACCAACTCCAGTGACAAGGACAACTCCACACCACGGCTCCGTAGTTTTGACCATGTCTGCGGCTGCACTTCCACTCACTCTCTCCAACAAAAAAAGTGGAAATTTTCGAGCTGAAGAGCAAAACAAGTACAAAAAGGGGGCTGAGCGAAGATTGCTCGACTGTGCGATACCCTCTTGTATGTGGAATGTGAAATAATCAATGTTGAATCCGAAGCCACAACTCAAACTGGAAAAAGAAAAGGAAAATGAAACGAACAAAAGCGAACAAAATTCGAATTTAGCTATAGATAAGAAATTAAGAAAATCCAAACTAAAATGTAGATATAAGCAGATTAGATAACCGTTGTTTCTCCTTTATAATTTAGATAGATGTTTGGCTGGTTCCAGTTTAATCATCAAATTTCAAAACCATACTACGCACCTTTTCCCAATTTTTTGGTTAGAGGGTATATGAAATCAAAAAAGAAAAAATGTTAAAAAATGAGAGCGAGACAAAATTGAAATCCTATCTGCGCAAAAAGTAAAAACTGTTTGTGTGCTGCTTTTAATTGAAAACGCAAATTGGTCATCAATTAATTTGACTTATATTGTAGACAGACATAGCTGGCCAAACCTCCACAACTCACCCCTAAATTTGTGTCAGTCGCCACGCCAATTTCCAATTGCCACCAGTTGGAAATTTATCAGTTGTGTTAAGCGAAAAACCAAACTGAATGCAGTTTCAGATAGTTGCATGCTGTGTCCCATTAAAGCTTAAAAAAACCATCAAATAATCTATATTTATTTATATACTATATATATATATATGTAGGAAGACTCCAAACAAAAAATAGTTATCGAACTCTTCATAATCTCTATCCAGTTAAACGATATTTTGCCAAGATATATTTTCTGCCTCGCGAGACTTATTCTGCCTACGATGAACTGGAACATATATATTCCACATTTGAGTTCTTCAACTCTTATAAAAACTCTCGGAAAACTAGCACTGAAATAATATAATAATATAATTCACAAAGTATATTTCAAAGACGTGTTTTTGTTGTGTCTTTCATAAAACCAGGATTTTGCTCGTCCCAAGTCCAGGCTGGATTTTTGTAAAATTAAGAGAAAAATATGTTTTATTTAATGGATGTTACGGAGATAATCGAAATACTGAGCCCGAATATACATCACCTGTATGTTATAATCAAATATACACCTATGGATGACAATCCCAATTGCAGAGACTCTTTGTTAAATTTGCTTGAGCGTTCTTTTGTGCTTGATGGCTTTCAAGTGGAAGCTGCATAAACTGAGAATGAGAAGGCAGCCAAGGATAAGGAATATATCATTATATATATAGTTAATCCAAAGACTTTTCCCGTTGCAAAAGAAGCAACAAAAAGAATACAACAAAAATCGCGCACAAATTTTTGTCATCATAGTTGCTCGTGGGTGGTTGGGACTCACAAGTGACTTACCCCAGGCAGCCAGACAGCCAACAAACCTTTCCCTCCGCCGCCAATGACCACGCCCACATCATGGCATAAATAAAAATTTTGTTTGGCAATATGCGCGTCGCGTATTTTGTTGCAAAAGTCTTGCATTAATCTAAATATTTGCATGCTTACGACGCCTGAATGGGGACTCGGGCTAAGGGGATGCAAGTGGTAGGGGATGGTCGGGGGAAGGTTTGGCAGTAATAGGAACTGTACTGATGCTTTACGGCTCTCGGCGTTGGTGTGGATCCAAGTTCGGGTGCTTTTTGCCAGCATTTTGGACTTTGCCCATTTATTTATTTTCATCGTCGACGCCAAATTGTCAACGACTTTCAAATGGGAGTGGGGGATGGGGAGTGGGGAGTGGGGGAGTTGTTGGTTGTTTGTAATGGGGTAAACTGTTACTGCATTTTCGTATTCGGCAAAACTCGCATTTGAAATGCATTTCGCATGCAACATTTCCATTTCCATTGCAAATGCAGGCAAAGACAAAGACAAAGGCTGAAACAGCAGAGCCAAAATAATAATAATCATCATCATCGTCAATGCCACCACCAACACAATCATCACCATCATCATCATCATCATTGGGGGCAGGAGCTGAGGAAGTTGTTGCTTTATTTATGTTTATTTTCGCCATTTCCCTCTTTTTTTTTGGTCGTCTTTTGTTTATTATTACTTTTATTGCCGTTGCGTTTTAAGTAATCAAAATCGTTTAAGCGAATTCGCAGAATTTGCATTCTGTGGCCAAGTTTTAGGCAGGCGGCGACAATTGCTGCCACTTGCAACTTGCCTGCATGTTTAGCTCATTTGCCAAAGGGGACGGGCGCACAAATTGTATTTTCTGCTTCCAAATAAGATGCTAAATCATCCATTTAAGAATCGGAATGAGAATGAAAATGAGAAATAAAAAGCAGACAACATACTTGATTTAAGATTATTTGTTTTACAACAAAATGCACTTCATCGAAGTGCATATATATTTATTTATAAATTATATATTGAATAGAAATTATTTTAATGATATTCACGCTGCATAAGGCTTCCATCACAATAAGTTCTGTCACAACATTTTTGTAGGTCTGCCTTTCATTTTCTTGAGCAACCATAAAAAGTTGCTATAATTCAGTTGATTGGGTTTGTGACTAGGCTATGCGTTCTCTGTCAGTGAGATACCCTATCAATTACCACAAATAATAAAGGGAATGGGGAAAATATATTGCGAAAGAGAGGGTAGTTGGCAGTAGGGGGAGTGGTGGTGGTGGTAATTTGCTATCGTGTGTGTTGCATGCGATAATAATAAACGTAATAATAATTCATAAATTGTCATAGCTGAAATCAAATAAATTATGCGCATGCACAACAATAAACAAATATATAAATATATTTTATATATATTTTATGTGCATAAATAAATGGAATACATATCAAAATATTTCTTAATAATTGTTGCAGCAACATTTTTGATTTAACCTAAGGGCAATCAGAAACTCAAAAATAAATGGAAATCTGGGAAAATTGAAAATGGGCCCGGTGAGCTGCAAAAATTTGTGAATATTATGCGATTTGATTCGATAAATAAATATATTTATATATTGGATATTGTATATTTTTGCATTGACAGCTGTGCAACTAGCAACGAATTTAAGAATATATTCCAAACTTGACAAGCAAAAAAAACCTTCCCTGAGTTGGCTTCGCCACCAACAACAACAACAGCCAAAAATCATTTTGTATTTTGTGAAAAGTCATAAGCCATAATATTTCAACTTCCTGTGTGGAACTACAAAAATAGTTTTTTGACAAAGCATGTTCAACTATTTGGCAGCTGTGCTTCCAAATCTTGAACAAGTTTGTCTCAGTGTATTTACAAATATTTATTTTATAAATTTCAATTTTTTTCTGAGTGTAGCTAATGACATTAAGGTAATGTCTCCCCAAAGGCCCTTCAAACTTCTGATACGCCTGTGTAAGGGCTACCAAACATGGATGCGTGTACGACTATTACAAGTTGCGACAGCCAACTTGGCTGAATTTCACACACAAACACACAGAGAAATAGAGAGAGAGATAGAGAGCGAGGGAGAGAGGGAGAGAGAGAGAGAAAGAGAGATAGGTAGAGATGCCGATAAACTCGAATTGCACTTGAAACGCAATTACGGAGCTCGCAACTGCAAAATGCAAAATGCAAATGCAAATACCTGACAAAGCCAATGCAGATGCAGAAACAGAGGCTGCAGTCGAAGTCAAAGCGCTGTTTATATGTCTGAACGCCTGTTCAAGTACCCTCTATCTATGTGTGTGTGTGTGTGTGGCACATTGCGTATAAGTAATATGCATGAATGCCAATTGCATATGGTCTCCATAATATCCGTAATGCTCTGCAGCTCCGGCCACTTCTTGTCGTCGTCATCTTGTTAAGTAAATTCTAAACATAGTTGCCATCAAATACATCCAGCACCCATCCGACCCACGTGTGTCTGTGTGTGTGTGCGTACCTGTGTGTGTGTGTGTGTGTATGTGTGTGTGTGTGTGTGTGTGTCCACTCACTTATGTAATTAAGTGTCTTGTTAAAACGGAAATGGAATTCGGTTTTGCCTTTAATTTACATTAATTGACGATGCATTTATGCCATGCGAGCATATTGGGGTGCTGCCTGAGAACCATACAAACGCCGCAACCTCATCCCTATTGACAACCCCGACTCCTTCTGCTAACAACCCTAATTGCGTACACTTGCCAAAAAGTAGACCCTAGAACGTTGAACTTGTAGTTGTAGTTTATATATTACACGATGCCTTACTGAAAGGCTCTAAAATATTATTTCGTCAGAGATACCAAAAATAACGACGAATTGCAATAGTCGAGTTTTGAAATTGAAAATAATTCGTATGTTTTTAAATGGTATCTGCTTCAAAGCCTTGACTATTTTATCTGAGTGTATAACCTTTTTACAAGCTACTTGTTGGTATTTATTGTTTAACATTAATGTCTGTCCTGGGCACACAGACACACTGCCTTTAAAAAATGCATGACATGGGCATACGACAGACACAGAGAGAGAGAGAGAGAGAGAGAGAAAAAAAGAGAGAGATAGAGAGAGGGAGCGAAAGTTATTTAGTGAATGAGGGAAAAAGAAGGATAGAGAGTTGCATATAGGTACTGGAACTTGGCGTTAATCGCTGGGCATTAGGCCGCATGCAATATGCAAGGCAGTAGACAACTACAGGGACAATCAAAGCAGTTTGGTAGAGACGGGGCTCTGTGAGTGTAGGGGTGCGGGGAGGGGAGGGGATGGGGATGGGGGCTTGGACTTTATGTAACCCGGTTATGCAGTGACCCATTTGCCGCCTGGCTACCAAAATGCCAATGGGCCAAGCGGGCATTATTAATGGCACTCGGAGTGCACTTAGTTGTGGCAACAAGCATTGATTTATTCATTTGCCGCACATGCAACATTCACCATTCAAAATTCCGCATTCAGAATTTAACTATTGCAATTATTATTCTAATACAAAACTCCATCAGTTATGCACTATCTCTTTCTCTCTAGCTCTGTCTCTCTCTCTCTCTCTCTCTCTCACTCTATATATATATATATATATATATTAATCGCAGAGTTCGCAAGACTCAAACAAAAATTCTGATTAACGCAGCAATCGCTGACAAATTCATTCTAAAACTATATTTGTTCAGTCTGGAAACTGGCTTCAACCAGTCAATTATAAAAAATCAAAATTTAATTATTTCTTTGCGATCAAAACTCTGCTCAAGAAAATATATCCAATTAATAAAGGATATAAATTCAACCAGATCCACGTGAAAAAGCTGTCAATGCCTTTAAACGAGGCAGCCACAAAACGCGCCCCACTCGGCGACCCACAGAATCGTGAATTAGCTCGTGTGGCCCACAAACAACTGAAAGATGTGAATATGACGACAGAAGATACAGTTGCAGCAGCCACAACAGGTATGCCGCTGCTGAGCTCCACTTGGATGCGATCTGCGCCTACTGCCCGACTAACAAGAACGACAATGACCAATGGAGAACATGTCGCCGAAGCTGGGAACAGTAAGCGTAAGTTGAAAACCCCTCCACTAATCCTCCTGTCACCACACCACATCCAATCCAACGTACAGTTGCAGCAGCCCCAACAGGTATGCCGCTGCTGAGCTCCACTTGGATGCGATCTGCGCCTACTGCCCGACTAACAAGAACGACAATGACCAATGGAGAACATGTCGCCGAAGCTGGGAACAGTAAGCGTAAGTTGAAAACCCCTCCACTAATCCTCCTGTCACCACACCACATCCAATCCAACGTACAGTTGCAGCAGCCCCAACAGGTATGCCGCTGCTGAGCTCCACCTGGATGCGATCTGCGCCTACTGCCCGACTAACAAGAACGACAATGACCAATGAAAAACATGTCGCCGAAGCTGGGAACAGTAAGCGTAAGTTGAAAACCCCTCCACTAATCCTCCTGTCACCACACCACATCCAATCCAACGTACAGTTGCAGCAGCCACAACAGGTATGCCGCTGCTGAGCTCCACTTGGATGCGATCTGCGCCTACTGCCCGACTAACAAGAACGACAATGACCAATGGAGAACATGTCGCCGAAGCTGGGAACAGTAAGCGTAAGTTGAAAACCCCTCCACTAATCCTCCTGTCACCACACCACATCCAATCCAACGTACAGTTGCAGCAGCCACAACAGGTATGCCGCTGCTGAGCTCCACTTGGATGCGATCTGCGCCTACTGCCCGACTAACAAGAACGACAATGACCAATGGAGAACATGTCGCCGATGCTATCCTGTCACCACACCACATCCAATTCAATGTACAGTTGCAGCAGCCACAACAGCAGCAGCAGCCACAACAGCAGCAGTAGCACCAGCATCCAAACAAAAGCCCACCGCCGATGGGAAAAAGGAGGGCAACGGTGGCAACACGCGATGCACCCACTGCCACATTGAGGGCCATTTACGAGAAGTATCAGTCGAACCAGTTCCACAAGATCGCACTGCGCACGGAGCTGCGTGGTCCGCTTATAGACTCGATTCTAAAGAGACACCAGAAGATGAGGAATTCAAATCCATTTAAGTTTAGTTCAATTTGGTATCTATTTACATTTGTTTAGTTTAGTTACTCATTTAATTTCTTTGTGTGAAGTGCTGAAAAGTGACTTGGTTAAATAAAGCTTTGTTTGTGAGACTTCAAGTGTGGCCAGATTCTGAGCATGACCAGTGTGAACATACCGGGTGCATACAAGCGTTGTGCAACGCCCCACACGTACATCACACACATACTTACATTTGGAAAGCTGGAACGATAAACAGTCGAGAGCCATAAATATACCAAAATCAACAAAGTTCCGCTGCCAACCGGGTCATTAGCACTAACACGACTGCTGCACACAAACATGTGTGGGAGGGAGTCAGAGAGAGACAGAGTGAGATAGTGAGAGAGTGAGAGAGGTAGATTGGGTAGCAGGTAACAGGTATACGGTAACCGGTACCCGGTACCCGGTACCCGGTAACAGGTAACGGTAATTGAAACAAAAGTTGAAGCTAAAGAAACAGCAGCGAACATACGCTGCTGCGGTGCCTTAAAAACCCATTTCCAACTGTTGACACGTGCCGCGTCGTGCCGCGACCTGTAACCCCTCAAGCACACCCCCTGCCACCCTGCCACCCTGCCCCCGTACTCGCACACCCACACTGCATGCCGTGAGGGAAAATCACGCGAACGCATGCGAAGTAAACAACGTGAAATGAAAGTCATGCGTCGCATTTTAAAACGCGCCGCTGAATGTCTCCCAGGACGTGCTCCCCGTTGGCTAGAAATCCACCTCCCCCCCCGCACCCCCCTCTACTCCATACTCCCCGCTCAAATCCCCAGCCAGTTCACCCAAGCTCTTCTCTCACGGTAAGAGATGCGCATAATTTAAAATACAAATTTGCCTCCCGCCAGATGAGCATAGAGCTTCTCCTCTGTGTGTGCGGGGAGTGCAATGCATTCGTAAATATGCCTCATTATTGTGCAAGCTGTTCGTCCGTCGTTCCATCCACAGCCCATCCCCCCTGCTGTCACCCAACATTTGTCACGTCGCATGTTTTGGAGCTCTCGTGCAGCGTCAAACGGAAATGGCAACAAAGTACAAAACAATTTAATAAATGCCGGAATCACGTGAAGGTGTTAAGCAAAACATTTGTGGCAATGACCAAACTGAGTGAATCCGACACACGAATCACCCCGTAAATTGAAAAACTCAGTAACACACACACACACACACACACACACACACTTAGATGCACAAGCACACACCTACATGCCCATATCTGACTCTGACAAGCGCACAACTGTACCACAAGTGCAACACTCAACACCAAAACTACCTCTTCAGATAGCTCAGAGTAAACAAGATATAATGCTCTAGTCGAGACAGCTCGACTAGTAGATACTCTATAATCAGATGTAGCCTTGCTAAGTTTATTTAAAATTACACAAAGTCTGTTCATTCCAATCCCATCCGGATGAAATAATTACAGTTGATCAATAAAATGTAAAAATGTGTAATATATCAATATATCAATTGGAAGGCTATTCCGTTAAGTTGTGCATTTTCTTCCTATCGGATATCGATTGGTATCGATATTCGCGGAACAGGAAACAAATGTCATCATAAAGCTAGACTACCCTCTACAGGGGTATACAATCTTATTTATTTGAATAGTTTGTTAACTAATTGTCGCATATATTTTGAAATTTCTTGCGTGTTTACGCTTAAATGCAATAAATTTAATGTTACAGCCAGTAATTTTATGGAAAATGCCCCTCTTACTTACAAATATTTCTTTCAGCAAATAATAACAAGAAATTAGGGAAAGATTTACAATCTTTGTGTGTGTGTAGAAACAGTCAGTCATTCATTCATTCAATCGCTTTAATAACTGTCAATATGGCAACGTTGGGCGTCGGTGTCGGTGTCGGGGTCGGGGTCGACGTCAACATTGCAACTGCTGCAGCTGTGCCTGTTAATAATGAATGAGCTGCAACGAGTTGGCGTATTAAATGCGAAGCTGACCTCAACAACAACAGCAAATAAAAGTAAAGCCTGGCAATGTCAATTGCTGCTGCTGCTGCTGCTGCTGCTGATCTTGCGCCCATTTCCACTTCGACTACCCCAATCCCCAATTCCCAATCTCCAATCCGAATACCAGCTCGCATTGCAGTTCGGCTTGAGCGGCCTTTGAAAAGGACTCTGGAGGCAGGACACACTGGCAAAAGGCCATTCGACACTACTCCGCTTCAGTTGTTTTCTTTTGTGTGTGTGCATACCCTGTATACATCAAACTGAAGTGAAAGTTAGTAAGAGGCATACTCTGCTCTGATCTCTGAGTCTATAATAACCATCTCGGATAACTAATGGAACAGACAAACAGACTTCAAATCATTAATATCAAAAGTCAGAGAATATATTCGATTGGCTGAGTTCGTTTTTTATCTAGATTGTAGAATAGACAAACTTCACCTAAAGTTTATTCTGTTCCAAAATCTTCTAATCATTGATTTCAGACTATAGAAGAGATGTAATTGAAATTTCATCATATTTCTACCTGAGATTGACTGATTTTGTTGGATAAAACTGAAAATAATCGAATGTCAAACACAAAAATGATTTCGAATTATTTTTTTGGTGAATTTTCTTTTCTTTTTGTTTTTTATGCGGTATCTGTTAGTCGCTTGCATCCGACCATAAACATGTGTGGCTGTTGTATTCCTTTTTCTGTTGCATTCTTTTCATATGGCCAGTGATTCGGATTCGGATTCAGAATCAGATTCGCATATTCGCATTCGGTCAGCGTCGCTGACATCAATTTGTAATTTCAATTAAAAATTTAAACTGCAAAAAAGCGCAAGAGGAGCAAATACTGAATTCTGAATTCATTCCATTCAATTCCATTGCAGCTGCCATTTAACATCCGACCAAAGAATGATCCGCCACCTGACTAACCCACATTGCCACAGCTACTACGTGTGTATTTCCTCTCATCCCTCTCCCCCATCGATATAACGTATGCGACATGTGGAACTTAAAGCAATTTCCTTCTTCGAATAGCTTTGCCATAGACACATACATGTATATTGATTTATTTAATGTGGGCTAAGAACAGTTCACAATTTAAAAAAAAGGCTTATGAATATGAATATATAAAGTTAAAGTTACAAATGACATGATAAGAAATTAAAGGTGAATATATAAATATATTTATAAATGAATATATAAATATATCAAAAAGTTCGGAAGATTAAGTATTAAAATTATAATTATATTAAGTATTAATAAATGCTTGAAATTGTCGACAATAATTGAATGCTTTAAGTTAATGTGTTTTGTAGATCAGAAAATATTCACATTCAGTTTGCCACATGAAAGCATTGACTTGAGCAAGAGGGGACTGGTATGACGATAGGGAAGTGAAGGGAAGGGGACAGGGGACAGGGGAGGAGTGTGGAGGAGCGGAGCAAAGAGGTGTGGGGCCAATCTCGTTGCACGGTGCTACAGAATGGTTCCTGCTGCTGTTTCCGCTTTTTGCCCGAGCCTCTCCATTAGACATGAAAGTGTCAACTTCCGCGTTATTGCACAGACACACACACACACACACACAGCGACAGGCACTCGGCTGCGTGTTGTTGTCGTCGCTGGTTAAAAGCATGTCAAAATCGTACACATACTCAAAAGTGTGCAGAGAGAAGCACAGCGAGAAGAGCGTGGAAGGAAGAGCGAAGCGAGAAGCCTGCGAGAATGCGTTATTGAATGATTGAGAAATTAATACACGCACACACACACACACACACACACACACACACACACATGCAGATATCGACCACACACCCACATACACACACACACACACACACACACACACACAATCGAGCGAGGCAGTAGAGTGTGTGCCAGGCGGGATGGGGAAGTGTGGGGGGTGCTGGGCGGCAATGTGAAATTATTCCATTTCACTTTACAACTGAATGCAAATTACATGCTGTAATTTCCTGCAAGAAAGCAAGAAATGAAGCGAAATGAATGTGCCACACACGCACACACACACACACACATGCTGCAAATGTATTTGAGCCAAGCGGAAATAAAAATAAATTCGAAAAGTTAATATTAAATGTGCTACATTGGAAACATATTGTGTATGTGCGAGCGCATCGCTGCCTCTCTCCGTCTCTCTTCTCTCTCTCTCTCTCTCTCTCTCTCTCTCTCTCTCTGTCTATTTGTGTCCCTTCTGTTGCTCTTTCGCTTTCCCTAGCTCTCCTTCTCTTTGTCTCTCTGCCTGTCAGTCGCGTCTCGCGCTTCGCTGGCGCTGATTTTCCACATGCCTAGCAGACAACAAGGCAAGCCCGTGCACCCTTCCCCTACTCCCTCACACATACACATACACACACACACACACACACACAACTACGGCCTATCAGCCCCTACATACACACTCTCCACCCTCCCGCCGCTTCCCCTTCGATCCACTGGCCGTAAACAATTGCGCATTTTCAGCGCCGTTTGCTTACGTTTTTTACTCTACTTTTTTGCGTTGCGCTCATTTTTTGTACATTTTTTATATGGCGCATTTTCAATGGATTTTTTTTTTCGTATTTTTGTATTTATTGCATTTTTTTATTATTTTTTTTATCGCTTTCTTTTTAATTTGCGCGCCATTTTTTGCACGCTTGCAGTTAATTTTTTATTGTTATTATTTTCATTGTGGCAGCAGCAGCAGCAGCAGCAGCAGCAATAGCAATGCAACTGCAACAGCAACAGCAGCAGTTGCCTCTTGGTCAATGCCCGGTTTTTTTTAGTCAACGCGCAAAATATGCTTAAATATTTTAAATTTAATCACACGCTTCGCTGGCCTCAGCAAATACGTCAATGCATATGCAAACAAATAATCCGCCATGGAGACGGAGGGGTTGAATGGGGAATAAGGATTGCGGGTTGCGGGTTGCTGGCACATATGTCAAACCCATACGCAACCTCTAACCGAAGGGCACAGTTCACAGTTCACAATTTGCACTAACTCTTCCGCTTCTCTTTCTCCATCTCTACCTCTGTCTCTGCCTCTGCCTCTGCCTCTGTCTCTGACTCAACATTTTGTGGTAAGCAAATCAAAGGCAATAATTTTGATTGTACGTTTAAATAGACACGCACCCAAACTACTTGCAACTTTCCATTCATCTGTTGAACGTCCATTTCCCAGCCGATTTCTAAAACACTTTTCATTGAGCTACTCGATTTCATTATTTAAATGAATTTCTTATCTCATCAAGGGTTTGTAATCTTCGGTATGGCTAAGATGGCAGTTTTTCTTTCTCTTTTTATGAATATTTGTTTTGGGCAATGCATAAAAGCGTTGATTTTATTATTTTTTGACTTGTTTACTTTTTGATTTTTATTTTAATATTTTTATTTCTTTCATATTTTTCGAATCAGCTTTGTAATTTAAGCTGCAGTTTCAGTTCTATTTCAAATATCCATTACAGTCGTCCAACAATCACTGAGGAGTGTCAAGTGGTAATGTGGCAATGTGGCAACATGGCAACGTGGCAACGTGGCATACGGCAAGTGGCAATGTTTTCATGATGCCAGCGACGCGTCGTTCATTAAACCCCAAACACTGCAACTACCAATAAAACCGACAAGTTTCAGTTACATTTACAGTTGATGCAATTTCTAGCTATATTTACAGTAGGTGTATTTGCATGTTTGTGTGTGTGCGTGTGTGTGTGTGTGTGTGTGTGTGTGTGTGTGTGTGTGTGTGTGTGTGTGTGTGGGTGTGTGTGGGTGTGTGTGGATGTGCACATGGTATTTTATACAGGCAAATGCCTCCGGAGCCATTTGACTCCGATTTCGGTTTGTGGCCCAAATGAAATTTATATGACCAAACATAATGAACTTGAAGCACATTGCACGTTGAACGTTGCACGTTGCACGTTATACGTTATACGTTGCACGAAGCCGATTGTCAACTGCCTCCAAGAGCGCTGGATCTATTCCCCCCTCTCTGACTCTCTCTCTCTCTCTCTCTCTCTCTCTCTCTATCTCTGTCGTTTTTACACTGAGCGAACAATTTGGTGAACTTGGATGAAATATATTTCAGTTTTTTTATGCCCTGAACTAATAAAAAATGGCTAAGAAGGGTGTAATGAAATTGTCCAAAAGACAGAAGGCAGCATCTGCGACCCCATAGAGTATATATATTCTTGATCAACCGTGACTGTACATGAACATGTTGTACTCAGGAACTTTCAATTTAGGATATAAGTTCTCATATACCAAAGGCAGATTAAGATAATTTTATTTTCTCGATAAATATACCGGTTTTGTGAATATCGATTCGAATTCTAATAATAATACTCAATTGCGAAGTTATAGTCTTGCAGCTGATATATATTTTTTGCCACACAACTGCAAGATTCAGACTTCGTTAACCACATTGAACAAACGGCAAACATCAGAAAGCCTTCAGCCTATTTAAAATGTGCGTTTTGTTCAGTGTACGCAGTCAAATTCACTTGAGCTGCTACACAGCTTAGATATAGAGATATGTGCAGGTTGTGGGGTGGGTGAGTGTGTGTGTGTGTGTGTGTATGTGTGCATGCGTGTAGCAGTAGAAAGGATTGTTGTAAGTCCTTGGTCCTTTTGCCTCGCAGTCGTTTTGGTCATTGCTTGAAATTGGTGTCGCCAATGCATTTGCTAACACATCAACTAAAGTGCCCAGAGCCTGGCAAAGTCTGTGCTCCCATCTCGCACCCCAACCCTACCCCTGTGTGTATGTGTGTGTAAGTGTGTGGTGGTGCAAGGGAAAACAGCATGAAAATCATATTATAAATAAATTATGCAATTATAATTACACAAGAAAACTACTTGGGGCGCAACAACTTACAGACACACACACACACACAAACGTAGACACACTAAATGCCAGCAGCTATGTGTGCATGTATATATATATATATATATATGCGTGTGTGTCTGTAAAGTCCTGGCGGATGCTGCTTCAGTAATGTTGCTGGAAAAATGCTCCAAGTTGTCATGTCAGGCGAGTATTTGGCTCTCCCTCACTCGACGCTTATTCTCTCCCTCTCTCTCTCTCTCTCTCTTTCTGTTTCTGTGTGAGTACACAGCTGTCCTCGGCTCGGTTCGTGTGTGTCCCGCCGTTCCTGGCCCTGTGCCTGTCATTGTCCCTATCCCTGTTCCCCTCCAGCCTCAGTCAAACAAATAGCACAAGTACAGGAAAATAATTACATTTTACGTGTTCCTATTAATCTTGCTGAGTTTTTAGTTTTAGTTTTAAGTTTTAGTTGTTGCCGCACTAATTCACTTTTTCTTCCTCTGCACTCTCTTTTGTCTTCACTTTACACACACACACACACACCACACACACACTCTCTTGTCCTAGCCCATCTCTGCCTCAAATTCAATTTACTTGTTTCAGTTTGGTTTTCGACTTTTCCAGTTCATGCCGGAACTGGTCAAACCAATTTCTTTGTATTTTCTTTTTCTTCAACTTTTATATGAAAGAATATAATGAAATTAATGGCAAATTGATAAAGTTATTAATGTTTAATACTTATGCAGAAGAACTAAAGTATTCTCTATCTATCGTTTATTATAACCGCTTTCACTCAATTGCATCAAAAGTTGCCTTTTGTTTCTGTTTCTGTTTTTGTTACTTGTTGTAATTCTAATTCTATTACTTTATGGTCATTCTTTGAGCTGCTTTGTGTTCTATTTAGTTCTCGAATAGAAATAGTTTAGTTCGAGTTTATTGAGAGTACTCGACACAAATGAAACTTACCGACACTTCATTTGCCCAGCAGTGGAATGTGGGTATGTGAAGGATGTGTAGCTGCTGTAGTTGTTAAGGCAAGTGGCGAGTGCTGCACTGAGAAAAAGTCACACATACTGTTCTAAATTCAAGTACAAAACATTTCAGAAGAGAACAGGGCTACCATTATCCTAAGTGATCAGCATTTATTCTATTGCATTAAGCTCGTTCATTCTAGAAATCAAATATGTTTTCGTCTTTAAGAATACATTTCATATTTTGAGATTGTTCATCTTGATTCTTTTTAGACTGACATATTCTTTAGTCTACATTCAAATGTTTTGTATTGAGCTGCATTTGTTTTTCTCTATGTGGATGGGTTGCGCGGCATGCAACTAATTATGATTTTGGTATTTGGTAGCTTGCTCTTGTGTCACTTAGCAGCATCATAATCCGCTTAGCCCGCAACACTCACACAATGTTACACACACACACACACACACACACACACACACACACACATACACACACAGTCAATAGCACACTTAACTCTCATTAAAGTTGGGATAACCTGCTTCAAAATTACTTTCCATAATATGGTACTTGAAATTCTGTGCTTTTGCATCTTGTTTTTTTTAGTTTATTTTTTATTTTTTATTATTATTAATATTATTTTTATTTCCAAGTTCAAAGTTCCGTCTTCTGATTGGACAATTCACGGACTTTCTCGACCACCTCTGTCTTCTTGGCCAAACTCATTTCATTCTCATAGTCACTATACATTCGAGCCATATATTCTTCTTTACGTGTATTCATTGCAGCAATAGACGATGGGTCACCGCGTAATGCCATTCTGATGGAAGGATCATCCTTTGGTAACTCGCTGAAAATTTTATCCAGCACAATCAGATCTATGTCTGCATCATCTGATTCTATTTGATGTTTAGTCTTGAACCAACTCATGAAATCGTTGATCAAATAATCATGATATGGTTCTTCTGGAGTCTTGAGATGAGCCTCGACTTGAGCCCCGATGTCATCACATTTGTTTCGAGCCTCGTCCATGCGCTGATTGGACATGACATCAGTATTCTCCAGGACGAGCTGATCTATATTATGTGGAATGTTGTCTACTTTCGCCGGCTTATTTAGGCAGTTGTTGCATCTGCGCTGATCCTGGCCGTCAAAATGTTCCGGCGGATAGCCAACATTGCACTGCATGCAGTGCAACAAATAACGATAGTTGCCAGAGGCAACAACGTTTTTCTGTTGATAAGCACTCATTGGATCTGCCGTTTTCAAATCTATATATGTTCTTGGACAATGCGTTCGCTCTCTTCTTGGTTTTCTTTACTTTATAAATCAATTTATTTCTCGAAAAAATTGTCAACGTCTGACAATAAATTTCAATAAGTAAAAATGTTGACACGTGTCGATAAATTCGTATTGATGAAATAGTGTTTGTTAAATTTGAAGTGCAGAGTTGATTCCACAGAAAGTTGTTTCTTAGTTGATCAACACTCAAGCTCACTTTTCGAACTGCGCAATTTTTAAATATTCTGGAAGTAGATTTTCGCAAGCAGGAGTAATTAGTCTCCTCCCGCATTCAGATACAAATCAATTTTAATTTGTTGTCTTCCCATTCAGAGGCATTGAAGGAGTTACTAGGCAAGTCAATATAGCCATAGTTTGCTGCTGTTTTCTTAGCTTTTTAACTGCGAAATTGTTCGCTTCTTTTTTGAATTTTTAACGTGCTTCAAAGTTAAGTGTTCGTTAATAATATATCGCGTGATTCTTTGACATAATTGGTTTGCTAGACTCCTTCATCCAATGTGCTAAGGTCATAAATTTATTCTCTGAGTGCATATTCTGAGCTTGATGAACTCCCAACGCCAGCAACAGTTTCTCCAGGTGTGCAGCCCTTTCGCAATGAGTCTAGTGCCTTGTGCCTTTTGTCCATTGCTGGCGCCACTCAATTCAAATGAATCCCCGTTTGGCATCCACTTGACAATGGACACCACACACACACACACACACACACACACACATACACACACACAGAAGTTACTCTGTGCGAGATATCTTGCTGGGTGTGCGAGTCAGTGAACTTAATTTGGTCACACACAATTGATTCTTTTTACGGGCATACACTCCCATACACACACACACACACACACACACACATTTAGCTGTTATTGTTGTGCCAGGGAGCAGGTCCTGCAGGAGCAGTTTCTGCAGCACAGCAGGTGCTGAGTTGATGCCACGTCGCCGCCGACGATTTTGTTACCTCTTGTGCAAAAGCTCGTTTTGTAATTTGTGGCTGCAACAATGCAATTAAGTTGACATTAAGTGAAGTTCAGCTCCACTCAACCTCAACCCCCACCGACTACCCTCTGCAGCTGCAACTTCGGCTTCATTTCCATTTCCAGCTTCCAGTGTAGGATTTCATAAGCTCAGCCGCCGCAGATCCCTACTAAATTCTGCCCCTCAGACTGAATTTTGCTGTAAGAACTTTGGCATGAATGCAGATTCTACATATATATATATATATATATACATATATATACATACATGCATGTAGGCTTGCAACATCAAATCTGAGCTACGAGTTATGTTAAAGGAAAAGAAAGAAATAAATAAATATGGGCGGGCATTTGTAATTAAAAAATTACTATTTACTTTGGGGCGATCAGTTCATTTTTATTATTGCTTAATTCTATTAGCCGGTTAACCATGTTTAACCATTTTTGCATAACTATGCGTCAGCATGTGTAGGATATCTTCTAGGTGATCAAACTCGACTCTCAAGCTTTATTACTTGTTTTCGAGTGTGTATTGCAATGATAATGACATCAAAGAGGTAAACTCGATGAGCTGCACTTACATTTTGCATTTGGCATTTGGCTGCAATCCATTTTTAAAACAATTGCTCTTAGAGAGCATCTTGAATGAACCATCAATTGAGTAGTGCTTAAAGATGGGACAAAGTAAAGGAGAACTGCATCCAACAGTATGGTTAACAACACTTCATTTATACCACTTCTTGGTGCATATTGTGGATAAGCCTTTGGTATTTTGCAGCTTAGGTGAGGTTACGACTGACTCACACACACACACACACACACATTCAAGCATTGTTTACGGCCCATTGTGCCACAATGAAAACTAATTTGTCCCTTTGCCACGGAGGGTGGTGAATGGGATGAAAGATGAAGTATGCCATTCATTTGGTCAAAGATTGGCATCTAAGCGATTTCGATTGTATTCTATTTCAGCTATCATATTGTGCATTCCCTTGCCAGGCAGCGTGTCTGTCGGCCTGTGTGTGTGTCTGGCTCATCTGAAAGATGAACTTGTCTGCTAATATCGATAACTTAACCATAACTTAACCAATCCAATGTTAATAATATGAGCGACAAAATGATAAGTTCGGACTTGGATGCTGGGTATTTCCTGGGAGAACTGTCTCGACTTGATCGTTCTTATGCTTTGGAAGAGATGCTTAAAGCTTTGAATGCTTGAAGTTTCATAGAAATAATATTGGAAAAAAAAAATGGTAATAATAAATATATCAAAATAATTATGTTTCTTGAGAGAGAATAGTATTAAAATAGAAACAAAAATAATGATAATAATAATAATAATAATAATAAATAGTAAATAATAAATTATAAATTATAAATGTGAGCCTGATTTCGACTATGGTCGCGATTCATGTGCTTGTTTTCAAACATTCTGCAACATACTTGACGAATGTTGAATGTTGAGAATATTCTTCCATATGAAAATATGTACACTGTAATTTTTAGAGAATTTAAGAAACGTTGACATCGGAATCAGGTAGATTTCTTAAAGGTGACTTGTTACTTTTTACAAATACAATTGTATATAGCATATACTGAGTTGTCTTCTGCTCGCTATGCTATAGTCCTATAGGAATTTGCACAACTTAACTCCGAGCATAATTGGTTATTGTACTTTACAGAGTTGATTTAGTTGTTTGGTGAATTTCGTATGCATTCCCATAAGGAGTTTTGAGTTGGGTGGCATTTTTCAAGTGTTTTGAGGTTCGGTGAATGCATTTCTTGTAATATCCCAGCCCCCTCTTTCCCCCTCCCCCCCCTCGACACCCATACACCCGCATTTTTTTGGTGGTACAATGGCATCCGGTTTCTTGGGCATTTTGCTAATGACCAAGTAGCCAACCGTTCCGCTCATTTCCTCTCCGTTCAGCTCCGCACTCTCTCTCTCTCTCTCCGTCTTTAAACTTGTTCAAGTTGTGTGTGGGGCTTGGCTCAAAAACATTCCGTTCCATTCCGGGCATATTCTGACACAAAGATAATGCTGTGGATGGCAAAAAAAAGAGTCTGAATTGTTAACCATACGCATACACATGCGACTGAGGGGGTGGAGGGGGGGGAGGGGGTTACGTTTCTTGGCATGTAACACAAGCTATGCATGTGGGCGCCTCTGTGCCTGGGCCTCTTGTATGCCTTTGGCTTTTGCGGGAAGTGGCTGGCTGTGCTGCGGAAGGGGCGTGGCAGGGGCAGAGGCGTAGGCATGTGACAAAAGCAGCTGCCTTTTGTTTGACTAGCGCGCCCTTGGCCCCACTTACCGCACCACACCCCCAGCCCGGTCGCAGTGTGTGTGCGTGTGTGTGAGCTCAAGCATTCAAATAATTAAACTCATCAAGTTGCCTTATAAGCATTACTGCTACCTTCTTCTGCCTCCTCCAGCCTCCTCCTCCACCTGTCGTTTCTTCGTTTAGTCTAATCTTCTTTGTTTTCTTTTGCGGCACACAAAAGCCTAGCGAGGAGCAGCGAGCACCGTGCAATGAGCACACTCAGAAAAAGAAATGACATCTAGTACTTATAATTCTCTTACAATCAATGATAAAATTAATGATGCCTCATCATCAAATACAATTTAAATCAGATATGCATAATTATAGCATATACAAGCAAGAGAGAAAACATCAAAGATTACATAAATTTAGTTAAGGCCGGAATCCAGCTCCAGCTCCACTTTCAGTTTTTTTTTGATAGTTTCTTCAAGTGTAACGAGAGTCGAGTGCAGAGCGGCGACCTGTCCTCGAGTGTGGCGGCGACCACATCAACGTGCCCCGCACCTCCTGCCTGTGTGTGCGTGAGTGTGTGTCTGTGTGTGCGTGAGTGTGTGTGTGTGTGTGTGTGTGTGTGTGGGCACACATAATCCTTGATCTTTTGTTAGTTGTTTGCTCAACTTCTGCTGCTGTTTGTTTGTCAGTTTTGTCAGCGACAGAGGCAACATCGTCTGCCCTTGTGCTATCTATGCTTTGCCTACCCATCCCCCTCCCCTCACCACCCCCATCCCTCTTCCTTTCCAATCTCCTGCCCTTTCATTCTCTTACGCTGTGTTGTTCTCATTCGCTCTGCGCTCAGCTATCTCTCTAAATTATTAATTAAAGTATTTAACAAATATGCAAAAGTTTGCCCAGAGCACCGGCAGCAGCAGCCACATCACATCAAATTCCCCTTAGCCTTAAGCGCCCCCTCTCCTCCCTTATCTCCTCCGATTGCTCTGTTTCCTCATCCTTCTCTTGATATTTCTTTAATCCCACAACGCCTTGGTCCTTGACGTCCTTGTGTCACGCCTACTCGGCGAGTGCCTTTGTGTTGCGCCCTCAGCCAGTTCATTCAGCAAGCAAATTGTCGACTAGTTAATAATGTGGCCAGCTCGCACACACACACACACACACACACACACACACACGCCAGCACACACACACATACTCTGTCATTGTTGACTCTGCATCTTTTTGATGTTTCATTGCCGCATCAAAGGCAAATTTGGCAAATAGTTTTGACTTGCCGCTGAGCGCTGAGAGTCCTTCTCTCGGACAGTCAACTGACTGCACTCAGAAAAAAACGAACTAAAATTTAGAAAATGGCTTTAAAATGCAAATCGCCTGAATTAATCAAATATTTAACTCACTTAAATGCTCTGTTTAAGTTAAGAGTTGAGAGTTGTTGTCTGCCTTAGAATACGAGTATGAATTTATAAGCTTTGTACAATGTATCTACATGTATATGTAAAATAAATAAAGGAAACTAATGTGTGGACCCCAATTACGAAAATTTTCTAAAATTCTGACTGATTTTCCAGGGTTTTCTTCTCTTATTTTTTAGTGTATATTCTTTCCACCTTCCACCTTCATGCACATGTTGTAACTGATATTCTGACATTAAACTCGAAGTTGCTCAACATTTTGTGCGTTTGGGTATAATTCATTTTTGAGTGGTCTACGTTTAATTGCCAATAGAGTGGACAACTAGTCGTTGGCAGTGATTTGCACGAACATTTTCCCATTCGAAGTAGAAAGAAAATCAATTTTTGCTAGGATCATCCAAGTGAAGAGAATGTTTTGTGCGATGTGAATTGGAAATGGTTATGTGGATGAGAAATTTGTTTCTCTATGAAAACTGTTTCCTTGTTTTGTAGGCGTGGATGAAATATGCTTGTTATTGATCTAATAAAAATGGTTATCCGTTTCGAACCACCCAAATTAAGATAAGGTTAAAAGAAGTATTTGTCAACAATTTATTGATTCACAAACTGCATACAGAAAAATGATATATATGCCGATCAATCAAGTATTCTTCTAAAACAATTGAATAAGACATGTTGATGTGGGTGTTGCCAATCTGGCATATATCAAAAAATAAATATACAAATTAAAAGACGCTTAATTCAGAGAGCTACAAACTTGTTTTATAAAATTACATCGCATTAAGCTTATTAATAGCTCCGAATCTAGGATACAGGTTAATACGTTATATGTTGTTTAAATTCTTAGAGAAAATCCTTCGGACCAATTATAAGCCGTTGCCTTCAAACAATAACTGCTCAGACAGCAATTGGGAGGCTTACGATAAGGACTTGATAAGTTGAAGGATAAATGCACGCTGTGTATTGGAAATTAATTGTGCGAAAACAAAGATTTATAAAGCTGCTCTCAAGTGCCTTGAGGGCAAGTCCTTGCCAAAATCATAGAAAGAACACACTTTTATACGCATAAGGACGGCTGCTTAACGCACAAATAAAAAAGGCGGAGACCATCGATTCGCATACAAAGGATGCGCTTTAAAGACCGCCTGACTGTGCTGCTGCTCCTGTGCCTGATGAAGCTGTCGTCCTTTGTCTGCATAAGTCGCCCAAGTGCTTAAGTCACAGCACGGAAGCCGGGAGGCGGGGCTGTGGGTAGCCGGCTATCTGCAGGTGCAGCTTCTGCTGCTGCCACATTATCTTCTCTGTTCTTTTTTTTTTATTTTTCCTTAAATGGGTTTGGGTTCGTCACTTGGCTTGCAAGTTACTTAGCAGCTGCGACTTAACACTGCCCTTTGCTCCAACTCTCCAGCACCTCCACCTCCACCTACCCCTCGACCTCGACGATTGGCCAACATGTCCTGGCAGCTTATAGCATGGAAATCCTTTTTGCGTAAATCCTCAACTACATTTGACCGCATCCACGCACATTTACGTAAGCTGATTACGCGCGAGTGTTACTCGCTGTCCACTGTCCGCTGTCCCTTGTCCACTGCCCATTAGCACTTACTGTATGAACGCGTGTCCTGCTGCATACTGCTCACTGACCTGTGCTGATCTTCCATATATCCATATATGTACGCTAAACCACTTGGCCGTGCTTTAAAAGTCGAGCTGTGCTCATTAGACACACGAACACACAAACACACACATGAATATACACACGTATATACACTCAGACAAAAATCACCTTTATTTTTTTGGAAATTCGAAATACTTCTGGCACCAAGAACATATCACCTTATTATTCGCAGAGTATATTTCCAAAAACCAGACTTTTCTTTACTTAATTTCAGACTACATTTGCCGAAAATGTAATTTTTTTATGTTTTATTTTCATTTCATATGTACTACAAAAGCAACTCGAAGATTAGCTTTCTCATTACTTATATTTATTATTTATTAAATGTAATTCAAAAAACGTACCATTTTCAACGAAATCCTTGATTTGAGAGTAGAATGACTTCGCACTCAGCTAATCTAAGCCAGACGAGAGCTGAATTGTAAAATGAAAGGCTCAGCTTTCATTTCATTGTTTCTGAATCTTAGAAAGGATTTTTTTTTTCTAAAAATGGGGTCTAGCAATTTTAATTTTTAGAAATAATTTCTATTATTAATATATTTGTGAAGAATAGAAAAATGCCATACTTTTTGGAATTTAGATTAATTGCAATCCTTTCTATTTGTAAGAAAATTGTTTTCTTATATTTAGAAATTATTTTTAAAAATGAGAGAGACTTTCTAATCTTAAGGGAGATTTTCATTATATGGCTATTTTCCAAGGGCGATTTTTCGGAGTTTTTTTCTGAGTGCATATACATATGTATTCATGTCTCTACCTGCTGCTCATAAATATTTGTACAGGCGCCCAAACAAAATGGCAGCTTTGGAATGTCAAGTGCATGTGCATACTTTGAATTACATACATGTAACAACAACAACAACAACAACAAAAGCAATAAGAATAACAACGAACAGCAACAAAGCAAATGTGTTTCTTAGGAGTGCCAGATTTCCATATGCCCTGTATAACCAGCTTGAAAAGTCACATTACCAAATACTAACAACGAATCTGGATACTTTGTCGTCTCAAAATGCAGCACTTTCCATTTCTTCCCAACTTGATGAAGTGAATTTTTACCATTTTATCCAAAGGGAAGATTGAGCGGATGAAGTGTTTTTCATCCATATGAGGAATGCCCAGAATGGATTCGTTTGCGATCAGATAAATGGGCTTAGAATGATTTTAATATGGATATGCTAGCAGTAGCTAAGAGCTCTATGCCATAAGTCCAGATGGATTGTATAATGATGTTGTAATATGGAAGCTTATATCCTAAATACGGCTGAGATTTTATGCCACATGCCACGTAAGTTATATTTTTGATAAAAACTTGTAATATCTTTTTATTTAGTTTTTTTATAGTATGTGGAATCAATTGTCATAACTCCTTCATCCATTAGGGGTATTTCGTTTCAACTGCATATGTTAAAAGACATTCCTATTTTGTGATGCTAGTTCTTATAGGCTCTGTGTGTGAGTGTGCTTTTCATACTGATCATACTATTATCACTTATACATATATATTTCATGTATCAGAGACGACATCTTCTGCGTATTAACAGTTCCCTATGTGTACAGGGTATATTGAAGGGTGCGGGGTTTGCTGGTTAAGGTGCAGATTGCATTTTTAACATATTCACGCATGGTTGAGGCTTGGATGTGGATGGGGTCCTGGCGATTTTTTCTGTTTTGTTTTTTTTTTTTTTGGGTGGTGGTTAGGCTTGGTGGTTTTGCCGTTGCGGCTGCTGTCAAAAAATGTAAACGTTGCCAGCTTCTGGCACTTAAACAAAACGAGAGACGCCTGCAATGATGACTATGATGATGATAATGATGATGATGTTGGCAAATGACGAGATGAAATGAGACGAGAGGCCGAGAATGTGGTGGATGTTACAAATGTTAAGGATAATGATGATGGCAGCACAGAGAAAGAAAAATCATGGATGCTTCAAACATATTTTGAGAATCTTGTTTTGAGCACAATAATAATAATAAAAATAATAATAATTTTAGAATACCAACTCAGGTTAGGAATGTGGTCTTATTAATGAGGATAAAAAGGAGAAAGATCAACTATAAAACGCAAAATCAAACTCATGTCAAGAATACATTCAATTTATAAGCTTGTTTGGCAGGTCTGTTGACTTTTAATACGTTTTATGCTTGAATATAGAATAAATTTGCTTGACTTTTGATAGTTTATCTTTTTCTCTCTCTGTGTGTGTCAGTGTGTGTGTGTGTGTGTGTGTGTGTGCTCTTTAATTCAAATGCAAAGAGCAGAGCGAACAACCTCGACCCGCAGTCGCGCATTTTCAAACCAACTTATGACGTTGGTTAGGGGCTTGAGGACGGAAAGGATGAAGGTGGTTGGGAGTGGGTGGGGGTGGGTATAACCCCTTCAGTTTTTGGCGAGTGCTCAACGCTTCATGATAAATAATGCAGCTGCAGCTGCAACTGCATCGGCTGCTGCTCTTCTTCTATTCTCATTTCTTCTACATTCACTTTTTGTTGTTGTTGTTTTGTACAGCAGTTTTCTTCAGCTGTCGCTGTCAGTCGGCTCAAAGTTACCTGAAAGCCAGCTACACCTCCCCCATCCTTCCACCAGCCATCCTCCCCCATTTGAGGGGCGCCTCTGTTGACACATAGTTTGTAGTTGGCAAACAGCAACAACGCAGCAGCTGAAGATGCTTTGCATAAATTTGAATATTTAACAATAAAAGCAACAACAATGACAGAGAGACAGAGACAAGTAGATAAAGAAAGAGAAAGAGAGGGACAGACTGGCTGCCTAAAACATAGAGTGTACACTAAGAGAAACAAAGTTAAGCAATTTATTCTTTTCTAACTTGTTCAGTATACATTCTTCATCAAAATAACTTACCATTCATTTGGTAATCATAATTTTTCGAATCTTACTTTCACATATTATTGTTCACACTCGTAAATAAATGAAGATACTTAATGAAATCGTGTCCATCTGCATCTCTCTATTGTCTGTTAGATCTGTGGAGAACTATTGATTTCAGTATAAGGACACATAGCTGTTTGGTATGATTACTTAGAACTCTTGATTCCTTCTATGATACCTGTCTTTCAATTCATAGATGACACAATAATCTTGATAGCAGCTCGATAGTTAGTCATCTGTTATGAGCTTGAGGTCATTTAAGCCGATAGCAATATTAGAATCTGTTCTGTTGCCTATGCATCTTTGCTATTTATTTGCAAATACTTAACCTTATTTCTCCGAGGTAAGATATACTTACATTTCTGTAGATCTACTATATAGAATATATAGTTAAGATTCCTGTGGAAGTGCTTCAGAAAATAACACGCAAAAGACATTGTTTGACATTTAGCTTTATATTCATTTACTTATTTATTTTTAATTAATTCATTAGTTTTTATTTATTCTTAGACCCTTGATATCCTCAGAAGTGTGTGGTTTATTTTATAATTCAACTTAATACGCTTAAAATATTTATTAAATATTACATATACATATATAATCGTTATTATTATCATAATTATTATTATTATAATTCATATTATGTGTGTGTATTATTATTTCCGCTCGCTGTAATATAATGCCATATATAATTGTTCCTTTTTTGTTTATCGATATACACGTATGTATGTATATATATATATATATAAATATATATATATATACTTATATATATATATATTTATATATATGCTTAGTTTTAAATCGTCTGCTGTGCCACATTTGGCTGTGAATTTTGTCCTCTTTTACTTTGCAGTTGCAGTTGCAGTCGGTCTTCCTCTTCAATCGCGTTCTACACATTTATTTAGCTCGTTTCAGCGTTCTTGGGGTACAGGGAAGTTTTCACTAGGTTTACAAAAAAAAATTGTATATTTTGTTTTATATTTTACGTTACGTTAGTAGAATTTGTCCTACAGTATTTTTTGTTTTTGTTTTTGTTTTTTTTTTTGGTTTTGCTTTTAATGGTATTTACTATTTTTGTGAAATACATAGTTGATATACACTACAAACTTTAAGTTTTCTTCTTTTTTTTGTGTGAAAGTGGTATTTTTTTATATTTTTTTTTTTGTCTAATAAATATAATTCTTTTCTGTTTTTATTTTTCAATAATAATAACTGTTTGTTTTTTTTTATATTTCTGTCGCTTCTGCTGCTGTCTTTACTTTATTTTGTATTTAGTTATTTTTCATTATTATATCTCATAAATTCTTGTTGTTGCTAAATTTTGTTTTGTTTTTCTTCTTGTTGTTGTTGTTGTAGTGCTGTGAGTGTATGTATGTGTTTAGATGTGTTTGGATGTGTCTGTTTGTGGCAGTGTATGAGTGTTTGTGGCAGTGTATGTGTGTTTTGTTTGTCCCTTTTTGGATTGTTGTATTTCTGTGTGCAAAACGTTTAAATGTTAATTTTTATCTCAATTGTTTCCCTGTTTCTTTATTTGCTAAGTATTTTTGTTTTTTTTTTTCCATTTCTTCTTGACTTTTGCCTTATTTATTTAACGGCGCTCTAACATTAATATACTAAAATACCATTTTTATTTACATATAAATATTTTTTTTTTGTTTATTTTTTATTCGTTCTTTAAGCCATTTTATACTTTGCTTTAAGTTTTTGGGTTTATTTTTCTTTTCTTGTTTTTGTATTGAGTGTGCAATTTTGCATTAGTTCTTTTTTTTGGCTTCATATATTTGTTTTTTGTTTTGTTTTTTTTTTTTAGTATTTTGATGCTTTTGAAGCAATTTTTTATAATGTTCTTAGCTTTTTGCCATTTTAGTTTTTTGTTTTTTTATGCTTGCCAAATTCTAATAGGTAACTGACTCCTGCTCTTTATTTTGTTTGTCAAATTGTTTTTGGTTTGCCAATTAACAAAAGAGAACGGAAAGAACCGAAACTCAAAGTACAGTACACACACCAAATACATTCCAGTTAAATACCAATTGCACATTGTATGCATATTATACTTTGACTTATCCACATACATATATATGTATAGTTATCTTTTTCTTTACATTTACATTTAAGTATTTTTAGGCGCGAGCGACAAGAAAAGCCACAGAAAAAACATTTAAAAAAAAAAAAATAAATTGTTATCAATGCATGATGCTATATATACTTGTATGCGTTATACAACACTAGTTTGCCATAGTATTTTAGTTTAGCCTTCTGAAGTATTTACACAAATATTAACTCCTCTCTTCCCTTATCCATGTTGCTTTTGTTGTTGTTGTTGTTGTCATTTACTCAATCGCTGACACTTTGAGGGGACTGTACCTAAGACTAATTAGCTGAAGCTTTTGATATTAACGCTATGTGAGTTATCTATGACTATGTCTATGTCTATGCATGTATGTGTGTGTGAGAAGCACACACACACGACCCCAACACATACGATACGTGCACACATATATATATATATATATGTATATATATATGTATATATATCTATGTATTTGTATCTAGCTAGCAGTTGCTTAGGTCGGGTGCGGTGTTTGCCAATTCTATTATTATTAAAAACTAAACGTGTTATCGCCTATCGTCTATCGCCTATCGCCTATCTTTACCGTTACCATTACCGTTATTAATAGTATTACGCCAATTGCCCAATTGTTTGATTTTGTTTAGTTTTATTTTCTGCTTCCGGCTTCCTCCTACTTTGGTTTGGCCACTTTATGACTTTGCAAAAATTTAAAAAAAAATGTCATTACACTTTCTTGGCTTTTGCAACTAATTCAGCAATATTTTTTAAATTTTAGGCCAAATCTACTACTTTTTTCCGCTTCGCTTAAGCACTAGGAGACGAAAAAAAAAATATATCTAAGTATTTAATATACACATATATATTTTTACAATCGTTTATTTCTAAGTAGTTTTTGCTTGCAATAAATTCGATAAGCACCAATTCATCAACAAAAAAGTTACTGGGGAAAAAAAAACAAAAAAGGAAAATGCAACCAAAATTAAAGTGTTTTCGTGTTTTTTTTTTTTTGTTTTCAAGTTTTGCTCGAGCTTTTTTGTTGTTGGACGGAAATAATGAATTGGCTGCATTAGATTAGAAATGAATCTAATCACGATCTGAAATTTTGCCTGGTATTTCCCTTATTCCAGAGTGGTTTTTCTTGCTGTTATTGTTGGAGCTGTTCAATTTGTTAATACTGCTTTTAATTCTTGTTGTGTTTGTTTTCATTTCAAGCTTTATTTATTTATATATTTCTCATTTCTTTTTGCTCATTTTTTTGGGTATTTACGCGCAAAACTTACAAATAATAACAAAAACATTTTACATCATTTCATATTTGTAGTTGTATGCTAAAAGTAAGTGTAAGGTTTGATAAAAAAAAATGTGTAAGCATATGTCTAACTTTATAATCATCATATATTTATAATTAAATATTTAATACTCCTTCCTAAAATAAATTAATTAAAATCATAACTTAATTTATAAGCACAAAAAATGAAATTAATTGTTGTAATAGCTAAATTTGGAGTTTATAAATTAGGTTGAATGTTTTCTTGTTGTTTTCTTTTTTTTTTAACAATTTTGATTGGCCTGTTTTATTGGCGGCGTCGTTTTACAGTTAGAATTACAATTATATTTATAGTTTATGGCGCATATGGTTTCTTTTTATATTTTATTTTTGTTTTGTTAAGGATAGATATTTTTGTGTTTTGTGTTTCATGTATACATTTAATGTTGGCTATATAGCATGTGAGCATGTGTAGCTGCCTCGCTCTATCTCTCTCTCTTAACTATTTTCTATCTCTTTTCTTTTTGCCATGCTCTGCGCTTGGTCTAAACTTGGCATAAATTAGCTGCAGCTGCGACGACGCCTAAGACTATGCTTGCATTTTATATTTTATATACATTTAATAATGGGATCTCGATTTATACTATATATACATATACATATATACACACATATATATATATATATATATATATATACATATAGTATTGGTTTTTCTTTCCAGTTGCCTGATTTGTGACTAATAACGGGACACGGAGAATTTTAGCAGCCTGGTCGCCCTATGCTATATATTATTATTACTTTTTGTGGGGCTGCCCTCAACTTCAGCTACATTTATGTATATATGAGTGTGTGTTTGTGAGTTATTTGATTTTGTTTAAAACTATGCCAGTCTCAAAAAGCTCGAGTACCACGATTAAATAATCAAAAAAAAAAAAAAAATCTTGTTAATCTTTTTTTATTTTTTTATATTATTTTCCTTTATCTCATATTGGGCATATGCCCATCTATATCATCTAATGCTGCTTTCTTCTCTAGCCATCTAACCGTTTATTGTTTGTGTGTATGTATATGCATGTTCATATATATATATATATATATATGTATATATTTACATATGTATATATATATATATATATATGTATATTTATTTTGCGCGCATAGTTTTAGCTTGCGGGCTTCTCCACATATATCTAACGTATAACTACCGTATGTGTGTTAGTATATAAATGTATATATATACAGATATATATATATATATATAGCATATCTATATACTCACTGTACGCACACAAACACACATATACATATATATATATATATGGTATACCTCTATTATTTATTAATAATATTATTTTGTATGTTTTATCGGATTTATCTTTAATTTTTTATGCATTCGCTTGTCGCATTTCTAATGTCTAACGATTAATAAAAAAAAATTGTTTATAGCTTATAAATAAATTGAGTAACATATTTTGTTCTTATTCTTGTTTTTTTTTTGTTGTAGGCTTATTCATTTAGTATTTAGTACAGTTGCGCCTTCCTTTCCTTCTATCCAATCCTCTGCTCTATCTCCATCTCTCTCTCTCTCTCTCTCTCTCTCTTTCTCTATACTGCTCTCTCTCTCTTTCTCTCTCTCTCTCCATCTTTCTCTGTCTGCATCTTTTTCTATTTTTGTGGCTATAATACTCGTAATTATGATAATTATAAATATTTAATTATATTTAGTGGGGACTTTTGTTGCATGTTTTGTTTTGTTTTGTTTTGTTTAATTTTTGGATACTACGACTACTACGACGAGAAGCTAACAGGCGACCGGTCCCGGTTCCGATTCCGCCGTATCATCGTGCTCATCCGATGACCAGCTGAGACTGCGCCGTCGCCTTCGCTGGGCATTGGGCAACACACCCGCCGCACCGCCGGTGGCGCCCTTCTTCTTCACGAACTTGATGTTGTAGGGATCCTCGGCCAGCTCCGGATAGAGGCCGACATCGTGTATGTACTCACCCTCATAGTTGTTGGCGTAGCTCTGCTTGAGGATCTCATCGCTCTCCTGCTGCGTCCACTCCAGAACGGTGGTCAATCCACTGCGCAGCGCCTCCTTCTCCCGGTGCCAGGCCTTGCGCACCGCCGTCAGCTTGGCGTGGTGCATCAGACGCTGTTGCTCCTTCGCAACGGTGGTGCCGTATCGCAGATTGATGATCGCATGCGCACCATGTATTTTCACATCCAGATAATTGCCATTGCCATTGGAGCCAGCTGCACCACTATTGGCAGCAGCACTACTGCTGCCACCACCACCACCACTACCACCTCCAGCACCAGCAGCACCCGCACCTGGTGTGGTCTCGCGTGTGATCTCATGGAAGGTGGTGTTCACCTGGCCCTGGAGTCGCTTCAACTGCTGTCGATCCTCGCTGGCACGCCACGCATCCTCTTTGACAAAGAAGAACGAGTCCTGCTGGGCATTGTGCACCACAAACGTGAAGGGCAGCAGCTTGGAGCGATTAAATACGCTTGTATAGACATCCCGATAGATGGCATTCGCTGCCGGCACACTGGAAACAATTGCCTGACCGTCAGCGGTCCGCGATACGACAATGCCCTTGCCAAACGGTGGTTCCGTATCGGAGCCAATCGAACGTGGCGATGGATCCATCACATCACACTTGAGCGCTGAACGCGGCGGAGCCGATAGCTGCTCAAAATCGGACATCCTGCGCACATTGAGATGGGCAAGGAAGCCACTCTCCACCGCCATTGTGGGTATATTATCGAAGGGTCGTCGCATATTCAATGCAATTGGATTTGTGGGTGGACGACCCCAGAGTGCCGGTGGTTGCCACAGATCCTTGGCCAGCTGGGGCATTAGATTGCCCACATTGTAGCCGAGTGTGCGCATCCAGCTAGCAAAATCGGCGGGATAATGACGCTCCTGTCCGACATTGATCGGATCATTGCCATTGAAGCGATACAAATGCAAGCGGGTGGGTGTTATAATCCGTTCAGCGACCCGTTGCCAATCGGGTGACATCCATTGGCCAATCAGTGGATCATAGACACGCCCATCGCCCATATGGACGAGCGTTGTCACCTGATCCAAAATGCCGCCACAGAAATCGATGGGTAAATACAGATATGGATTCGAATCGTATACGATATGTCCAAACGGTGAGCGCATTATCTCCCTAATGCCCTCGCCATACTGATTGAACAGCATTAGGGGCGTGCCACTCTGGTCTGTGGCCACATAATATTTGTGCCTGTACACCTGGGCATAGATCAAGTGGCCGACATCGTCGTATGTCAACGACATCAGTTTGCCGTCGCGTGGCGAGTAGATCTGAGATACCTCGTAGGGTCGCTGCTGGTTTGTGTAGAAGAACTGTGTCACATTGCCAAAGTTATCCTTGCGTGTCGTTAGACGCTTTAAATGATCATAGTAGTATTTCACATCGAATCGACCACGTTTTGAGGCGCGCACCAACAGACCCTGGGTATTGTAGTGGAAACGCTCCTCTCGCGCATTCTGCGCAACCAAACCGCGAGCATCGTACTTGTACTGGCCCTCACCGAACTTGACAATCCGATCCTGGGCATTGTACTCCATCGGAATGGTGTTGCCGCGATATGTCAACGACAACAGATTGCCATTGTCATCGTAACGGAAGCCCCACGGCTCCTGGGCCTCGACACCGACCAGCTGACCATCGCAGTCCCACGTGTAGTTCTTTACATTCGTATAGCTATTGACGGCCATGTTGCGCGTATAGGTGCGTGTCTGTGAGATTCGACCGTGGACCCCGTACGAGAACTCCATGCGAAAGACCTCCAGCCGATGGATGGCAAGCGCCATGCGCTGAGTCTGGAACCGACCGTCGACGGTGCGTGTGAAGCCAGCGGTACCGTCGTGCAGTTGGGTCTGATTGAGGGCCGGTCGCGTGAACTTGAACTGACCGATCAAACTGGGCTGGCCGGTGCGTCTATCGTAGGCGTACGCCTGGCTGGGCAGATTCTGGCCACCGATGCGACCCTGCAGGGCAATCACACGCAGCTGGTTGTCGTACTCGTAGCTAAATTTGGCATTACTCAGACCGGTCTTGGCCACATAATCAATGCGTTCTTCGGTGAGCAAGCCGGCTGCATACTCAAAGTCCCAGCGGTATTCCAGTTCGCGTTCCGCATGCGATACGGTGCTGGGCATACCGGTTGCATCATTATACTGGAACTCGCTGCGACCATCGCCGTGCACCACCTCCGTCAGCTGACCGGCGGCATTGTAGCGATAAACGATCCGAGCCCCATCTCCCGGCAGGATGGTCTGCAGCAGAGCACCAGCATGACTGTAGTGCTGCAGATAGGCGCGTGTGCTACCCGGTGGCGTGTAGGTGCAACGTATGAACCCAATCGATGTCTGCATGCTGAAGCTGTGTCGAGTGCCCGATGGCAATACCACGTGCCGCAGGCCACCAGCATCATCGTACTGCAGCACAAACTTGCGCTGGCTGGCCAAACCGATCTCGGAGACGAGATTCCAGTCGTTGTACACAAACGAAATGATGCCATCCTGCTGGGAGGTGATCTCCGAGAGCAGGCCATGGCGATCATAGCTGTACTTGAGCTCAGCGGGACCCCAGGCCCAGCCTTCGACGCGATTGAAGCGATCGTAGGTGATGTTGACGGGATAACCATTTGCCGGATAATACGATTTGGGTAGGCCACTCTGATCGTAGGCAACAATCAAGATTGGGGTACGCTGTGCATCATAGAAGGTCTCACGATTGGTGAACTGATCGAACTCCACGCCAATCACCCGCGAATGGTTAACCCAAATCTCGCGATTCAGCGTCTGCTGTGGATTCCGGACATCGCCCACCAGATTGTACACCGAGTACATCGAATTGGTTAGGCCGTCGCCCATTGTGACGCTCTGATGCGACCACATCGCGAGCATCTCGGCCTCGACGGGTAGGGCGGCCTCCAGCAGGGGATGACGGGCGACAGCGGATGCCTCGACAACAACCCCATTGGCACCGTGAATCACCAGCGTATTATTTGCCTTCAGTTCGGCATCGGCGTGTGCTCGACCCCGCTTCAGGAATGTGGAGCGAACGCCGCCCAAAACGAGCAGCTCATTGGCATTGCCATCGGAGCCGGTGTAGCGTTCCCGGGAGAACAGTGACTCGACCGAGGCGTGCACGTATACTGTGAGTCCCTTGTTGTCCGCCAGTTGGGATGTGATCCGTACAATCTCGCCACTGGGCAATATCATGCCGGTGACACGTCCAAATTCGTCATACTGATAGATATACGTCTCGCCACCCGACGAACGGGAGTTCAACAGACCCGTATTGCTATCGTAATCGAGCTCGATCTCCTGGCGTCCCTTCTCACTCAGTTTGGTCATGATGCCGATGCCATTGATCTGTATCTCCGACTTGTGATCCTGTGTATTCTCAATGGAGCTAACCACATTGCTATAATCGCGCAAGAACTGTATCTTATTGCCGGACGCATCTGTCACCGTTGACAGTCGGCCGAAACTGGTGTTCTTCGAGTAGAGGAAACTGTAACGTGTTTTACCCGATGTCAGATCCTTGGTGGCCACATGCTGGCCATAACGATTGAACACATAGATCTCACTGGACGGCGGAAAAGGTATATGGAATTCGCCATTCTCATCATGCGACGGCAAATAGTGCTCCAGCGCCAGAACATGCAGTGACCCTGAAATGTACAAAAGCCAAATGAAAAATATGCATATTATTGTTAATGTTATTACTATTACTATTATTATTATTATTATTATTGATATAATTTTCTATATTTGGGCCAATTTCTGAGCTGTTCCTTCCGCTGTTCCATCAATCCCAATTCCTGCACGAATTCCAGACTCTTTGTCCGGTTTAAGGTTTTTATGTCTTTAGAGTTCATCACATGTTTGCCCAGAATAATCCCATTTGCGGATTCCATACGAGTATAACATATAGCAAATTGCATTTATGTTTGTTCAATACCATATATTTATTTGATAGATAATCACTCAATATGCAAGCTATCCCAAATACTTCTTCTTCGATCTTCATATGTAATTTATTTGTGACATTAAATTCTGTTGTGAAACACATTTAAATTTTCTTTGAGTGCATTTACTTCTTGCAGTTATCTGTGCATTTACTAGCCTCTCTCCCCCCTCCCTGCGGCACCACCCTTAGCAACTTCCCATCCCCCTCCTTTTGCTCATTTTGATACTTTGCCTGGTCATAAAACGTTTCAAGTTTTAAAATCACTGCATCCAAAAAGACAAAATCAAAAGAGAGTTAGATATATATATATATATACATATATATATATATAGAGAGAGAGAGAAGAGAGAAGAGAGAGGAAGATTTCTCTCTTGCTCTGTCTTAAGTTTTTGTGCAATTTGCTGGCTGTTGTTCAGCGTTGCTGTTGTTGCTGTTGTTTCTGTTGTTGTTGTTGTTGTTGTACTTGTTGTTGCCTGTGTTGCGTTACATTTTAAGTTAGTGTTGGTAAATCGCTTTGGATTTGCATAAATTTGCTTGCTTTTGCCAGCTTTGCATGACAAACACTGACGACAACAGACTGACAGACGAAGACAGTCAACGGCAGACAGACATGAAGAGAGTGAGAGGGGTGGTTGGGAGAAGGGGACAGGGGTACATGGGTGCAGGGGTACACTGGGAAAGGGGAGAAGGGACAGGGGACAGGGGATAGACACTTACTGCATAAAGTAGTTGTCTCTGTTTGGTTGCATTACTGCTGCCGCCTGCAACATGTTGGGGTAAACTGTTTGCCACTCATTGTAGGCAACCAAATGCTTAAATCGAACTGCTTTCAGAAGCCAATTCGCTTGAATTATTTGAATTTTGATTTACCTTTCTACTTTTTACACATAAATATCCAAAACAGTGTTCATTAAATGAAATAACAATTTAGTTTATTATTTAAATTTAAGTTACAAATGAAAAACAGAATTATCTATAAGCTTTCTGGGTGTATTGGAATGTTGAAATTGGTTGTTGGCTGTTGAAATGCAAGTTCTACTTAAATTTTGCTTGGTTTTTTTGTTTTTGTTTTTGTTTTTGCTTTGCGAAACGATGAATTCAAAACACTCATTCAATCGCATTCACATGCAAAATGATTGTCGTCTAGCATTAGACAATCAAATATTGAATACACTCGGTTGTCGTTGTTGTTGTTGTGGTTGTTGTCGGTGTTGATTTGATTGCATTACAGTTCATTTACCCAAGGAGCCAGAAGAAGCAGCAGAAGCAGCAGCAGTAACAGCAGTAACAGCAGCGGCCACAGCAGCTGTCTGAGTAACCATTTATGGGGTCACATTTTGGGACAAGTTCGCTTGCTGTTTGTTGGTTGTGGCCTTAAATGGAGGGCATGGTTATGGGCAGTAGAGGGTTTATAGGACACAGGACACAGGACACAGGACACGTTGGCACAGCGCCAAATATGCTGTGGTATCAACGATTGAGCGAATTTCAATGCAATGCAATCTGCTCAATTCTAGCGAGGTTGAGGTTCAGAGGGCGTAACCTGCCGCCCCTAGCCCCTGCTCGTGCCCCTGTCCCTGTACCACACCCCCGCACTACCACTCCATCTGTGTTTGTATGTAACGTAATGTAATGTAATGTAATGTAATGGTAATGACCCCATAAAGTGAACAACTTGTTTGTGTCCCTTTGATGCTGTGTGCCAAAAGGGCTGCCTGCCATTTAGTTGCCAACTCCCATTCTCCCATTCTCCCTCTCTCCATCTCCATATTTCTTCGTCTCTCTCACACGCTCTATTTGTTTATGTATCGGTTTTAGTGTGGATCTATCGGTCTATCGATTTGTCGATTTGTCGCTGCGTCGTTTCAGCTTCACTGCTTCTAAGCAGATTTTGTTGCTGAGGCATATGTGGCATGTGCCAAAGCGCACACAAGTGTTGCCAATATTCATTCAAATGGAATTTAAATTCTTTCTTTTTTTCTCTTGCTACACAGCCCCTTTCCCCCAACACCACCACCAACACCACCACCACCATCTCCACCCTTTTTTCTATGTTTTTGTGGCGCATGTTTAGCATGCATGTGGATGGGTCTTGAGTGAGTGCATGTTCCAGTTATTTAGTTACTCTTTTAGTCAGTGCCGATTGAGTGCGCTGTGAAACCTTTACGAACGCACCACAAAAGGAAGCCGAACTTGAAGATAGATAGATAGAGAGAGAGAGAGAGATAGATAGATACTTTGCTGGATGGTAGTTTGTATTATGAAAGTGTTAATCTTCGATTTGCGAATGAATGCGAAAAGACTCAAGACTCAAGACTCAAGACTCAAGACTCAAATTGCTGCAAGGCACTGGAATGTGGGAGTGGGTGTGGTTTGGTTTGGCGGCGTGAAGATGATAATAAATAGTTGAGTATAGACGCATTGCCGATAGCCCATCTAAACTTTTTATAGTTTATAAAACTCAATTTCAATAAGTTTTTCTACTTAAGTCAAAATCAAGTATTGGCATGTTCATGTTCATGTGCGTGTCTGTGTTTCTCTCTGTGTGTGTACGTGTATGCGTGTGTGTGTGTGTGTGTGTGTGTATGTGTGTATGTGTGAGCGATTAATGAGTTTTAGGTACTAGTTGGAACTTTTCTGATTACTCTTTTACCCTCTCGCTGCCCACCAGCCCCGCTGAGCCCACCTCGCAGCTCGCTTATTGATTAGCTTTTGCTTTGTCATTTGCTCCAATTCTCACTCACGCTTACGCTCTTTGTCTCCCTCTCCCTCTCCGTCTTTCTCTTTCTCTATCTCTATCTCTCTCTCTCATTCTCACTCGTTGCGCCACTTAAGCTATAAGCTTTTAATGAAGCTTATTTACGTTTTACTTGCTGTAACAACAAGAACCCCCTAAAAACCTGCTTCACATGGCTAAATATCTTGTCTACACCCACACTCACACACACACACTCACACACACACACACACACAGTTGATTAATGCATGCTCATTGCGCTCAGCGCTAAAAATGGCTGCTGGATGGCAGGGGGAGGTGTGGATGGTGTTTTTGGGGTACCTCGATAGCCTCTCGCATTAGTTGCGCGAATTAGCCGCGTAGGTAATAAGATTGATTTTCACTTTTTCGCTTCTGGCCGGTCGTCCCCAACACCCAATCCAATCCAATCCAATCCAACCCAACCAGCACATCTACACTCAGCCCTCAGCCCGAACTTTTGTTTCTGGATTTGAAAAACATTTTCTCAATTCACGAAAAATTCTTTCATTCCTTTTTGTATACCTTTCACAAAAATATATACAGATATCTTTATATTTTCACAAAGTTATTTGTGGAAAGTTCGCAATGCAAAAGCTCTCAGCTTTCGCTTGGAAATATTGCACTTAAATTCATAAATAATATTTCTGCTTTTTATAAGGAAATTTGTATTTTGAACATTTGTAGCAAATCGAAGGCAGCGCAGAGCATATCACATTTTGTGCGAGTGTAGACGACACATACACTGTGCCACCATCAACTTCCCTGCTCCACACCCCACGCTCTTGGCCACCCCTGCAGGCAATCACTCAGATGTGGGCAACCCGCAGCAGTGGCAACAACGACGACTAAAACTTGATTAATTATAGTCATTGATCTGCTTTCCACGGCTTCTTCTTCATCTGCTTCTGCTGCTGCTGCTGCTGCTGCTGCTTCTTTACTTTTATTCTGTGCCCTGCCCTTCATTAATTTGTGTTGCGTTGTCAAGCAACCCACCCCCTTCCCTCAAAAACCACCCCTTCCATTACTCAATGCGGCTGCTGCACATCGTTAGCGTCGCTTTGCTTCACCTCGCTTCGTCTACTGCTACTGCCTGCCCCTGCCCTGCCCCTGCCCCTGCTCCTACCCCAATACCCGTCCCCCTTTCACCTACCCCTAGCCCATTGTCGAAATTTATTAATTACATTTTTGGTCTTATCAAATTACGTTTGCCTAATGCACTCAAATTTATACCTTGCCAATAGAAAAACCTCACCCCCCCAACCAAGCTTGCTTACTTGACCTACCAACAACGCAGCCATCCCCTTCCCCCTCCCCTCTTGCTGCCCCACCACTGTTGGCTTGCTGTTGTTTTTTGAGCTTTTGCTTTTCGGCTCTTTGGCTTTATCTTATTTATTGGCGGCCATTTTGTTTCAGGTTTCCGCTTCTTCTTTTTCCACCTGCCACCTGCTGTGTGTGTGTGTGTGTATGCGTATGTGCATGTATTGGTTTGTGCGTATCGCGCCCTAATTTGTTCTCATTCGAATTGTGACGGAAATTGGTTTCGGTTTAAAGCTTGACTTTTCCTTCTGCTTTCCTTTGCTTTGCCTGGCCATGATAATGACCAATTAAAGTGGCAACAAACAACGGCACAACCAACAATAACAGTAACAACAACAGCTGTGTTTCAATTTGCCGTTTCTGTTGTCATTATTATTATTATTATTATTATTATTATTATTATTATTACTACTCTTATTATTGGTATTGTTGCTGCTGTTGCGTTTTGTGTTCCGCAAATATTCAATGTGCCACATTTGACAATTGCCACCTGTCTCCCTCACACACTCACTCTCCCTTTCTCTCTCTCCCTCTCTCTCTCTCCCTTTGTTTCTCTTCTTCCTGCTATTTGTGACTCTGTTACTTTTTCTTTGGCATTTCGTATTGTTAACGCAGCAAAGAAAATTAAAATCAAATACAATAGAAAAATCGAAAAGAAGCTTGTTGCAGTCGAGAGAGCTCGACTGAGAGATACTCTGCTCCCAAGTAATGGTGTATGCCTACAATAAATACATCCTCACATATGTTGTGGGAAAGTAAGTACTGCTGATCTCTATGAAAGTTGCAAATTTAATCAACACAATGCCGGGAGATATATCCCTTCTAACTTGGAAGGCTATATCTCGGCTGAACAGGAATGAATACACACATACATGTGCACTTTAATGGGGTCGAGGGTTCTTCCGGTTTGGAACACCTTTATTGTACCCATTTTACCCATAGGGCATGAACAGAAAAATACAAAATAAAACGAATACAATCCAAATTTGCCAAACGGAAATTTAGCAATTTCCAAGTGCCCCAGTGTATTTCAGTGTGTGTGTGTTTCTGTGTGTGTGTGTTTATATTATTTGCAGTTGTTGGTCCCAAAACTGACAATTTTCAATTTCCCCATTTCACCCATTAGTTTACCGCCCACTTTCCATTGAAACCTGCTTCCATCACTGAGAGAGAGAGAGACTGAAGACGAAAGAGAGAGCGTGCCAGAGAGAGAGAGAGAGAGAGAGAGAGAGAGATGGCGCGATTGAATTGTTCAACGAACAATCGGTAACTGAATTGAATTTGCCTAAATGTAAATGTGGCATGTGACATGAATATGCATTTGAATAACGAATATATTCACTTCGTTGCTGACATGTTATTCAAATGGATTTGGATTTGCGCTAATTAGGATCGATTACTCAATGGGTCATATATATGCCGATATATAGATTATCTCTCTATGCAGCTCTCAATTTCTAAATTAACTTCGCAAACGGAATAACACACAACATTCACTCATTCATGAAGCTATCTATTTCCAATTCGAAATGAATGCCACACGAGACAGCTGCAGCTGCAACAAATTGGATCAAATATAGAGAAGTGTATATTCCTTCTCTTCTCGCTTCTTGCTTCTTGATTCTCTCTCTCTCTCTCTCTCTCTCTGCTTGCTTAGCTGCCTACTCTTTTTCTTACTTCTTTCTCACTTCTCTCTCTTACTTTGTTTTCAACTCTGCTTTTGACTTTGATTTTAACTTCTCGCTTAGCTTCTCACTTCACTTCTCATTTCTCACTTCTCATTTCTCACTTCCCATTTTTCTTGGTTTCTCATCTTGCTTCTCACTTATTACATTTCTTCTCACATCGCTTCCCTTTTCTTCTCTTCTTGCTTCTCACTTGTTGTCTATCTTAGTGCTCTACTGGGATTACTCACCTTGATCGGCCACATTGATGACACCATCCTGAGCAACGGCTATTGCCGAGATGGCCTGGAAGCGGGCGTTTGAGGAGAGCAGAGTTTCGGCATTGCTCAGGGTGCCGTCGTCGTTGAGAGTCGCTCCCGAGTTGAGAATTGAACCGGCGCCGTTGGCTGTTGTCTTGGCGCCCAGCAGCACAGTTGTTGTGGTTGTGGGTCCGGTGGACATTAAGCTGCCGCCGGCGACAATGCCGGCAAGTGTGCCCGAGTTGCTGCCGGAGATGCCGTTGGAGGAGCTGCCGCCGGCACAAATGCAGGCACCACTAGCGCTGAGCACACCACCACCCCCACTGCCGTTGCTGTTGTTGTTGCTGTTGCCCGCTGCAGAGCTGCCATTATTTCCGTTTCCGCCAGCTGGTGTCGTTGGCGTGGTGCCGCCATTATTGCGTGTCGGATTCACGGTCGTTGAGTAAGCGCCACCACTGCCCGCACCGCCCAAACTAGTGCCGTTGCCACCATTTCCAATTGCACACTCGCAGCTCTGCGTGCTGTATTACAAAGAAAGAGAGACAGAGAGAGAGAGAGAGAGAGAAAGAGAGAGAGAGAGAGGTGGGGAGTATACGTTAGTAATGCAACAAGATAATCTAAGACCGCTTAGAGCCACACTCAGCAACAACATCTGTGCTCAAGAACTCAATCAATTTCTTGAAGAAATGTAGTTCTACAAAAGAGCAAATACAAACACTTTTAAGTTTTGCTAAAATATAAAATATATTTTTAATATTACCGATTCAAATTCAAAATACGAATCGGCATCAAAATTAGAGTATAATTAAATTTTCAAACCTAAACGAATCCAAAAACCGGAACACTTTCTATTTAATAATTTCTGGAACTTACTTAAAATACCTTTGGGTCACCCTAAAAAAAATGCATTTTATTTATTAATTTCTGATATTTATAAACTCCAAAACGATGTATTTAAATTAAACAAAAATAAAAAAACAAAACAAGTTCTGATTTTAGATTTAGAAAGGATAAATTCACATGTCTTTATTTTTGCCGGTGCACCACTAAAACCATCAGCTTCGCTCCACTCCACTCTACTTTACTCCACTCCACTCCATCCACTCTGGTGGAGCAGCAGTCAAGCATTGAAGCCAAGCGACGTTATCTGTGGCGCAGGCATCGTTTACATGTCGCTGCCACGCCCCCAATGCCCAGGGCCGAGTAAACTGCTGAACCGGAACACAGACTGGGACACACAAAGAGATAAGGAGAATGGTGTTGGGTGTTGGAAGGGTGGGTGGTGCTGGGTGGTTGGCTTGTAACTCGACTCTATGTCTGTGGCTGCTTGGACGCGTATTTATGATGACATTGTTTGTTCGATAAACATTTTAAAGTAAAATGCAGACAACGGCAAAAATCCACCCAAAGCCCCCCACCCCTTTTGCTTATCGCACAGTGACCACGCCCATTTGAAGCAACTGCCCCCGCTGTCCAACCCAGCACATGCAACGTTCTAGCTAGTATTAAATAAAAAGGTTGATTTATAGTTTGCTGTCGTTGGCGGTGTCTGCTAATTACTTTGCCACGTCGCGAGTCCTGCCAGCCAGCCACGCCCCACATTTTGGAAAGACACAGCACAGCACATAGCACAGGACAGCAGCAGCAGCAGCTGCCACATTCCCAAGCCCCGATCCCCTTTACAAGCACGCCCCTGACCGGGGTCTGTTGTCTATCAAAAACTAAGCGCCTGAATGGAATTCTATTACATTAAATAAACTGCTAACTACATAAAGTTGCAAATAGTTGCACAGTATGTGCATGTATATTAGTGTGTGTGTATGTGTGCGTGTGAAATATGCCACATTTATCCACATCAACCTGCCACATGGCACCGCTCTCTCTCTCTCTCTTTCTCTCTGTCTCTCTCTTGGACAGCCTCAAACTAATCAGCGAAACAAATTAATCGTTTTAAATTGTTATATTTTTGGTATCACAGAGTGCACTGAGAGAGAGGGGAAAGTAGAAAAGGGAGGATGACAGTGGCTGCAAAAAGCAAACATCCCCGTTGCGATTCATTTGCTGCGTCTTCTACTCGACTTATATCGTTCATTATAAAGCTATTATATATACATATATATTTGTTACGAAGATTGCCACGAGTTACAGCAGACGTTGTCTTTAATGTATGTATATATATATATATATAGTCTCGATCTTGTGCGTGTTTCCCATTAAACACTTTGTATCATTATTTCAGGCTGTGCTGTGCTGTGCTGTGCTGCTTCATCGAACTTTGCATTCAATGTGGTTTTCCATTTTAATGCGCTTGCCAACACTGTGTCATGGAAAATGCAAATATACTCAGGGTCGGCCCGTGTGACACACTAACACACATGCACTATGTACACTTGCACACACACACACACACACACACACACACACACACACACACACGCACACACACTTTAGAATCCCAAATGTCAAAATTCCAATTAATTTTTCGGTCACTGTTTTTGATGCCTTAAAAGCGTTTTAATCAAGTGAAATAGAGTAAATTATGCTATACATATATCGATTGGCATCAAATTCAATACATACACACACATACACTCACTCTGCACACACTCTGCACACACACACTGGAGCAGACAACTGGCTGCATTGACATTTATTGCCTGAATTTTGGTTGTATTTGCAGAAAATTGTATGCAACTGCAGCTAAAATTTTGTTTTTATTATTTATGCCAATAGCAAAGCAGTCTCAACCCCACCACCCACCCACTGCACCTCCCCAGAGATATCGTTTTGTCCAAAATGCAAATAGCCAAAAAGCGTTCGAAGCGTCGCTTAATTGGGTCAAATATGCGCATAAACAAGTTGACAAAACTCGAACCAGAAACTGAACAGCAACAGAAACCCATCGTAAACAGTCCAAGTGGACCCAAGCATAAGCTGAATGTGCTCCACTGCGACAAATTCTGTTAATTGGCCAATATTTCTATTTTGACCACAATAATTCTTCAAATACGAGTATATAAACACGATTCAAACTACACAGTTGACTGGCGAATTCCCTGAAGATGAATCCCGAAGGAAGGCACAAAAAAAAAAAACAACTAAATAAATAAGAAATAAAAACATAAATATAAATTATAAAAAGTCATCAAGCATAAATCAACGAAAATAATACTAAAAAATAAATATGTTTTTCTTATACTCTTCCGAAATAAATACTTTAAACATTGCTGGATTACTATTAATTTATATGATTTCTGGAATGCATACCTTAAACATTCTTTGACTACTATTCATTTATACTTTTATCAACTTCGAAGTATTTAGGAATCTCTTTCATACTTTAAACAGAAAATCTAAAATTGTTTGTCTTTTTAAGTAGAAAAAAATAGTATTTTTAGCTTGAGAAAATCGAAACGCATTTCAAAAATGCGAGTTGCAAGTTACACATATATTTGGCGCTGAGTGTATAAGGGCAGTCGTAGAGGGGGGAGGAGAGGAGTTGGAGAGTATTATTCACTTACCCGATGCCCTCCTGTTTGCCAGCAAAGTAACGCATGTTGCCAGCGGTGTCGACAACACGAATCGAATTGATGCGCCTCGAATCGCTGTCGGCAATGTAGAGATCACCAAATGGTGAGAATGCCATGGCCAAAACGGTGCCGAGCACATTATCGGTGGCAGTCTTGTTCACACGACTCGCCTGGCCGTTGTTGCTGCAGTGCAGCGGTGTTCCGGCGACGACGCGTATCTTCATGTCGGAGGTCAAGCGTAGGACAAGTCGATCATCGATGAAGTGCAGTGATCCGTCAAGGGGACTCAATGCGAGACCGGTGGGCCACTGCAGCTGGGCCTGATTGGCCATCAGGGTGCCCGAGCAGGGCGCCGGACTCCAGTGATTATGATGGCCATGATGGCCGATCAGCGTGTGGATGACACCCTTGGGATCCACGGCTCGTATATTGGTGCCATCCGCAATATACATAGTTCTGTCCGCAGCGATGGCCAGACCCTTCGGATGTGAGAGACGTGCCTGCAAAGCTGGCCCGCTATCGCCACAGTTGCCTTCATCGCCGGGTATGCAACGCTGGCCACTGCCGACGACGGGTTCGCTATTGATGCTCGGATCCTTGACCTTCTCCAGACGCAAGAGGCGCAGTATTTGATGCCGTTCCGGATCCGAGATATACAAATGTCCATCCGCTGGCGATACGGCCAAATAATATTGATAGGAGACCTGTGTGGCGCTCAGTTGCAGAATGGTGAACACCTTGCCATCGGGTGTGATGCGACGCACCAGATTAAAGTCGCCCACATAGAGGCTACCGTCTGGTCCCGTTGCCAATGCAATCGGCGTTAAGAGTTTAGCATCCTTGGCAACGCCATTGCAGTTATCCGGACAATTAAGCGGTCGCTGCAGACCCGTACCCATCACCACTTTGACGGTGCGTGGATATTCCTTCATGTGCAATGTGGAGCCGTCGCCCTTCTGCAGAATGCCCTCGTGGAAATTATAATGGTGATGAATGTCCAAGCCCCAGCCGCCAATGTCCGAGATATCCACATCGTAGCCCTGCAGCTTTGCTGTCTGCGTTATCCACACGGGTGACTGGCACGTGGTGTGCTGGTAACCCACCGAGATGCGTGCGATGGTCACCCCATACACCTTCTGTCTGTACACATTGCGCTTGTTCCACGCGAATGTGTGTATCAAATTCGGATCGGCCTCATAGGTCTTCACGTGCAGTGCGCCCTCGATCTCAACACCCACATGAACATGGGTTAAGGTCTTCGGCAGCACCTCGGAGGTCAAACGCATACGCACAATGCTCAAATAGCCCGAGGCCTGCGACGATTGATAGGTGAGATGCAGATCCGAGCCGGGTATTTGAATCGATTCCTGAACAATCTGTATTTGGAACGAAAGGCATAAGAAGAGTCAATATTTGAGTGCATTGAAATGTAAAAGAGTTGAGCTGAGAGAGAGACAGAGAGAAAGAGAGAGAAAGGGAAAGGGAAAGGGAGCCTAGGCTTGACAAGATGGTAGATGAAAAATAAGTTAATCGACAAAGCAAAAAAAAAAGAAGGAAAAAAAAACAACAGAAAAAAGAGTAGAAATCAGGTAAGTAGTTATGAGACTTTGAATGGGGGAGAACAAAAACTATTAAAAACAATCGACATAAAAGTCTAATTTAAGCAAAGGGACTGAAGTACAGATGAAAACGGAAATCGATAATATAAACAGTATTGAATAATGCGACGGGAAGTTAGAAAAGGCTGTGAAACTTTGTCTGGGAGAAAAGAAAAACAAAATAAAACAAAACCTTAAAAACAATCAGCATAAAAATCGGATGCAACCAAAAAGAAATATAGATGGAAAGGGAAAGGGAAAGAGATAAGAGAAACAGTGTTGAATAATGCGTCAAATTGCACAAGAGTTGCAAAATTAGCTGCACAAAGAGACTAAAAGTGGGACTAGATAGACTAAAAAGTGACATGACTACGGAACCAAGGATAACTAACTAGGTAAAAGTAACTAGAGAGTGAAGCAGGCTGAGAGCAGCAGGGACAAAGGAGGATTGAGAGCATTGCAATTGTCGCTTCAACTAAAGTAAATTGGTTGTTGAGCCCTCTGCGGTTTGCCACTGTGGAGTTCAGTTTAAAGGGTCCAGAGTCTGTAGTGGACACAGCTGGCCGGACTTGCAATTAAATGTAATGCTCTCACTCGTTACCTCTCTTTCTCTCTGTGTTTTTCTCTCCCTCTCTCTCTGTTGCTCTGTCGCTCTGTCTCTCTCTCTCTCTCTCTCTCTTTCTCGCTTTCTGTGGAGAATTAATGTGTGCTTGTGCTCCGTGGGTGGATGCAAAGTTATAATGTCATTAAGGCGAACTTTAAATTAATTAAAACTACGCAGAGTCCAGCTGCTGCTGCTGCTGCTGCTGCTTGCCGCTAATTAGGAGTGGCATTCGAAAGGAGAACGGTTGAGCTAGCAAGAGAGCTAGGTGAAACGTGGCAACTGAGAGGCAGAAGGAGCGGGTGTGGGGTGGGGAAGGGGAGGGGGCGTTCTGAACACTCACCTGTGTTTCGGCAAAGATGACACGCTTGCCGGGCATCGCCCCAACCCCGTTGGGCATCCAGGTGCTTATCAACTGGGGCTTGAGCTTCTCGTGATCGTGATCCATGCACACCTTACTGGCATCGTTCGCCTCATCGGCCGTGTGATAGTGTATCGAATTGAGGAACGTCAGTGCGGGATTCAATGGTGCCACCCTAACAGAAAAATAGCACAAAATTCAGAATTAAGTTAAGTTCATGATTTACAAAAGATTTTTAGACTAAAAATAACTTGAATTATGTTTATTTTCCTGCTCATTTCGAATCACTTGTTTGTGATGCAGTTATAGCCATCGAACTTACTTGATATTGCGACTGGTGGTTTCATCATCGTCGCTTAGTTGCATCTGAACCGGAGGCAGGACCACAATTCGATTCCAGGGCACAAACACGGTGCGGGTAAGTGGACGGAACGGTGAGCGTTGGAACTGCAGGGTAACAGCACCGCCGCCATTAACCAGCACATCGAACCTGCAACAGACAGAGAGAGTGAGTATATGAGTTTGAGAAAGAAAGTGACGATTTGTTGTACAAAACATCTTTAAAACAAAAAAAAAAAACAAAAAGAAAATCATGCAAATTAATATTTTAATGAATTCTCACTAAAAGTCAAAGTTGACCCAAGCCAACAGCTCTTCTTTTTTTTATTTCGCTTGCTGCGTTTGACGCACGAGCAGACCAGCTACAACACCCTAAGCCCCTCCAGCGGCTGTATCCCCTGGCAATTCTAGCGTATGCTGAGCAGATAATACCTCAATTGTTTGTTGAAATTGAAAAACTTTAGGATTTTTGTGCGAACAGTGAACAACAATTGCCAGAGCATAAGTTAAGACCTCCTCCAGTCAGCTGCAGCTAACACCCTCCCCCATCCGCCCTTCATCCACTTCCCAAAACCCAACCATAACCACAACCCCTCCTCTCAACTTTCCCCCTGCCGGCTTCCCTTCTCTATCGACACTTGTGTTAGCCGCATTAAATATAATGATGGCGATTGCGTTTGGGCCGCTTTCTCATTATTACGAGTATTTTTCGCATTGCCGTATGAAAAGTTGCAAAAAGTTGGACCAGCTGCCAAATGGAAGAGGAAGAAGCAGAGGCAACATAGCAACCGTGTTGGAAAACAAAGCCCAACAACAGCAACAACAACAACAATCATCTAAAAAGCGGTTGCCAGTCGCGCAGAAAGCTTAAGAAATGGTAAAACTTTTGCTTTGGAAATATTTAATTAATGTGATTTTTAATTGTGTTTGTATGAGAGCATAAAACATGACAGAGAGAGAGAGAGAGAGACAGCCAGACAGAGAGATAGAGATATATAGATGTGTGTGTGAAAGAGTCAGAGGAATAATAAGCACACAATTGGCATGCCACAAATCGGGCATCGTTTTCATAAAATTGGCGAAATTGCCACCTTATCGATTTTCAGCGTGTCTCAACTGAAAACATATGTTTTTTTTCTTGGATAGGTGTATAATGGGATAGGTTTGTAATAATCATAAATAATTTCGCTTTAGTTTAGCACATAAGCCAGTTAAATGAAGTCCACATTTTAATAAATAACAATAACAAGAGAACATTTATAAATATTTGTAACAATTATGGACAATTTATTTTAATTATTGATGAGCTTAAAAAGCAGTTGCAATTCTTATGGAAACTTTTTATTGTTGTTGTTGTTGTTGCTATTGCATTTTTATCGCATTTATGCACGCCACACACACAACACACACACTACACACACACACACTCGTCTATAGTCGTATATTTATATGTAATTGAATTGGATATGAGAGGCATAGGCAGAGAAGACAGGCAGAGGAGGTTGGGCGGCGCAATTACTAGACGGTCATTTCAGTAATAACCAACACATACGCACACACACACACACACACATGTACACACACATGTGGCACACCCACACATATACACAGAACAATCTACAACTCTAATAATATGTTGCAAAAAATGCCAACAATAATCCCCTGCAGCACAATATAATGACTTTTATTACCTTTATTATTGCTGCTCGGAAAGCAACAACTGCAACAATCGGAATAACAACAATAATCAACAACAATGCATGTCAGAGGACAACAGCAACAATGGCCACAAGCAACAGGACAGCAAATGACGCAAAGCTACAAAATAAAAATATGTTTGTAAAAAAAACCAAAAAAAAAAAACAAAATGTCAGAAAAAAGCAAGCTCTAAGAATCGCAGCAACAATATGTGAGAAATCTAGAGTACAGCGCAGCGACACGACTAGCAAGATACCCTGTAGTTGCAGATGTTCAAATCAAAGCGAGTGGCAAGTGAAATTACATTATTTTATGCGATCAATGTGAGAAATTAGATAGAAGAAGCAAAGCTAGAAATTTACGCAACAATCGAACGACTCTCAAATCAAAAATAACTCGATATCAACTCAAAATTGTGTTGTGTTCAACAATTTTTGCTTTGCATATTATTTGAAAAATATTTGAAATAGGCAGAGACAGATTTTTGAAGCTACGCTGGTCCCAATAGTTATACTTTATACAGCTTTACAGGGTATCGCGTATAAGAGGCTACTTGTAACAGCAACAAAATGAGCACAGCATGTTGCTGTTGTTGCTGTTGTTGCTGTTGTTTGTGGGGTGTAGTAAAGCTAAATAAGAGCACAGAATTGAAATAAACATTATAAATACAAAGCCATAAAAACCAGCTCGCGCGAACATTAAGAGTAACAACGACAACAGCAACAACAACAGCAACACCAGCAACAACAACAACAGCAACAACAACACATTAATATCAACAAGCAACAGTGGCGCCGAAAAGTATGTGTTACATTTGTAAGTAGGAGGACACATGTGTATATGAGTGTAGTTATGTAAATGTGTGTGTGTGTGTGTGTGTGTGTGTGTGTGTGTGTGTGTGTGTGTGTGTGTGTGTGTGTGTGTGTGTGTGTGTGTGTGTGTGTGTGTGTGTGTGTGTGAGCAAGCAAAAGGCAGCAAGTTGGGCAGGCACAGTGAGTGAGAAAACTTTTCGCATAGGTCACATAAATATGCTGTGTGACAAATTGCGAAATGACACAAAAACAAGCTACAAAACAACTGAAAGCAATGTATGTAAATTTACAATAAAGAAAAAAACAAAGAAAAAATAAGTTTCTTTCTTGGTTCTACAGTTTTCTTCTTTTGCTTCTCACTTTACTTTTCAGTTTTACTTCTCACTTTGCTTCTCACTGTTGATGCTCGATTGCTGCATTAATCTGCAACTTATTTTCAGCAGCTTTTATTTAGTTTTCTTAAACAACTCTCAGCTTGTTTTGCTTCTCACTTTAAAAACTGGATGCACCCTGTTTGCTGTTGTGTGCACCCTGTATAATATTCAAACTTTTCGACAATGATTTCAATGGAGTAACTAACTCCTGGACTCAATGGGCATCCAAATGGGAAGTATTTAGTTTATTGCATGCAAGGGTGCAATATTTTCATTGCACTTCAAGTGTGTGTGTGTATGTGTGTGTGCATTCTTTCAGCCTTGAAGGCAGCACATTTAATTTTATAGAGCACTGTGCGCCGCACACACACCAACTCATACATGGCTGTGTGCTGTGTGCTCTGTGCCATCATATATGTAAGCACACAGGACTATAGAGCTAAAAATAATGTGAACATAAACAGGAATTATTGCCAGCTAAAAGTAAGAATGTAGCAACAAAAATGCAAGCAAAAAAGCTGAAAGCAAAAAAAAAAACAACAAAAAAAAATAAGAAAAACAAGAAACTTTAAAATACTTCAAAAGAAGAGAAGAAGAAGACACACACACACACACTTGGAGATAAAAAACAACAAAAGTAGTCATAATAAAAATAAATAAAAACTGAGCAATTTATGTCCTCCACCAAATCAGAGCTCTAAGAAGCTGACAACGAACGACAGACAGACAAAGAGAGAAATAGACAGAGAGAGAGAGAGAGAGAGAGAGAGAGAGAGAAAGAGAGAGAGAACACACAGGACGACTAGAAAAATCAGGACATGTTTGTGATTATTTTTTTTGTTTTTTTTTTTTTTTCGTTTACATTGTGTTTTCTTGGGTTCACAGTTGGACGCTTGCTTTATAATTGCTTAGTAGTTGTAGTTGTTGTTGTTGCTGCCACTGCTGATTGCCAAGCAGTGCTGGCAACAGCCAGCAGAGCGAGAAGAAAGAGAAGCACAAGGAAGTCAGGCAAATGTGAAAAATGGTCAACGTTAGCGGCATTTAACGGCAACTGGGCTAATGAGAAATTATGGCACAGTAGGTAAAAATATAATCACACACATAAACAACAGGCAGCCAGCACTGAACACACACACACACACACACTTATGTGTGTATGTGTATGTGTATGTGTATGTAAGTGTGCAACACTTTTTGAAATGAACCAAAGCAAAGGGTGTCTCGCTCTGTGTTTTTATGTGTGTGTGGGTAAGTAAATACAAACAATCATCAGACAGTAAGTTTGTCTGTCTGTCTGTCTGTCTGCCTGTGAGTTGCACAGATTTTATTTGTGCGGCACTTGCTGCGATACCCTGTATTCAACAGAGTTGCGATTGACATACTAAAGAAGACTTAGACTAAGACTAAGATCAACTAAAGACTTGATTATTTAACGTCGAGGCTTTCATGAACAGAAGAAGAGCGGAGAATAGAAAATGGGATATTATTAAAAACTATTCACAAATTTTAAATCAGTTTTTTTTTTTATAATAACTCGAAGACTTGAAGAAGTGGAGAGTTTGCTTAAGGGAATTGCAATGTTTCTGTGTTTAGATATGATACATGTACGGAGCATCTGTTAGTCGTGTATACTCGATAACAATCTGTTTAATGCTGGATGATTTTGCTGCTGCTGCTGTTGCTGGACACATAATAAAATCAGCAATGGAACTGAAGAACTGCAGGCAAAGCGGGTGCGAAATGTTTATTTAAATTGGCCAGCAAAGATACACACAAACACACACACACACACACATGCTAGGCAAAAGAAAATGTCAGAATAACAACAACAACAACAATTACAGATGCTGCTGTTATAACTGTTGTTGTTGGTGTGGGAAGAGCGGAAATCCTTTTTGCCAAAAACAACTGCAAAAATATTTATATTAGATATATTGGATTGGCCAACGAATCCTCGAATTGTGCAACCGCCATCGACTCCTCCTCATCCTGCGCTTCATCAGCATTACCATTTTCTATTTTCCATTTACTATTTTCTATTTTCTATTTCCATTTTGTATTTTCATTTTGCCTTTTCTGTTTGTGATTTAAATCTCATTCAAGCAAATGCCAAATACTAGTGACGTTCAAATTTCCTCACAAAATACACATATCTTTTTGCCTGACTTCGTGGATAGTACGCAGCATTAGCCTAGGCTTTAGAAATGTATAATATAAACCATGTGATACTTTGCTATATATATATATACATATAGATATAGCCTATAGCTTCAACAATAAGTGGAAATATTTTTAAAGGTATATTTTAAGAAGATAAACGACGACTTCTAACTTTATTACAGGGTATTGGAAACATTATATATATATATATATATATATATATAATAATAAAAGCATACCGTTGTCATTTTAATTGCCAGCAAGATTACGTGAGCTGCCTACTTAGTTTGAATAAAGGCAGGCACTGACTAAATATCACTTTTTCGGGCGTTTACGGCCCATTAATCACCACAAATTGCATTTGTTTTAGTTTTGCTGTTTTTTTGTCTGGCGACTTTGTTGAGTTTTTGGAAAATGTGTTTTGGTCAGCCTGTTAATAAAGACTTTTTTGTTTGTTTTTGGGTTCCGCTTTCGCGCCTTCCTCCCCCTGCCAAAAAACTTGACGATAAGGCGCGTTTAAATAACTTTAGTTTAAGCTCGCGAAAGCAGAGAGAGAGAGAGAGAGAGCAGAGCGAGATGAAAACTCTGTCTATATATATATATATATATATATATAGGTATTTGTATGTATATGCATGTGTATGTGCTGGGGGCACATCAAAGTGAAAGATTTAATTAAAAAGTGATAACTTGCTTTATCGGGCAGCACACTTGGCCGGTGCCCAACGAAATTATATTAACAAAATGTAATCAAGAGAGAGGCCAAAGACGAAAGTTGGCCAAGATGCCAAGACACAAAACGCTAGCAGGCAACTTGGCTGACAAATTATGAAAAATTACTCATACGTAAGTAATCTGCATTTCGAGCGAGGGCCACAAAAGATTAAAGAGGTCGTCACGGCGCCAACTTAAGCTCAAATTAATGAGGACCCAAGCCCAAAAGCCCACTTGCCATATTAAATCCATATAAATATATATATATATATACGTCTATATAAATATATATGTGTGTAGTTTTACTAAAAGTATTTAGGTACATATTTCATTGGCTGTTGGCTTACTATAGCAGATCTATGCATTAGCCCAAAAGCTATAGCTATTGGCAGAAAAGGTTACAATGAAGTTGTACTTGAATATGGAACTGGCATCTCCGATCCCAAGGAATACATATATATTCTTGATCAGCATTAGCAATCAAGTCAATCTGGCCATATCCGTCTGTTTGTCTAGAAAAGCTTTAAGACTTTAAATTTGAAATATAAGTTCTCGTAGGCCATAAGCATTCAATTTACTTTATCGCTACCTGCATTCGTTTCGGGAATATTGATAAATATCGATTTCCCATAACACTAAAATACACAATTATGACTTAATACTTAATACATAACACAACACATACATATTATAAATCAACTATACAAATGTCATCTGGGTTGTATAAGAAACTTATACCGCAAGCCAAGACGTAGTCGAGCTTTCTCGACTAGAGCATTCGAACAACTTGTCTTCAGCCAAATATTGAATATTCATTGTCAAATGAGATATATAATAATGCTGTTCGCACTTACCAGCCGCCCTGACGTGTCAGGGTGAATCCAAATCGTGAGTCGCGATCGACGGAGACGCGTATTCCGACAATTCCCAGGCCTTGGGGCGTTATCACCTGACCTCGCATAACCGAAACGCGACTGTTTTTCCGGAGTGTGTTGAATCGATGAGTGGTGGTTTCAAGTTGCAAGTTGGTTTTGTGGGGGATTTTTGTAAAAGAGAAAATCATTTTGTTAGTTGCGTGCTTTAAATTCAAGTTTCGTGATTTTTGTTTTGCTTTTCTTTTTTTCTGGATTTTTTTTCTGTTGATTTGTTTCTTGTATCGCTTTCAGCTTGTTTCGTGAAATCATAAAACGAAAATAGTGTAAAAAAGAAACATCGAGTTGTAACTATGTAAGTATATTGTATATATATATATATACATATATAGAATGATATAGTTATATAAGTATCGAGTATTTGAAATTTGTAACAAATATTTAAGATAAGATAACATAATAAAATTACAATTGTTTCTATTTGGTTTTTACTTTTCTTTGCTAAACTCCACTTAAAGTGAAAACGAAATCAATTGAGAAAATATTCATAAATATTGTCATATGCATATGTATTTATAAACGAGTGAGCGAGATGGATGATGGATGTGAGAAATGAGCTTATTGGTCTCTCTGTGTATGTGTGTGCGAGTGTGTGTGTGTGTGTGTGTGTGTGAGTGTATCCTGTGTGATTTGAAGTATTTAAATTGTTGTGTACACAACACACACTCAACTACACAATGACACACACACACACAGTTTCAATATGTATTTTTGCTTGGATAATTCAATTATTGAAAACAGCTTGGCAAATAAAAGCACATAGACTCAATCTATGTTTGCCTGTCTGTATGTGTGTGTGTGCGTGAGTGAGTGAGTGAGTGAGTGAGTGTGTGTGTGTTAACTACAAAAATAAATAGAGGAAATATAAATGCTTGAATTTTTTGTCATATTTGATTTTTACAGGTGCAAAACTCGTTTGGCAGGCAGCTATTCGAAAGGGATTGGATTGGATTGGATTGGATTGGAGTGGATTGAAGTGGATTCGATTGGAATGGAATGGATTGGAATAGACTGGAATGGAATGGAATTGCCTGAGAGGCAACTGAATACTTTCAATGCGAGAATATTTGAATAGCTTTTAATTGGCTAACAACGAGGTGTGGTTGAATTGGAGCTGCAGCCAAACGGGAACTACAGATAAAAAAACATTTATGTATCAATAAAAAAAACAGTGCATATTTTGTCGATTGCTGAGCTAAGCGATAACGATTACTTTGTCATATCGATAAATATTGCTGTCGAAATCAAATGTTCGACAGCACCAATGAAGCATAAGTTATCTCGTCAAATATAAGTCATCAGTCAGTCAATTATCGATAATAAACTGCTCATCGATAACGGCAAGGTTGCAGGAGCATGATTAAGACCAAACGATAAAAATCGATAGCAACCGATAATATTTGTCGCAGCGCTCAGCAATCGACTATTATAAGAATGCTGGAAATGTATAAAAAGTCATGCAAAATAGTACAACTATGAGAAGATTACAAAAATATATGCAATACTGAAAGCTAACATTTGTACGGTTATGTAAACAAATTGAGTTTCGTTTTTGATTGTTTGCTTAATATTCATATTTGTGAGCAAATCCATCGATAATCGATAACGTTTATAAAATGTTGAATGTTGCGAACAAATCGAACAACTAAACGGATAACTTATCGCATATTTAGATATGTATACTATATATTATAGAACTGAACTTTAATAATCGAACCAAACCAAACCAAACCAAACAAAAGAATTGTATTGGGGTTACCCATCTGAAAATGTGATATTTTCCACAGCTGTAAGGTAAAAATTAGTGAATCTTATATTATGTTTAACCTCAACTACAAATTAAACTCAATGGAAATTCAGATATTGAAAACCTTGTTAGAGATATGTATATATAGTCGATAAATATATCATCGATATATATCCGTTAGATATGTACATATGTAATCAATATCGATTTACATAAGTATATATACATATCAGTACCAGGAAGTAGGCCATTGAGAGGCTTGTTTTTAGAAAACTATACATATATTTGATGTTTAACATATTGAGCATATTTTTGAGTTATGTATACTATATATAATATATATAATGTATACGTATATATATATATTGTAAGAGTGGATATGTATTTCATATTCAGCACAATTGAGTTACATATTATGGCAACTAATCACATAAAACATTCGACATCGAATATGCTGGAGGTGAATCTTTGGGGAATCCGAATACAAAAATAGAAGAGCACCATCATCGATACACACACCAAAGGGAATAGGTAAAAATATAACTTGATATTAAATTTAATGAGCAGTTACCCAGCAATTGAGAAGCTATGGCAACACTGGCCAAATGGCAACCCTGGGCGAGCCTGCGTAGCCTGCCCAAAACCGATATCCGGTTTGTAGTTTGCCAATTTGTTTGGAAAATATAAAAAAAAAATATATGCCGCATGCTGGAAGCGAGCGGGGCAGAAATGTCAACATTAATTGAAGGTGGGGCTGTTGGCAGGGTGGTTGCTGGGTGGTTTTCTGGGTGGCGGTGACAACTAAGTGGAAAGAAACCTTGAAATAAAATGCTGCAGTGTGGCGGCCAAGAAAACTTTTCTGGCTTTTTTTTTTTTTTTTAAATGGCGCAATTGTTTACACTAATTATTACTGGAATGGGAGATCGAGTGCCTGCAGTCAAGTAGGGGTTGGTGGCGGACCAGGGATAAGTTGAAGCTGCCCCTGTGCTGCAGTGAACAGTTGGCAGTTTTGTTGCCATTGCCAGTTGGCTCTTCGAACTTTTGCCAGGGCGAACCAAGTTGGCAAAACATTTTCAAGTTCTCAAGTGTTGCAATTTCTCAGGCAAGCAACGAAACCAAGCCACCCAAACCACCCACACAGCACTTGACTTTCCTGAACATAAACACATAATGTACAATATTTGGGTCAGTTATGCCCAGTGTGTGTGTGCGTGTGTGTGTGTTTGTGATTTAGTGTGTATCTATGCACTTGGATAATAATAAAAGATTCGAGAATTCTAGATCAGCGTACAAGATTCGAATTTATAGTATTTTTTGTAGAAATCATTTTAAAACTGCAGACCTATTTAAGTGTTTCTTAACTAAAGAAAGCTATTTAATACACACTTTCAGAGCTCAAGTGCCTTAAACAATTCTAATATAAACTTGAAACAAACCCAAAACTAATTGAAAATTAGAAGCTTGTAAATACAGTTTGTAAAGAGTAAATATTCTTAGTTTAAGAACTGTTGTTCCTTATACCACTTAGTAATTCAATTAAGTAGAGCCCTTTTTTTCTGAGTGTCCTTTCACCAAGTTGCACTGTGATGGGCTGGTGCAGCTGGTGGTCAGGCTGCAGGACCGAACTGCAGGAGCAGTATCATCTTCGGTGGTTTCTAATTGCAATTGACCAAAATGCCGAGGCAGTTGCTTCCAGTCCAAGCTAGCAGCATCGTCTGTGTGTGTGTGTGTGTGTGTGTGTGTGCGGATGTGTGGGTGTGTTGGTTGTGGTTCAGCCTCGTTCATTTCTGCTGCTTCAATTCGATTCAATGAAGCACATTTTTATTTGAAATCAAACCGAAAGGCAAACTGCATGAGTGTGTGTGTGTGTGTGTGTATATGTGTGTGGGGGTGTGTGTTAGAGTGTGTGTGTGTGTGTATTGGTTTTGTATTCCAAATTCATTCAAGTGGTGAGTGCCAACTGATTTTTTATTTCGCATTTGATTTCGTTTCGTTTCATTTTATTATTTATTTGATTTATTTTTACTGCAGCCAAAGACGCGAGCCGACCCTGCGCCTACGACCCCACCCACACCCCCCATTCATACATCCCTCCGACATCCTTCTCCTACTCCTCGCATCTTTCAGTAACATTCAGTTTAGGCCAGCATCAGGGCGTGGCTCTGGCAACCTTTTTATTTGGCCTTTGCCATATACAAAGTAAACCAAATTACTCATACGCCAAGTCAAACGATGAACATTGTGGGAGCAGAAAGAGAGAAAAAGAGATAGGGAGAGGAAACCAAAGGGACAGAGAGAGAGAGAGAGAGAGACAGAGAGGGGGGAAGCTTCTCTGTAAGGTTTACACAGGAGTTTTTGTCACAACTTGGAGTAGTTTCTGAGACAAATATCAAATATGAATAGCATAAAGGTATATATAGATTGAAACTGAAATTGTAAATATCTAGCTATATTTATACATATATTTATATATATACATACAAACATATATAGCTATCAATAGCCTGTCTATGCCACACACAGACTTACACACAGCTTCTATTTGAATATACTCTGTCTCTATCTCTCTCTCTCTCTCTCTGTCAAACTCTCCTCTAATGCTTTCTCTTGCCCACAGTTGAGTTGACTCCTTTTGGCTGGCATTGTCCTTTCACCTTTGGCTTTGGTTGCATTCATGGCCAATTCAATCAGTACTCGGTATAATGACGTCATAAAGTAGCGGAAGCAACAATGGGCAAAAGAAAAGCGGGAAAACTGCAGTCAAGCAGAGAAACGTGAAACTGGAAATATAATCTCAGCGCGCGCTGATTGCCATTGGCCTTGTGTGGCGCCACCTTGCGCCTGGCAGCAGCAGCAGCAGCAGCAGCAGCACTAGCTAAGCAAACAATGAAAGTTAGCAGGAGCCACAAAAAAAAAACTCATAATCTCATTTCGGGTCAAAAAAGCACTAGCAACACTACTTTGACTCCCCGCCATTCCATTCCACTCCACTCAACTCCGCCCTTCCTTTGTACTAATCGCCATTGCGGCGAATGAGCAATAAACCAGTCATGAGTTGGGTGGAGTGCAGTGGTGCGGTGAGGCGGTGAGGCGGTGGTGCGGGTTGGACTTGTGCATTGTCGCCACAGCCACCTTTTGTGTCAAAAGTGCACTTTCATTATTAGCGCATTGTTTGTGTGTGTGTGTGTGTGTGGGTGGGTGCGAAGGGTGCTGGGTTGGTGGTGCGTGGTACGTGGGAGGTTAGGTAAAAATATGAGTAGCGCGCATAAAAGGAAGTGCATTTAATTTCTTTTCTTTGGGCCAACTTTGGCGAACCAAGGACTCAACGGTGGCTGAGGTTTCTCCCCCTTCTTCCTTTTTTTATTTAACATTTTACTTTTCAGGCAGCGCCCCAAAAGAAGCAAACAGGCAGGCAGAGTGGCAACAGCAGCCACACTCAGAAAAATGGAAAATACGTCTGAAAATACGCCCTTAACAACAAATGGTTAAAATAAACACAAATAATTTCTATTAATATTTCATAATATTGTCTGCAAATTGTTCAAAGTAAAACGCATACCAATAAATCACTTTTGAACTTGGCATTTATGAAATCGTTGTCTTTTTGTATTATTTATTATTTCAAATACTCCGGCATAAAGCAATTTTAGTAAAATCCACTTTGTAATTAGTCAAAATATTTTATAATGCACTTTTCAGCTTAGCATTTATGCATTCGTTTATTTATTTGTTTTTTTTTTTTTTGTGAAATTCATTTCAGCAAATTTTTATTCCAAAAATGCTTTGACAAAAAGGAATTTTATGAAACAAGAAATTTAGAGAGACGTCGAAATATCTTATAATGCATTTGAGCGGGGCACTTTTGAACTAATATTGAATTAATAAAGAAAATTCAGTGAAACGCGCTTCGCAATGAACAAAAGGCATTTTAGAAAGGACGTCCAAAAGTATGACAATATTATGCAGCATACATTTTCTTCAAGTGCAGCTCTCCTCCATCCCCAATCTCCCCCGCCCCAACCTCTGCACCCTCCAGCAACTGTCTGGCTTTGTTGTTGTTGTTGGTGTTGTTTTTGTTGCACAGCGTTTGGCTTGGCGCGACACACAAAGTGGCAGCAGCCAAAGCAGTCGACGTCTCTCATCATAAAAATTGAGCACGACTTAGTTGACTTTAGTACATACAAGAGGGCCAGTGCTTGCCCCCGAGCCCCGAAGAGGAGGCACCACACCACAACAAACAAAAGAGAGAGAGAGAGAGAGAGAGAGAGAGAGAGAGAGAGAGAAAGAGCGAAAGAATGAAAGAGTATATAATTTTAATTTGGCTTTATTTTCAGTTTCAGAACTGCTGTTGCGATGAGCAGCTGATAGATGCAACCAACCTGCCGCAACCCACCATCCCCCACTGCCACACTAGGAAACAAAGCGAAGCTGCGGGCCATAAGCGTTGCATAGGTTGCTGGGAGAGGGGTTAGGGAAGTGATAGGGAGTGCTACGCTTTATGTTCATTTAGCCTGAAACAGTTTTTGAAATATTTTTAAGGAAGCAGCAACAGCAGCAGCAGCAGCAACAGCAGCACGATGAGGGGAGCAGGAGCAGCAAACGTTGTGCCACACTTTTCTTTTACGCTTTTGTAACCACGATAAATGTGCTTTATGTAGCGAGCGAGCGTGTCTGCGGGATGGGGGCGTGTGGAGCTTGTGGAGCTTGATATAGAGGTGGTGCACAAGGGCATACGACTCGTGGCATGCTTATAAAACTGCCACGTTTCATGCCTCCACTGCCGCTCTCCTCGAGTGCAACGCCTGATGAAATGCTTCCTGCACTTTCGCTCATTTTTGCATCTTTTAACTCTTTTTTATAGCCAGCAAAGGGCCAAAATAAATATATATATATATATATACATGTATATATATGTATGTAAAGTAAATGAATGCTAAAAAAGCCACATTAAAAATAGAGTGCCTTTAATTTAGTTTTTATGCATTTAGTTTTGCAACTAGTTTTGACGTGTTTCAACATTGATATTTGAGGCTTGCTGTTATCGGTACCTCATCAAAGAGATATATGAGATATATAGGATATACAAGTACTTGGCTTTTTGATGCTCTTTAAAATCTGTTGAAGGATTCCTTAAAGCGCTTATCGATTACTGTCCGCTCAGTGTTATCGATAAGTCACATAAATGCAACTTTTAAGTTGTCGTCTGCTCAACTTATTTGCACTCAGCCAGTGCAAATGAAGTAAGTATGGCAATCGTTTCGCTTTGAAATGCATTCAACACACTGGCAGCCAGTGTGATAAAACATTCGGTTTTTGCCATTGGGGAGTCTCGCCTATTGAAGTCGGGATAATAAAGACATTTCCCCGAGGCAGCGACTGAGATTCTTGTGGGCCCCATTGTGCGAGAACGATGGGGCGAATGCACAAAAAAGAGCACACCCACACACACACATACACATATACACACACACACACACACACACACACACCAATATAATAAATAAATAGCAGTTTGGGTTGAGACGTAGATGAAGCTGCTTCATATACTTCGTATAGAAAAGTTTGAATGGAATTTTTAAGTTTGCCATTTACTAACACACACACACACACACATATATACACACACACAAACACACACACAGTCACACCAGCAGACACCCAGAGACACCTACGTCCGATAGGAGAGCAAAGAAAAAACCTTTAGTCGCGTGTAATTTGCACTTTGTAAATTTGCATAAAAGCTGCAGCAACAACAGGCATGGGTTGAGGGGGGATTCAGGGGTTATTGGTTGGTTTTTGGGGGTAAGTGTCGGATTGGAAGAGGGACTGGCATGAGTCCAAGATGCGAGGCAGAGATATGTAAATGCCACACCATGTGTCGTCACTTAAGCTCCATGCACTAAGTAACCAGACCAATGACGGGGGGTACAAAGAGGGTTAGGGGATGTTTGGCAGCCCCTATCTCATTTAAAACGGTGGCCAGACATTCAAAGTACTGCCAGAGATTAGGGTGGCCAGACTCGATGCGATTCCATCACCTGGCGGCTGCAACCGTGCCACACACACAATTTGGCTGTCCAATTTGATGCACACAAACAAAACAAATTCAAGCCAAGTGGTTGCGGGATTGCTTTTTAGACCACTTCGACTGCTGCCCGGCAAAAGATGTCATTTTGTTTGCCAATAAGAAGATTACACATGTTGCCAAGTGTGGAGCTTGGATTGAGATAAGCATGCCCTTAAAGCAAACGCTTTCATTAAAGATGCGAGGGACAAGCAGTCGCCAGCACATGATCAATTCAAAAGTTAATGAAATTCTAGCTGAACAGCTTCCAACAGCTCCATAGGTGACAAAATACTGACGAAAATGTTGAAAGCAAAGTGCTTTCAATGCAATACTATTATTATAGATGATCCCTAGCTAATATGGGGGAAAAGGTTAGACTTAATATTGCTCTCAGAGCTAACTTAGGAGCGTGCCAGTTGAACTTTTGATTGGCAAATTTACAATTCCCAACTGGCATTTGGCTTTGTTCTACTGATATACTCAAAGCTCGGACTCGCAAATTGAGGCTTTCATATTTATTTTTGTAACTTTACACAACTTGATTTTCAACAAACTGGGGCACAAAGCGATACAATGGGGCACAGCTTATATATTTTATAGTCAGATGAAGCCGTTGCAGTTAGATTACAGTGCCCGACAACAATAATGAAGCGACTCGAATCGCTTTTCAGTTGTCCAGTTTTTCGTTATATTTCTTGTTTCTTTTTTTTTTTTTCAGTTTTTTAAATGTGTTTTTCAGGGTTTTTGTAGTTTGCAGTTTGCGCTTTTTGCAATCACCAAAGGAATATAAATACAACAAAACAACATCAGCGAGTTATAACAAAATGCCAAAGCCAACTAAAAGTTATAGTTCGTGCCTCGTGCCACGTGCCGTGTGCCTCGTGAAACGCCCCAAAAACCCCAACCTCAAACCCCAAACTTCCAATTCCAACTTCAAAAAGGGCCATTAAAAATTTTTGCTGATGTCGAATTAGCGACGGCCAAAATACTCGGCCACTCGTCCAGGGCCACGGGTTAGGGGTTTGGGGTTTGGGGGGTTAAGGGCTTTTTTTTAGGTTATGGTCATAAGCGCGGCACACATAAATATATCTAATCTAACATAAAAGTAATTACTTTCAGCTGCTGTTGCTATCGAAAAATATTAAATTATATTGAGTGCAAACACACACACACTGACACACACTGACACACACATACACACACACACTGGCACACACACATATGCAGGCGACCGCACAGGCCATAACTATGAGCGAAAATAGCAAAACTGGCAACAGTTCTTTCTGGCTATAACCCATTCTGGCTGTCCCCCCTCGCCCCCTCCCCCCACATCCCCGTCGCTTTTGACTGCCGTCGACATTTTTTCGCTAGCTGCGTTTTTCGTTTTTCGTTTTCCTTTTTATGCGACTGCAGCACAAAATTCCGCGAATTTCTCTTTGGGTTTTCCTTCACGTTGCTTGCTTTCTTTCTTTTTTTCAATATATTTTTTTTTTTTTTTGCTTTTTGTTGCCATTTGTATTGGGGGCGCCCCTCACGTGCTAGTTGCTAGTTGCAGCCAGGCCGGCAGGCAGGCAGACAGGCTATTTAAGGCTCAGCACCCTCTATCTCTATCTCTATATCTCGCTCTCTTTTTAACCTCAACGTTTCAGTTTTTCAGCGTGCTGTCTACTGTATATCCTTCTCCCTCTTCCTCTTTCTCTCTGTGTCTCTGTCTCTGTCTCTGTCTCTGCCTGTCTGTGTAAGTTATACGGGTATTAATTTTGGTTTATGTGAAACTTGTATGCTGTAATTTTGTGCTTTTTTCTTCACGCTGGCAAGGCGGCAACGGCGATTCCTGACATTAGCAACAACAACTACAATGGCCAAGATGAATATAGAGTGAGAGAGAAAGAGATAGAAATAGACAGCGAAAGAGGTAGTGAGAGTAACGTTGGAATGTGGCCACGTTGATAACAGCAACAACAGCCAACAGCAACATCAATGAAAGCGCGACTATGAAATACTCAGAGTGACAATATATTTATTTTATATAGTCCATATACATAGACACAATTCTATGTATTATATAATAAATATCGCATAAGAACTTCCAGGGAAAGGAAACCCTAAAATTCGGAACTTTTAAGTTTTTGGTAAGAAAAGAAGGGAAGGAAACCATTCGAAAGTGATCCATCTACAAAAGATTAGATTGCGTTCATTTTGGTGTCGCTTGGAACTTTATGTGTATCTTTCTCTCTTTCTATGTCTCTCTATGTCTCTCTATGTCTCTATATGTCTCTCTATGTCTCTCTATGTCTCTCTCTCTGTCCCTCTGCACGTCTTTCTTACTCTTTGTCCACTTCTCGTACTAAACCAGTATTTCGTCTGCTTCAAGTCAACTATTATCCATTTTTGTCTTCCTTTATTGCTCTCTCTATCTCTCTCACTCATTCTCTCACACTCATTCTCTCTCTTTCTATCTCTCTGTTGCCCTCTCATTTACTAATTTACTTGCCTTCTTACTTGTATCCTTCCTAAAATCTCTGTCTCTCTCTTACATATAGCGCTTCCACCGTTTGTTGAACCTTTATTCTCTCACTTTCTCTATCCCTATCTCTCGCTCTCGCTCTCTCTTTCTCTCTCTCTTTCTGTATATATATATATATATATATCCTTCGCTGTCTGTATTTTCTTTAACTCTCTCGCTTAAGTGCCAAAGCTAACTAAAATGCCAAGCTCTTAAATGTGTTGCAGGGGATTTTCTTTGCTTTATCTGACTTTAAGCTAATAAGCAACCAAGAAAATAAGACAGAAAAAATCTAGAAAAAGAACACAGTGCGAGCTAAGACTAAGTCTGAAGTGTGATTCGATGTCTGCGACTGACTGCCACCATTTAGAGACTGCTCTGCTTCTCTCTCTCTCTCTCTCTCTCTCTGTCTCTATCTCTCTCTCAACAAACTGACTCGCAACTGTCAACACATTTAAGTGTAACTTTAAGTTCGTTGAGCGCTAGAGAGAGAATAAGAGAGAGAGAGAAAGAAAGTGAGAGAGAGAGGGGGAAGAAACTGCTGAGACAGTAGACAGACTAGGGAAACCTTGGGGTTTACATTAGCTGGCTGGCAGCAACCACTTAGCGAGTAAACTAACCACACCTAATCCAAGAGCGGGTGAGCTCCGCTAAGTCCTGAATGGCTGGATGGATGGATGGATGGATATGCAGGATGTAAGCAGCAAGGAGCAAGGAGTAACAGAGGCCAAAATAGAAATAAGGACAAGAGACAGTCGCCTGCTTGCCAGCCTGGTTGCCAGCCTGCCTGTCTTGCTGCCTGAACGGCTGAATGGCGCTTCCTTATGGCTGCTTTCTTCAAGCAACTTTCGACAGCGAATCCAACAAAAGGGCCAAAGTACCCCCAACTTGCTCCAACCACCCCTCTATTCACCAAGTGCTGCCTGCGTCTTTGCGCCGTTGTGTCGTCAGGGAAAAAGTCATGCCAAAATGGAAGCCAAAACAGGAAGTAATCTATAGTCGCCCCGCCATTGTTTATTGTTTAATTTTTAGACCACTTTATTGTTGTTGTTGCCATTGCTGTTGCTGTTGCTGTTGATCTTCTTCTTGCTATTACCACTACTTGTTGTTGGCCACTTTTTTGTTTTGCGTCTGCTGCCTCGTTGTATTATTTCTATTGTTAACAATTTTTGCATTTTGCCCCCGCACGCTGCAAGTAGCAAAAACTTTTCAATGTGCCCGCGTTGCCGCCAACGCCGTTGTCGTTATTGTTCAACTCCCTAGCCCTGCCCCCTGCCCCCACCCCCATCCGATTCTAACCCACTCCAGCGCTACGCCCCTTGTTCCACATAGAACGCTGCCACTTGAGCAACACAACAAAGGCAGCAACGAGGTAAAACGAGGCAGACAAAAGCAAAACTCAAACCCAAAGCCAAATTCAGAAGAAAAAAAGAGTGGCGCCCACGCTTCGTCCAAAGACGACAAGCCGTTGACAAGGCGATCCCCCCACTCCTGTAACCCTTGCACTTGGCAGTCGGTGCTCCAGTCATATCGCATTTACTTGGAATTCCCTTTATCGGCAAAGCTAAAGCAACAGCAGCAACAACAGCAACAATAATAATAAAAATAACAATAACAATGTCACCCAGTTTCCATGGCAGCCTCTGACACTCTAGATATTCTTTCGACTACCTTATAATTGCGTTGCGGTCCCTGTCGGATTATGCAGCAGGAGCTATTAGAGAGCAAGGAGCAGCTGAAGCAGCAGCAGCAACAGAAGCTGAAGGAGTAGCTGCTCTAAACAGAGGCCAGCTGCAATCGCCTGCGATTATGGTTATGCTCCTTTCAAAGGACATATCCCAAGTTGCTGAGATATATATACGTATATCGATATACAAGCTTCAAAATGCAGTTGTCTTTAACAAATGCCTCACATAGCAAAGGAGAACAAAGAGAAAGTTGCTCAACTAAGCTAAGCAGCTGCAATAAATAAATATATATTCTTATTTAAAGCTCACATAGTACTTTAAATAATATTAACAAATTTATAAATATACTATATACTCGTATATTCTTGCAGTGGCATTTGTCAATTCATAAATTATGTGTAAGTGTCGTAAGTTGTAAGACTTCAAAAAGATGCATAGTTTTGTAATTGGCTTATAGGCGGATTCCACTATGCCCAACATTTCGTACATTTACATTTGCTCGATTTCCCAAAGATATATGTATATGAGAGAGAGAGGATCGGTTAATTTTAACTTGACATTACGAAACGAATAATAAAACAATTGATTAAAATATGAGAGGGACTGACTATAAACACTTTTTTTTGCGAATAACGCAATAGTTACGAAACACTTAAAATTTAACATTTTAAAAAGGATTTCATTCTTAATATTTGGAATTAAATTACATGAATTCAATTATAGTAGTATTTTTAAATACATAAAAAATAGAAATTGCAAAAAACATGAAATACATGGTTCGAATTTCTAAAATTGGCAACATACATTGCGAACGTTGGAAGTAATGTCAAGAATGTTGTCACCTATGGAAAATTGTTCAGGGGCAACATCTTTACATTTTGTAGGCATTCGAGAATGTAAGAAATGTTGATAGTTGAAAGCGGCTTTTTGGTAACCCGAATGTATATTAAACCCTTTTGCTTTTGCACGTTTCTTGAGTTCTATGAAACACGAATAAATAACATTTCACTGACATATAAATGCAGGGATATTTAATCCACGGCAAGCCGAGGCTGTATTTTGTATTCTTATTTTTAACAATTAGTTAATTTACCCAACTTAATTAAGTGAGTAAGTAAGCATATGTTACGGTAAAATTATTTATATTACGAGGAATAATTTATTTGGAAAAAAATTAAATTGATTCCCTTTCACATATTTATATTATTCAAAGTATTCAGAATATCAATTACCTTAGCAACGTGGAAAAATATCACAATTTTTTAAATATATAATTGAAATTAAACGAAAAAATATATATTTGGGAAAAAATCAATTAAAATACTTAATTACACAAAATTTGAGTAAGAGAAAAATAGTATTGTGAAAAAATTTGCATTCTGAATTGTTTTAAAAATTTTCTTGAATTTTTTTTATCATAATTTAATTTTTTTTTTTTTTTTGCCATCCCTCTGGGATGCGCGTTATGTGTGTGTGTGTGTGTGTATGTGTGAGTATGGATGGGTGTATGTGTATGTGTGTGTGTGTGTGTGATGTTTTGTTTGTTTGTTGTATTTGGAAAACATATAAACAAATGGTTAAGACGCAGACAATGGGGACATTTGGGATAACGTTGGGAGGGATTTTTTTTTGGTTTCTTTATTTTTTGTTTTCTTTTTCTGTGATTTATTTTATTATATTTTATTTATATTTATTTTTTTTTTTTTTTGTGGGGGAGTTCAACATATAGGGAGATATATATATACTTTTTGTTATATATTTAATTTGCTTTATATTATTCAATTTGAGTATTTTTTGGTATATTTCCTGCTTCAGTTACATGTAGAGACAAAGATATATATAAAAGTAGCTGCTTAGGCATTTAACAATAATACTGAAGACCTATTTTGTTGTTATTGTTGTTGTTTGACAAGTCTCGACTTGCTCACTAATTTGTTGTTGTACTTTTATTTAAATAAGTTACAAACAAAGAAACATAAGGAGAGAAATATAACATTTTTGTTAAACATAAAAGCGTTTCTTCTATGCATTAGATGAGTTTTTTTTTTTTTTTTTTTTTAATATGTATTATATATAAAAAGCATTGATCAAAACCAAAAACAAATGACAAAACGTAACGAGTCAAACACAGAGACAGAGAGAGAGAGAGAGATTGAGAGAGAGAGAGATAGATAGAGGAAGAGAGTGAAAGGGAAAATCTTGATACGATGATGAATAGTAGAAAACGAAAAGAAAAAACATATAAACGTAGAACTTAATACACGGTTTACATTTGGATTTGGTGGAATGAGTTAAATTGAAATTCGCTTAGTTTTTAGGTGAACTTTTTTGTTGTTGTGACGAAAGGGAGCGAGAGAGAGCGAGAGCGAGAGCGAGAGAGAGAGAGAGACAGAGGAGATAAGAACGAGTATTTGTGTAGCGAGCGAGTGAATGTTTTAGATTTAATTTAAATGTATGCTCATGCCAAAAAAAAAATATTTTAAAAAGCTAAAAACAAATAAATCGAATGATATTTTTATTTTTTGTAGTTGGTTGTGATTGTGATTGTTGGTTTCTTTGTAGCTGTAGTTGTGGTTGTAGTTTGTTGGGTATTCGGCTTACTGTTAGTATGTGTGTTAATATTTGTTAATTGTTCATATCATAAATGGGGAGGGCGGGAATGTAACATAAATGAATAACCAACTAAATACACATAGACACGTACACATAACACATACAAATTACAAATACAAATACAAATATATAGATTTGATTATTTTCATAACATATAATAATTCTCTTGCATTTGCCTTCTGTAGTTTCATTTTTTCTGCTGTATTTTGATTTACTTTTTATATGTGGCCCTAGAAAATAAGCTAGTATTTAACTGGGTCATTTTGTTGTGGGTATTGAAATGATAAACCAAATTAAATGAGATGCGAGTTGTGGAATAGTGTGAGTGAAACAAAATTGAAGAACATCAGGTTTTGTTTTCTCCCACGCCTTATTTTTTGTTTTTTTTTTGGTATCCTTTTTTTCATAATATTTATTTTATTTACATGAATGATTAGTTGACTTTTGGGTTTTGTTTGCAATGCGTCAAATGCTTGGAATATTGTTTAAAATGTCGAAAATAAAATCGTTTAACGATGTATGTATATTTTAAATACAAAAATAAATACTGCATAATGCTGGGCAAGGGGAGCACGGGGAGCAGGAAGTCTCTAGTAGCAAATACAGCACAAATGCAACAGTTAAAAATATTATTTTTTGTGAGACTTAGACTTTGTGAAGTTGGTCAGTGTTAATAAACACCTGGTAAATGACTATCGGAGTTATAAGACAAGATAACATAGAAAACGATTCGTATGTGAATATTTATGCTGTAATTTAGAGATCGATCAGGCCGACAAACGATTTGATTTTAGAAGAAGACTAAACCGCATTCTATCGGCATTAAAAAGATGTTGTATGTGAGAAAAAGAGAGGGTTTTGAATGAATGATGGAAAAAGTAATAACAAAAAAAATGTCTGTATACTTGAAAGTTGTTTTTTTTTTAATGCATTATGCTTCTATGGAATAAGAACTGAAAAAAGTTCGATGCAGTCGATATGACGTAGAGAATGTGAAACCGAAAAGAAAATAAAGTATATTAGGCGACTATTAGGCAAAGGCCAAAAACAAAAAATCAAATGACAAAAAATTGTTTTGGTATATATATTTTTTTTTTTTGATTTTTGTTTACCACATACGCCTGTGTTTCCTTTCAAGTTTAATATTTCTGTATTTATTTTTTGTGTGTTTTTTTTTTCGACTTACCAAGGCGTGAACGAGCTCCAGAAGAGACTACAAGTTCACGGGTTGAAACGTAGTAATTTGTTTTTTTTTTTTTGGTTTTTGTTTTTATTTCAATTGATTTTAGGTTGATTGCAAACGAAATGCAATTGATTGAGTGTTGAAATTTGATTTGGATTTTGGTTTAGCACACAACATGAAGGTATCGAGCCACAGCAACAGAGTAGGACAGTACACAATTAATTGACAGGACAATAAAAAAGAAATTAAAAGACAAAAATGCTTTTCGTTAACGAATTGAATCAAAGTTGAGATATTTTTTGTATATACTTCTTTTGTTTGTTTTTTTTTTTTTTTTAGCGTTTAGCTTAGCATACCTAAAAGACTTTCTTAGCTTCGAGAACTAAAGCAATTGTGTAATCGATATTGAAATGATAAAAGAGTACATCAAACGTCACTTTTAATAAAATGGAAATCATAAGAAAAGAAAACACATTTGACAAACACACTTGGTATTATCTGGTAAAGTGACTGGTTTTGTCTGGTCTGGACATCGATGACAGAGATAAAGATACTTAGGATTTTACACATTGGTATTCGTCAGGCTTCTTTTGGGGTTTACTTTTGCGATTAGATTCGATTCGATTCGTTTGATTTCGTATTTAGTATGGTTAGTTGGTTAAATGATTCAACTTAGGATATAATCATATATATTTATTAATATTACTTACAAATCATAACGAGTACTTGTAATATAAAAATAAATTTTCTTTTTAGACACGCACAGTTACAAAAATAAAATGATAAAATTGAAAGAAAAAAATCGTAACACACACAAGTCAAAATTCTATTTTTGATAGGCATTTCTTTCTTCTCATCGAAAATAGTTCAAGTCCTTTGATTTTCCGTTCTATCTGTATTTTTGATATGTTGGTTCTTCTTACGCATAACAATTGGTATATATATATAGGTAAGTATCAGTATTACAATCACAATATCATTAAATTAAAGAAACAACAACAAAAAAGTACACTCTCGACTATTAGTTGACAGTGGTGGAAATTTGTTTGGTTCTCGCATTTTGCATTTCTCGAAAATGTTTTGTTCGAAAGTAGATCGAAAAATGTAAGAAAACAAGAGAAACGAATACAATACAAACCGAACCCAAGCAAATCAAACATAAATCTACGCACACCCACATCTCTGTGAGCAGATACCATCTAGGACATCTAGTAATTGAGAAGAAAGTTCTATTTTGGCTGTGAGCACACTTTGAGGTTACGTTGTATCGGTATCCCCAAAAACACTCTGGAGAACCAAATGTTAACAAAAAAAAAGAAGAAGATAAAGGAAGAGCAAAAGAAACAAAGCAATGGAACTAAAGAACCGTTAGCTCAAGATAGACGGTTGTGTATATTTAGGACTAGGTTTAGTTCAGCTCTTTTTCAATATAATCGCCTACCACCTATATAAATATATATCGTATATCATCCGCGTTATATATCGCATAACATTAATAATCTTATATCATTTGCATTTTTAGTATTTCATTGTCATACATAGTATTTTTTTTTTGTTTTTCTTTTTTCTTTTTTTTTTTTTGTTTGGGGGGTTTAGACGAACACAAGGAGGTTTAACACTAGACAACACACATACTCAATGAAGTGCTATCATTATTTTCGCTTTGGATGTTTTTCGTTTTTTTTTTTTCGGATGAACCATTCATATTGTAAGTAAAAGACAAAACGCAGAGTTCAAAAGAATGGGAAATAAAGAGCTTCAAACGAAATGGGAAATGAACTGCTAAGAATTATAATTAAATTAATTAATTACGGCAAATTTTGGCGCTTAGTTTTTTATCATTTTTTTTTTTTTTTTTGTTTTTTTTTTGTATGTTCCTCCTACATTTTAGGCAGGCAAGAAAAGAAAAAGCTCAAAGAAAATTTGTTCGCGTTTAGTTTGTTCTTTCCGAATCGTTATTTCATTAGACCAGAAAACTAAGGAAACGTATAAGGGGGAAGAATAAAGAATTGAACTGAAGCACAAATTGAATGACACGTAAACTAAAACGTAAGTTCAACATTTTGTTTATTTCTTTTTCGTTTCTCTTTGGAAATCGTTCAAATATTTTGAGGTTACTTTATAACACGTCCAACGCATAAATGATAGACTCATTGAGGGGAGAGAGGCGTAAGGGATTGTGGGAATGTGATTGCGGGTATTGATTTTTTTTAATTTTTTTTTTTTTTTTTTTGGTATATATATATATATATTCTTTTTTTCATTGAATTTGATTCGATTTGTTGAGACTACTTGAATGTGTTCAGTTGAAGTTTGAAAACATATGTAAACAAGTTTCAATAACAATTTTTGATTTTGTAGAGGATTAAATAACTTTTGTAAAAGCATAAATGAAAATTAAATATATGTATATCTATATGTATCGTATATCGTTTATTGTATATACATATATATATAAATATATATATATGTTTTGGAAATCATAAGCAAATTGATAGAAAATTTGAGCTTTTTCTCTTCGTTGATGCAGTACCACAAAACGTAAGATTAGGCAGCGGTATTATATATATATATGTATAAAATTGCTAAAATGAAAATTGTAATCGAAATCGAAATCGGAAACAGAAACAGATTCAGCATCTGAACCTGAACCTGTACCTGAACTGAAACTGAAACTTAAACTCTTCGCTGTGGTGCATTCATCAATGTACAGTTATAAATGCATAATATTGTATATATGTTTTATAATATAGTAATGATATACAGGTACATTGATGTATACGAGCATAGAGTATATAGTTATTTTTATTTTTAACACGCTTTACACATATCGTTCTTTCAGTTTGTTTCCAATGTCTCGGAACTGAAGACAATCAACAATTGCTAATCGATAACGAAACATCAGAAATCTTAACATAAATCTAACCAAAAACTCGATAAATCGATAATACGATAATACGTAAAGTATAAAGTAATGAAAACAATTGCTCAATATGTAAAGCCTCATCCATTCGATTCGATTCGATTCGATTTTTGCCCATTAGGGCAAATTGCATTCTTTGTAGACCTAAACTTGCGCACTAAGAAGTTATACAGCATATATATATATAGTATATAGAGTATACGAGCCCATGCCAAGCGGGCCCCCGATATAATTACAACTAGTCAGAGCATATATTGGAAATGTACTTACTTCTCGCTGTACTCGTCCATGTGGGCATACGACTGCACCGAGTTCTCTTCAATCAAGAACTTAACACGCTGGTAAAAGGATGCCGTCACCGATGGAGGCTGCTTGCGAAGCAGCACCTCAACTGGATCGTTGGAAGACAGGCACATAATATGCTCCGAGCAGGCCGGATGCGAACAGCACTCGCTATCCGAACAGTCTGTCATGCCATCTATAGTTTGGGAGTGTTGTGTTGTATCGCTATGCATGGGTCTTAGTCTTATCTTGTCTACTTACCACCATCGTTGTCAATGTTATCCTTGCAGTTCATCTCGAGTGCAATTGAGCAATCGCTGCCAGCCCAACCATCAATGCAATCGCAGCGATATTCCCCATTCTCCAGTGTGCACTGACCATGACGAGAGCAGCCGTTTTCGCAACCAGCTGAGGGAGTTAGAGAGAGAGAGAGAGAGAGAGAGAGAGTTAGAGAGAGAGAGAGTACGAAGTGAAATTGTAGTAGATTACCAGCTATTCAGCTAGAAAAAATAACTAAAATCGTAAAATCAAACGAGAATAGTGAATGAGTAGAAGTGAAGCCAATCAGCGAGAGAACTTTGTCGGCGAGTAGGAGCAAGTATATAACAATTAAGCCATAACGAGACAACGAATGCGTACAGCTGAGAATAACTAGAGAAATACTAACGAGAGCAGTCAACGAAAAGATGAGGAGCTAACCGGCTAAGTAAATCATAATGCGTTCAGCTGACAATAACTTGAGAGTATTTGCCAAAGTTGATTGGCGAGTATGTCAACTATTTTACGAGAGATTATTAAATATAAAAGGACGAAGCACAAGTAGAACCGAGAATATTTGTCAGACAGAACTAAAGAAAGATACTTATCACACAAAAGTGAAAGAGGAAGTCACAAAAGTGCCATAAGCGAATGCGAGCACTTTCTCAGCGAATTGAAGAAGACCCAAGTAACGAGAGTAGTTTGTTAGCAAGTCTTTAAGCCTTTTAATGAGTGTAGCAAGTGAAGAATCATGTTTATAGCGTCATTGATCAGCGTCGCTCTTTGTCGCTATGACAGCCAATCAACTTGTTTGTCGAGGTGAATGCTTCCAGCGAGTGGAACCGATTAAAATTGAATGATGACATTCAAGTAGCGACGAGTAGTTTGTGTAAGTTAAATGTTTGACATTTTCCTGTTGTTGTTGTTGTTGATATTTTATATGCGCAGCGAGTGAAGAGCATTAATATAAAAATAATGTTAATGTTTGCTCTTCAAGGAGCGCTCAAGTGAGTCGACGAATGGATGGGATGGATGGATTGAAAGAGGATGGGGCAAAGGGGATTGGTTGGAGGGCTTGGTGGGGACTATGTGTATGGATTGTAAGTAGGAGCAAAAGTGCCCTTCGCACGCACATCGACAACATCATAAACGAAACGAAATGTGGAGAAATCTACAAAACCGTAAACATAAAAAGCAAACGAAACGTAACGATAGATGCCAACGTTGATGGGCACTGTGTGAATGGATGGCGTTTTGGGCTTAGGGGTTTATTTGTTTGTACCACGACAGCAGCAACAACAGCAACAACAACAAGAATGACAGCATTTGAGCATTTGACGCAAAGTTAATGTCACTTGACATGTGTCATTTGCAAAATGGGTAACCTCGACGCTAACTCAACTTCCGGTATGTTAAAAAGTTTGCGGCGCATAAAATGACTTCCTTGTCGTAACTGCCTTCCTGTTTACGACTCACACACACACATATAGACAGAGGCATACACACACACACACGCACACACACGTGAGTGTACACTACACATATTGGCAATAACGTCAAGTGTTGCTGCCAATATTTGAACGATGTCTGCAGACGCTGCCTTTGCACAAACAATTCCCAAGTCTGTGTGTGTGTGTGTGTGTGTGCATAGGTATTATGCCAAGTTCGGCACATGCAGAAATCTGTCAAAAAGTTGCAATAGTTTCAGCCAGCTCGAAACCCGAAAATCCTCTGTAAACACCATTAACAAAACTACGAAGATTAGCCTCGACTAACTAAACAGGCACTTACTCGTAGATAACCTGAATATGAGAATTCAACTACAAGCATAGCTCAAATCAAATGCATAAATGCTATAAATATGCAAATCAAGTCAAAATAAAAATAACAAAAATAAATTAATATCTAATATAGCTAATATTAGGTATATAATGTGAAAATATTTGAAGCTTAACTGGAAATTTTAATCAATATTGTTGAAATGTCGATATATATATATATATATTACATAAACTTTAAGAAAAATATGGATAAATATCAATAAACTCAAGCAACTTGGCTGTTTTGTGTGCTTTTGAGCTGAAACTTGGCAGCTAATCCTGACTTGTCACAAGCAATTCGATTTTAGCACTCGAGTAACCCGGGCATAGTTTTTAACTAACTTACTAAATTCAAGTAGTTCGACTAGCTGACAGTATTATGCACTAAAACTGAAAGTCTCCGATAGACAGCTGCCTTTGCACATATTTTTTTATGGCTCTAATCGCCTAGCACAAATCTAGCCCAGAAATAGTTCCCATAATGGTGTTCGCTACTGCCGAATAGTACTAAAAATCTCGGCGCCGACTTTTAATAAAAAAATATACAAAAAAAAAGAAAGAATCGTAGAGGACTAGAAAAGCGCGACATAACTAAATGAAAGTGCCGCATAAAATGTCGACGACTATTTAGAAACTGTCACACATTAGATGTCACCTACTGAGACAGAGAAACAGAGAGAGAGAGAGAGAGAGAAAGAGAGAGAGAGGGCAGGCACTTTGAGATTGAGAGACATAAAAATGTATCTAGATTTCAGGATTGCAGTCGTGTAATTTGTTACAAATCTCTGTTCAAATTCAATAAACTTTACCGCATTGTGTGTGTCGCGTATGTCAAGTGCTGCCCGCCCGTGGGAAGGAGACAGGGATAGAAAGCAAGAAGGAGCAGAAGGGAGACAGACACACATGGCAAGTCGCTGGAAAGTCGTTAAGTACTTTCTAAAAATACAGGCAGCCAGACATGCATGTATTAGTGAATGTATCTGTGTGTGCGTGTGTGTGCCTGGTTATTGGGTGGCACTTTGTGCTTTTGCAAGCGTGACTCGCACGTCGAAACCACCAGCCCCCCGCCCCCTCCTCCCCTCGTTTGCCACCACTTCCTTTTAAGTCCTGCTGCAACACTTGAATCGATTCAAAACGTTTTTGGTCGTATGTTGTCAGAGGAAGTTCCCACTGGGAATGCTGAATGGCGTTCGACATGGCGGCTTGCAGGCAAACCCAGTCATACAGAGAGAGAGAGAGAGAGAGAGAGAGAGAGAGAGAGAGAGTGAAAGAGAGAGAGGGGGGTGGCAGGAGTGTTGTGTTGGTAGCCAGGAATAAGTGTCTCTCGCCTGGGTCTGAGTGAAATGACGTCGGAAGTTTTATTGGTTTTGCACACGTCAACGAAATGTTATACATAGAGAGAGAGAGAGAGAAAGAGAAAGAGAAAGAGAGAGAAAGAGATAGCAGAGACAGGCAGGCAACATACGTAGACGTGTGCCCCGCCCCATGATCCATCCCCCCACCCCATTTTGAGGCATTGGGTATGTGTAATGCTATTACATGCATGCCTGAACCGTCAACGTTGGTGTTGCCATCGCCAGGGGGCGCCACACAAACACAACTACACCTAAAACTACACACACAGTAGCACACTCTCTCACACACACACACACACAGAGAGAGACTTTGGTTTGGTATCGTACATCGAATGGTTCTGTAACATGACTGTTTGTTCTTAAAGTTTTAATCACTGTCAATCGATAGCTACTTATCATGCTGCACCAACGCTGTCAAAGTGGGTGCCACAAAAACAACCCACCCACAACTCTTCCAAAAACAAGTCAACTATCAACTATCCAAAAAAACCATTTCACAACCACAGCAAATCAGCTCTCATTGTGTTTGAACGGGCATAAAATACCCTTACAGTCAATTTGAACTATGAGAATAATATTATAGTGGTTTGAGAGTGATTGTTCCTAAATATATAAATAAATTAATTAAGTTGAATAATTTGCGCATTTTACGATTAAATTATCAAACCCCATTTGCCAACCAAAATGATGGTCTCTCATACAAAACTGCAGCTGCTGGTTAAGTCGGGCTCAGTACTTTGAAGGTCCCAATATCCAATATCCAATACCCAATACTCAACAACAATCCCCCATTTGAAAGGGGTGGGGGGGACTGTTAGTCCATCGCTGGTACACTCAGTACACTTTGGAGTTTTCGACCAAATGGCGTAAACATGTACAAAATACTTTGGCGCAAGTGCAAAAAACAAATATTATAAAAACACAAAAAAAAAGAAGGAAGAAAGCATGGTAACAGCAGCAACAGCAGCAACAACAGCAACAGCAGTTTTTGACTTGGTTGCAACTGCTGCAAAAATATTTGAACATATGTATGTTTGCAGTTGATGGGGCAGAGGCAGGCAGTCAGGCAGCCAGGCAGCCAGGGAGGCAGGCAGCGGAGGGTCAAAGGGAAAGAGATAGCGATGTGGCAACGTCGCAATGTTTTTGGTTGAGTTGGCGCGTTGCGACATGAAGCCGACGACGACAAAGTTGTTGTTGCAGTTGCAGTTGCTCCTCAATGTGACAATGTGAAATGTGGAATGTCAGCTGCGGTTGCTCGGCTTTCCGTTATTGGCGCATCGCTAATCGATTGAGCATCAGTTGTAAATTGCGCAACGGCAACGGCAACAGCAAACAGCAACAGCGACAACAGATAGCAACAGCAGATTGCAACTGCAACTGCAACCGTAACAACAACAATTTGCATTGTTGCAACCGAGCTGAGGTCAAGGCAAACACTGCACGTTAAGTGTTCATCAGTCAGCTGCGTAATTTGTAGCGGTTGTTGTATAAAACCGCAGCTGTCTAGAAACATGAAACAATCATCAACAAATGTGGTCCACATGAATTATAGAAAATTGTTCCAACTATGATTCAATTAAGCCCACAATCGATTGCGAGGAAGAGTAATGCTTTTGAGGTTACCAAGTAGCAGGCTGTATTTAAGCTGTAACAAATCCTGCCAAAGCCAGTTTTAACAGTTGACAGATGAAGGCATCTTTGAATGGGAATTGAGTTAAACTTATACAAAAAAATATATATATATATATCTTGGAGTAGTAACTGAGAGAAGTGCATTGATAGCTGGACCTTAAAATGGGTGTGCATATTTTGTATTTTTATTTATTTGTTATTCTTTAGCTTTTCTTGAGCTTTTCATAATCCACATCAAGTTCCATACTTAGAAATGAGTACAGTGTATTTTTAGGAATGATATTTAAATTGTATTTGAAAAATACACAATTTATCGTCTTTACACCTATTTTATTGTCCATGATATATATATATATGATATTTTATTTATGTATAAACAGTTATATGTAGGGGGGAGTACTTACGCAGGGTGCAGTGTCGCCCATTCCAGCCCTGGGAGCAGACGCAGGTTCCATTCTTGCATTGGCCATGCTCCGAACAGCGATTGTCGCAGGGCAGCTGATCGCACAGGTTGCCCGTCCAGCCCATGTTGCAGCGGCACTTGCCCGACTCACAGACCCCATTGCGGCCACAGTCCAGACTGCAAACGGCTGTTAGAGAGAGAGAAAGAGCGAGAGTGAGAGAGAAAGTGTGTTAAGCGTGGCGTCAAATAAATACAATAATATAAATAAATGAAAATGAAACGGAATGGCCAGCTAGGGTAGTCGGTAGTGGGTAGTGGTTAGTGTTGTGTGTGGTTGCTGCTTATGGCTATTATATTTGTACATATGTGCGTTTAAATTCATTAAAGTGCTGTGCCACAGGCGGCAGCAATAAATTCAACTCGCCACACTCAGAAAAACACAAAAAAAAAACCAACTACAATCAACTAAAGGAATCCAAATCCAATCCAGTTCTTTGTTCGAGTAAAACATTTGCAATGAGAATAAATTCAAGAATAAAAATTTGTTCGCTTTTATGCATATTTAGATCTATGCATAAATATTCTAGTAAAACACTTGCAAGGAGAGTGAATACTCTTGATTCAAGAACTTTTCGTCTTTCTTATGCTCATTTAAGCAAATTCATAACTTTCTGTTCCTTTTCATTATGTTCTCTTAAGACTATTCATAACCATTCAACTGAAACATTAGGAATGAGTGCAGAAAGGTTCTGTTCTTCTTTTAAATCCAATTTCAGACTATTCCTAACTACTCTTAAGACAAATACAGTGTATTCTTCAAGTAACGCGCGATTAAAGAACTTTTGTTTGCTTTTCATGATCAGTTAAGAGTATGTTTTAGTTGAAATCATTGAAATCTTATGTGGAAAATGCCTCCAAGAAAATCCCCTTGAAAAGCAGCTAGTTTTCTGCAAGTGTACTCGTTGCTTTTTGCTTTGTTTGCTGCACTCGTTACTTTTGCACTCTGGCACACTCTCTATTCTTCTTCTTCTTCTGCTTCTTCTTCTTCTTCTTTTTGCCACTGGACTGGGCTGGCTTACGGCTGTAAAATGTTGCCCCAGCGAGTGAACCATAAAAACAACATTATAAATGTAACATTTACGTGGCAACAAGCGACAATCCCAACCCCCTTCACCTCCTGAATTCCCTCCTCTTCTCCTCTTGGAGTTAACTTTTGTTCTGTGCGTCGCAGGCGTAAATTTATTTTATTTGCCTTTATACGCTGAGTATGAGTGTCAGGGCTGTGAGCTGGGGGGGGAAGTGGCAGGGGAGCGAGCGAAACCTGCGTATTAAATAAATAATGAATTTTTATGAAGCTCTGCTTCATTACGCCCCCCAACACCACGCCCAACACCACGCCCACCCCCACTCCAACCAGGCCAATGGGGCTGCTGGTGGCAGGGTTGCCGCCTGTCGGTGCTAAAAAGTTAAGCAAATTAGGCGTGCGTGCCCCACAGACGACAACGACGAGGAGGTCCTTTTGCCCTTTGCCCCACAGCCCCAACCCCAACTCCGACCCCGACCCCTCTCAGTGTGTGTGTGTGCTTTGTCTCCGTGTCCAACTCCAGTTTGCGAGTGGTTACATCGTAAGCTGCATGTTTTATTGGGCCGCCATCCTTGGAAATGATTATGGAGCCCCGTTTTGTACAGTGTTGTTGTTTTTTTTTTTTTTGTTGCTTATGTTTTTGTTTTTGTTTATGTCGTTTGTTGTAGTTGCTGCTGCTACTGCTGTGGTAATCGCTAAAATTTGTTACTCTTACTCGTAGTCCGCCTCCTACTTGTTTGTTGTTGTTGTTGTTGGCCATTCGGCTTTTGGGCCTAATTGAAGGATCGGCTTTATGGCCATCATCTAATTTGGATTCGGTCCATGCGATAAACCATCATTATGTGTAAGCATACGCAATGCTGGATGCTGAATGCTGGATGCTGGATGTCCCCCATCTTATAATAACTGCATTAGTTGCCATCTGTGTGTGTGTGTGTGTGGGGGGGGAGGGGGGAGTTTACGACTCGCCCGCATACCACACAACTCCAACTGCCTCCCTCGCCCCTCCATCGCTACACATTTTACAGCCCCAACGTGCTGTATACTCCATAAAGACTCGACGAAACTGGCCTTTGCAGATGCCAAGGTATTCTTTGAATATATATATATATACATCTATATATATACATATATATATAAATCTATATATATATGTTCATCTCACAGATTTATCTGTAAAATCCGTGAGTTATGTTTGTTATGTGACATTTCACGTGAAATTTGGTAAAGGATGTTGGAAACAAATCTTATTCACAGTTAAGCCAAAAATGCTTTAGTTCTTCTTTTTCTGGCACAAAAGGTTCGATATTTTAGAGATTGGATACATCGAACTGCTTTTCTTCTTCTTCTTCTTCTTCTAGTGCAATCGGTTCGATATCTTAGAGATGAAATAGCAATCTTCAGTCTACGTCTCCACTGCTCTGCTACTGCTCTGAATTTCAATTTGTAAAAGCGATTTTCCCTCGAAATTCAATCGAATTTTTCACCCAAGAGTCTCAATTTAATTCTCCATCTAAAATTAAAGCCCCTTTACTTTGCAGATTTTCTTTAGATTCTTTTACAATGCTAATTGGGCTATGCATCGTTAGTTGTGACTTCTTCAATTTCCCTTCTTTAAGCAGCAAATTCAATTTCAGCTTTAACTTTGAACTGCGTTTCAAGTGCTGCTTGCATATACATATATAAATATATCGATATACATAATCGTACCTAAAATTGTAGCACAAACAATACAAACCTTCCCGTAACTTCCGCTCCCCGCAGCCCCGCCGCATTCAATTGAAATGCTGGCCACTTAACCTCTAATTGGAATTCAATGCTCGAACTGAAGAATCATTTGTTAGCAGCATGTTGTTCGGAACGACACCGGAACACTGCACAGCAACAAATAAAGAAACACACAAACACACACATGCAACACTTGCAACAAATAATACACCCATTCACACACACACACACACATCCATATATATATATAAGCTCCACATGTGGAAAGATGCAATTGTTATTCTTGTTATTTTGTATGAGGTGTGACTATATGGAGGATGGGGGGAATTTGGATTGGGGGGGTTGCGTTACTGTTAGTTGGTCATTGCACTTACCTTGGGAACAATCCGGTCCCGTCCAGTGTCGCTCGCAGACGCATTGTCCCGTCTCGAGGTCGTAGGTGCCATGCTCGGAGCAGCCGGGGAGGCACTGATACACCTGCTGATCAATCGTGCCACAATCCTCGCCCTGCCACCCGGCCTTGCAGTAGCACTGACCGGCCACACAGGTGCCATGGCCCGAGCACAATGGATCAAGGCAATCATCTGCACGAGATTCATTCCATATGCCAGCAATATTCAGGGGTGCGGTAGGTTTTTTTTATATTTATTTATTTTTTTTTTTGGTTTGTGGGAGAAAAGAATACAAAATGTGTGTTTTATATTTTTGTTTCTTTGGTTAGTCGTCGCATGGGTTCGCATACAAACAAATATAGCACAATAAACATATATATATATATACATATATATGCATGCTCTAGTCGGGATTGAGGCCGACTAGTAAATGCCCTGCAGACAGCAACTACTTTTGATTCTCAAATGGGTCATAAAGCTTATTTTGTAAAAGGGATTTGAAGCGAGAAGACAAAGAAGTAAAGTACTAAAGTTGGTCTCCGATCTGAAGGAGTTTATCTAGTTATCAAACGTGAACTTAAATATTTCAATTTAAATGTATAATAAAGAAATATTTATATGATATCTGAGGGTATTTAAATGCAAAATGAACAAGGTTGGTGACACTCGATTCCTTTTGATTGAGATTGGATGAACTGATGGATGGCCATATCTCCATCGATTCTGTTATCCGCTGATGCTATATATATTCGGCTGCCGCTTACTACACATACGTTGAGCACAGCTAAAAGGATTTACCTACTTCTCAATGATCCATACACTAACAAGATATACTAAAATATACAATATGTTCACAGATACACTCAGATAGAGAGAGAGAGAGAGAGAGAGAGAGAGATGGGTGGGTGAGTGGGTGACGGGTTCAGGGGGGGGCAAGAAGGGGCAGACTCGTAACAGCCTTGGCAAAACAAAAGCCCGTCACGAACCGATGGCGATACATGACATGACGGTTGCCTGCCCGTTTCTGCCCGCGCACTTTGTATGCCAGAGATTCGGGCACAGGTCATACACAGGCGCACACACACTCACACTCACACACACACACACACACACACACAAACACATTCTGCACACACACATGACATGATTAGTATGTTGGACACGTACGAAAGTGGTCATTAAAATGAAATTCCAGTTTAGTTCAACTTGGTAATTTTGCGCAGTTGTTGCAATTTTTTCTTGCTGCTGCCGGAGCAGGCTCCTCTGTTTCTTCTTCTTCTTCTACTTCTACTTCTGGTTCTATTTCCCCTTCCTCCTCCTCTGCTTCGTCTGCTTCTTCTGTCGACGACTCTTTACTTTTTCTTGTATTGGCTTTGAATACCCTATCGCTGGATCTGCTTATCTGTGCTGTTGAAACTTTTCACAGTTGCTTCCGTTATTGGTTAGTGGAAGAAGGCCATAAATTGCAGCTGGCCTAATCGGAACAGCATCAGACAGTTTTGGCCGTGACTGATATAAAATATGAAAATGATTTGTTTGATATGAAAATGGCAATTCTGTATTTGTTTCAGAAATGAGAAAATGCCAATCTATACAATCAATCAATATCAGAGAATTAAATTGAATAATTTATATCAGCATACGAAGTTGATAAATAGCTGATTATATCTTCTTTTTTTTTAGGGTCTGTGAGTTAGATCTATTGGGGGTCCCTTCTGAACGGACAATATGCTTTCCGATTTTCACAAAATCGCCACAGTCTACAATGTGGTGTCAAGAGACCGGGAAGAGACCAAGGCTATCGTTTTTTATTATAAACACCTAGAAGACATTTGGCATGTCTCAGAGCTGGTGCTGGGCCCTCTATCAGCTTACTGTATATCTATTTGAATTTTGACAGCGTATCAGCTCTTCGGCAATATCCAAATTTGGTGCTTTCCTATTGCGTTTGTATATATTTTTTCCTTTCTTTCTTTGTAGTATTTTCTTTCTTGCTTGTTGTCCCACTTCTCCAGAGCTTTACATCTTCCTTTTCATCTGGTCTGCTCCTACTTCTTGGCTTGTTGAGCGTTTTGTATGTGAAATATGCTTTCGACATATAAATTCGATTTTATACGTTTTATGTTTGCTTTGTTGTTGTTTGTTCTGTTTGCTGTTCGCTTGTTTTGTATGCCAAGGGTCCAGTACAACACACACACACACACACACACACACACACACACACACAGACATACACCCACAGCGGGACAAACAAGCAATCACATGTGGAAGTAGCATTCAGCTATAGTCAAGTTTTTGTTTTTTTTTTCTTTCTTTTTGTGTGTGTGTGTGTGTGTTGCATATTTTATGCATTTTTTTGCGAGTGTGCGTACCACATTTTTGCAGTTACTTTGTCCATAGTTGTTGGCCACTTTTTACCCTTAAAGGGTCAAGTGAAAAAGCGTCGAGCTTTAAATACTTGCCCAAAAAAGTATGCAACGCCCCTTGTCGCAATTTAAAGCCAACAAAGAGCAAAAGCGACGGGTCTAAATGCTGGGGCGGCATAATAACTGAAATATTTTGGCGTCACCGTGACACGCCCCTAAGGATATTAGAGGGTCTGAGGGGAGGGTAGGGCCGGTGGTCGGTGGCCAGTGTCAACAGTGGCCGACAACAAGCCTGCCCGAAAAATTGCAAACAAGGCAAATAAATAATTTTAGCATTTTTATGCCAAGTCAGCAGCAACAGCAACAGCAGCAGCAGCAGCAAACAAAGACAGAAACAGGGACCGACATCGAGACAGACATTCTAACACTCAAAGTGAGCTATGTGGGGGGTAGAGGGCAGAGGGCAGAGGATAGGGGGTTGTTTTCGCCTTGACACTTACGTTGATCGCAGTAGGGTCCTTTCCAGCCTCTCTCACAGTGGCACTCGCCCTCGATGCAGCGTCCGTGGCTGGAGCAATTTGGCACCTCGCATTCACCGACGGGTATATCGCATTCGGCACCCTTCCAACCGTCCTCACAGTGGCAGACCCCTCCTCCATAGTGGCCATGGGCCGAGCACAGCACGGGACAAACGCCTGCAGAAACGGAAAGAGTCAGAGAGAGAGAGAGAGGGAGAAAGTCAGTCAAGTTACAAGAAAAAAAAAAGAAAAGCAGAAAGAGAAGCGAAAATTGGTATTGAAAAGTGTCAGACAAAGGCAACAAAAAATAAAAATAAAAAATAATAAAAAAAAAATAGAAGCAGAGACGCTTTACAAATAAATAAAAAAAAAAAATACTTTGCCACACAGTGGTGCAAAAACGAAACCGTATACAAACAAAAATACAAATCATATACAATTACATTGACAATAAACTTAAAGCACAGTTTTTTTTTTTTGTTTTTATTTTGTATGCAATTTAAGGCTTAATTCTATTTGGGGCTTACAGGTATTTCAGAGAGACGATTTTAAGAATATTCCTCGAAGAGAGTTCGATTAATATTATGAGCCATGTTGTAGCCTATTTTGATAGACAGACCAGTGTGGCAAGCGGAAGGACAAAAAAAAAACGGACACGTCTCTCTGTGGGAGCTATATACATATATATATATATATATGTATATATATATGTATATATATATATATATGTATATATATATTCTTTCTTTTTGGGTTGGCTGGCTGGGACTGGCGGAAAGTAAACAGCCAGAGCCAGGTGATGTTGACAGCTCAACTTTGGCGTAAGTTTTTAATTTAAACGAGCAGCGAGCAGTGAGTGGACGAGTGGACAAGGGACAAGTAGATTGGGTTTCGTACTTACTCTTGGAACAATCAACGCCTTGGTAACCATCGATGCAGTCACATTTGCCGAGATAACAGCTGCCACGTCCCGAGCAATCGTTTGGGCAAGTTGTGCTAACACCCTCCGCCTCCTCGGCCAGCAACGATACTGAATGGGCAACCAGTTCATCATTGTAAATTGATATGAACCACAGGCCAGTGTCCAGATATTGCAAGAGTGACACATTCACCGTCATTGCATCCATATCGAGAGCCGGCAAACCACCATTATTGGCACCACCATCACCCGAGGAGCGTTTATGCAGCGAGTGGGCAACACTGCCTCCGCGTTGCTGTTGCTGCTGTTGCTTCATTTGCTGTTGCTGGATGTGTTGTTGCTTGGCAAAGTCCATTGGGGTATCGATATCAAAGTATTCCACAGAGTCCAAATTAGCTGGCGATTCATCGCTGCTGCTGTTGCTACTGTTTTTGTCGTCCTCATCCTGGCGCTCCTCAGCCTCAGTTGGATCCTCCTCGTAGCTGGTGGCACGACGCTGACGCAGTTGCAACTGTTGCAGTTGCTGCTGTTGCTGCTGTTGTCGGAGCTGCAACTGTTGATCGTATGCCTCGATCAAAGCCAAATCGGTGCTAACGTGTGTCTGATTGCTGGGGCTGCGACGATGCCGCAAATGACTGTCGATCCGGCCACCCTTGATGAACTCTACGAAATCATGTTGCGTCACAGAGGGCGCCACATTGCGGCGCGAATAGACGGCAAAGTGAGCACCCCACGGTAGCGTAAAATTGAAGCGAATAAATGCCGGATGCTTGTTGCGAAACTCCAGTGTCCAGAACTGATAGGCCGGTATATTGGCATGGTAGAGCTCATTGAAATCCTTTAGTTCGACGACCTGCGGCCACTGGCCACCCGACAGACCCACGCCCTGTTGCTGCTGCAGCGACGGATGATGTTGCAACAGTAGATTATGCTGTTGCAGGCTGTTCAACTGTTGGTTGCCATTGGCACCGCCGTACATTAGCTGATCCTGCAGCTGGGTGTTGGTCGCATCTAATGGCGTCAGCGGCTGATTGATTGCATGCGGCTGCTGCTGTTGCAGCAACAGTTGCTGCTGTATCCCAGTTGCACCGCCTGGCCCAACAACGACACCGCCGCTACCAGTTCCGCCAACGCCGCCACCGCCGCCGCCCGCTGCATGATCCGAGGTGCTGGTCTGTATCGATTCCTCCGTGGGATAAGCAGTGGCGCCACCCAGTTGCGACTTGTTATCGCCAGCTTTGCCGGCAGCGCCGCGCAAATCATGCGGCTGGGATTTGACGTCTTGGACTAGGATGCAATTCGAGCTGTCCATGTTCGGTTTCATCGAACTGACTGCTGACGGAAATGGGAGAAAGTCCAAAACACAGAAAGAGAAAAGAGAGAGTGAGAGTGTGAGTGAGGGAGAGAGAGAGAGAGAGAGTTAGCATTGCTTTGTAATTATTTCCTTAGTTTATATGTATTGCATATTGTGTATATATATTCCTAGTTTTTGTGAGTGTACGCGGCCCGAAAGCATAAATCGCTTGCCTGCCTGCCTGCGTGTCTGGCCTGGCCTACTTGCTAAATTTAACGCCATAAATCTGCTTGGCCCCTGGCAATAATGTTTAGTGTGTGGTGCTGTCCTTGTGGCTGGCCTGGCTCCACAGCATCCACTGGCGAATCCACAGCAGCTGCTGCCAGAGATTTCCGTTTTTTATTCTTCTTCTTCTTCTGCTTCTGTTTTCTTTCCTTTTTTTTATATTTTGGCGTTTTTCACATTTTGCCACCATGCCTTTTTTACACACACACACACACACACGCACACATACATTTTTGGCATCATATTTTAACGCCATATTAATATGCACTCGTCCATAAATCAATTCCATAAATTCCCTTACACACACACACACACACACTCACACACACTGATACATAATGTCTACAAAGCTGTTGTACCCTTTTTGGCCACACTGAGAACAGACACAAAGTGAACGTTGTTAACACGTTTGCATTTTGCTTGCCATCGTTGGAAGGCGGCTATCGTTTATCGATAACATGTCCACAAATTTATGTGCTTTGGCAGCGGCGCCAGATGCGCTGGCAATCGTCCTATTTTTGGGGCCATGCGGCTGTTATGCAATTTCCAGCACAATTTAAAAAGTGCATCACTGATGATGATTGAAGCGCATGTTTAGCCTGAAATCAGTACTTTCACACTCAACTGGCATTATTCAAGCACTCATCAGTTCACTCATCAATCAATGGTTGTCAATGGCTGCTCAGCAGTTGAAGCGCCTACCAAAATTATTTCAATCAACCAATCAATTACAGGCCGATCAATCAATTCATGCATTTGTTTTTCAAGAATGCAATTAGGCAAACTCATTTCAGCGGGGTCACATTGAAATTATGTTAATGGGCCCAAATGGAAAGCGACACAACAACAAATGGGGACAATGGGCACATGAAGTGCCAACTTTGAATGGAGCAGGGCACGAGGCACGAGGCACGGGGCACGGCGCATGGGGCAACTGTAATGGCACCCAAAAATAAATAAATAAATGTACTCCCCACTGTCAGCTGCCTGACAGCGTTCAACATGTAAACTAATGCGACCTAATGATGTCGATGTGTATGTGAATGTCTTGACAATGAGCCTAGATACAAATAAAGCTGCAAGCAGACAAAGGATACCCTCCCCGCGCCACACACACACACACACACACGCCTACACACACATACGCAATTACTCATATGAGGAACGACAAATTAATGTCAGCGAACGTGCTTCAATTTGGCTGTTGAGCTTTTAATTTGAGCGAACAGACAAACGAATAAAAGTACACATAAATATTTATAGCGACAATATACACTGAGAGAAGGCACAAATTGATCGTTGAAATGATTGATGAGTCAACTGAAAAATTTAACTAGATTTCGAAGTGCTTGCCTCAGTTGAAAAGGCAGGCTCAACTTCAAGTTAAAAGACAACAGACACAGAAACGTTGATCGTCACACAAAATGAAAGAAAAGTGTCTTTAAATTCTATCAAAAATCTCAAAACTATATTTTGCATATCGACAAACCAAAAATAATAGAAATAAAACAATTATTGGTTAAACTAATTTTGATGGTGAACTTAAGTGCTTGATTTGAGCTCGAAATACATTTGCTGTTTCTTCCCATGTGGCATAATGAATGAACAAGGGACAAACACGCACACACACACACACACACACACACACACACACACACACACACACACACACACACACACATAGTTTATGTGTGTGTCCCATCATTAATAACTAAGGAGACACAGAAGGAGATCGAGTAGGGGGGGGCTCTAGTTGCTATTAAGTTAACAAGCTTTTCATTTAAGTGGCTCGCAACTGGTCAACCAACTGGAACTTGAACTGGAACGGGAACGAGTACGGAAACAGACTGGGAGCGAGAAGTGGAAGAAGGAACGAGACAAACAAACGAGGGAGCAAACAATACAGCGGAGGGTGGTTAAAAAGGAAAACAACAAAAAGAAAAAAGAAAAGAAAAGAAATGCTTGCCACACTTTTTCCGCGCCTTTCTTTGCAACGGCTCAAGTTGCCAATGGGGGCTGGGTGAGGTGAGGTGGGAGTTGCTACGCAGCGCACCAATTAAATTTGATTACAATTTGTGGCAAGCGGCAAAAGCCATGGGAAGCACAACACATACTCAGCTCCCCCTCCAAGCAACCCTATCAAGGATATATTTACTTTAGTTGATGGCAACGAAAAAAGTCGATAAATTTACGTGTCTGTGTGTGTGTATGTGTGTGTGTGTGTGTGCCTGGGTGTGTGGGTGTATGTGTGTGTGTGTGTGTGCAACATAAAATAGACGACGACTCAATTTGGCAGAACATACAGGAATAAATACTAAACTGCACACAGAAGGACACTCCTCGCTATGCCAAGTCGTTATTTATATTTAGCCAAGACACCCAACCCCAACAATTTGCCAGTTTGAAAGGGTGTGTGAATTCGATTAGTTAATTTTCTTAGCTGATATTTTTTTTTTTTTGTTTTTGTTTTTAGGAGACACGCAATGAGCGGAACTGGAAATGATAACACTCCAGATCAACTAATTGAATCTACGTGCACCAAGTGGCGCTTCAAGCCAACAGAGAGGGAGAGGGCAGGGGCAGGTAGGTTGTGAAAGGGTTGCCAAAGTTGGCCTGTGTCCCTTTTGACCGTTCACATGGACAAAGTTACAAAAATTTATGAAGCATTTTCCTTAATTGCACTTCCTTGAAGAAATATAATTTATTTAAACGACAAGCGCACACCTTGCCCCTCTCTCTCACTCTCTCTATCTCACTGCCTCTTGCTCTCACTCACTCTCCAGCTTGCAGGTTGCTGCCGGGCGCCAGATGGACTCGACAGTGTTGGAAAGATAGAGGCGAGGAGGGAAGTGGGATGGGTAGTGGCGGAGAGGTCACGCCCTGTTGGTTGTTGTAATAGTAGTAGTAGTAGCAGTTGCCTGCTGTCTGCCACTGCCACCGCCTCTGAAAATGTCGTGTTGTGCCATTTGAAATGAAATTTTCTTTCAATATTCTTTTCTCTTGGTAATTGGCACAAGTCTTAATGATCGCAAACGTTTTAGCCAAACGATATGCACTTTAAATGTGGCCAATACTCTCCCCAAATAACATGAATCATTTATGCAACTGCAACTGTAACTGCAACTGTAACTGCAACACAGTTGAATAGGTACAGTCACGCAATCTACCGCTATTGCATAAATAAGTAATTGAAATTGTTGTTGAAAATTGAAATATTGACATTTTGCCATTTTTCACAAGAAGTTCGCATTTCTTATGTCGCTTTCAAAATGCTGTTATTGTCTTTGAAAGCTGCAGCTTAAATAATTTATCATCACTATTTGATTTATTGGTCGAATGAATGTGAATGAAGTCTCTCAGATTTTATATTTTTGTATTTGCTTGTCTGTCACTTGCTGTTTGCTGAACAGGACTCGTTCTTGAACCCATTTTGATGCCGTTTCTCCTTAATTTGAGCTTGAATAATGGCCATTCCTTGTTGCGGCTTAAACAACGACTGTCGCCTGTGCTAAGACCACAGAGCAAGTGTGTGAGAGAGAGAGAGGGAGAGAGATAGAGAGCGAGAGCAAATCGAGTGACTAATTGAGTGAGTACAGTGAAGCCTGCAAGCCTGTATCGAATGCAAGCTAGTCAAGTGAAAATACAATTGCTGGGCATATTCTCAATTAATATCGCATTTCAACTGAACTAATTGGAGTAAATGCACTTAAAAGCACAACATACAAAAATAAATCAAGCAAAAGGTCCTTCTTCTTCACCTTCTACTTCTTGCTGTTGTCAAAACCAATTGACAGATAGATAGACAGATAAATAGATAAACAAACAGACAACAGACAGAGGGATGGAGAGATACAGATAGATACTGGCCACAGCCTCTGTCGTTAGTTCAAAGACAAAAGCCAAACAAGCTGACTGAATGGCTGTGAATGCAAAGTGAGTCTTGCCGGGCCAGTGAAAGCATCAAATTGAATTGAATCGAATCTCAACTATGCCACAGCAACAAATTACATTTGGGCCACTGGCAAACCGCAGCCGTAAACCGAAACTGAAAATGAAAATCGCAATAAGCCACGAGCCCAAAAAAAAAAAACACATCAAATGTTTCCCAGCTGCTGTCAATGACAACGTTAAGCAGCTAGTAGCAGGGAGTAGCGACAGACTGAGAGAGAGAGAGAGGGAGGGGGAGAGAGAGAGAGAAAGAGAGAGAGAGAGAGAGAGAGGGTGGGTGGCACAGCCTCTTTGTTTTACTGTTTTCTATTGTTTGAAGCTGTTTGAAAACTTCTTAGACAAAATTCAGAAATGTATCTCAAAATAAATGCAGCTACGCAGCAGGTGGCAGAGGTTAGCGGAATATGCACAGCAAAATTGCGTAGCAGTGCATATTGAATGAGTTTCCGATTAAAAATCGATTAACCTATTTTCGATAACAACTGCAATGCGCATCCGCATCCGCTTCCGCATCCGCATCCGCACACTTTCGAGCCATCTCCTCCCATGGACTCATTGACTGCCTGTCAAACATGTTAATTGTCCTGATTGCCGTTTCTGTTTCAGTGTTGTCTGGCTTTATCAGTGTTGCTGTTGCTGTTGTTGCTGTTGCTGTTGCTGTTGTCACAGCTGTTGCAGTTGCACTTATCGGTGGCTGTTGCTCTTATTGTTGATGTTGTTGTTGTTGTTGTGATAGAAAGTGGCGTCGCAGTGGTAAATCGAGCTGTTCAGCTCAAACAAGCAAACAACAACAGCTTAATGCTCAATTGTTGTTGTTGTTGTTGCTGTGGTCGTTGCACATGTCAAATTGTTGTCTTGTTGACGCTGTGGTCGATTATCGTATAGTTAGCACACAGATATATCGCACATATTGCCAAGCAAATTATGACAGTCATTTACACACACACACACACACACTGCAGAATGAGAGTGTGACATGCCCACCATTAATATGTGTATACTCTGCATACATTTAAAAATGTGCTTATCAGCCACTATCTATCGATATATAAACATTCAGCTGGTATTTATTTTAGTGCACATTCCAAATAAACCAAATAAAGGCAATTTTATCCAGGCCTGAATATGCCGCATTAAATGCCATAAACTAGCGCAAGTCCCTTGCTCTATAGTCAAGCACATATGGATATTAGCAAACCTTAATATTCAAACTAGGCCAAAATGTGGCTACAGGCTACGTAAAGCAGGTTCTTTTATATTTTTGCTCTTCTATAAATGTGTCTAAAACAGAAAAAAAAGCAAATTAACGAGTTGAAAATTTGCATTTAACTGGAAATAAAGCTATCGCTCAAAAGTAGACAACGCTTTTAAACAGCTCTGACAGCTCTGCTTTCGTCTCTCTCTCCCTCTCCATCTCCCTCCCTCTGCGCACCTATCTCTTCCGCTGTGTTGCTCGCTCTTCATTAGTACTCATTGCCTGCTTAAAATGCAATATTTGCAGCTCTGCATTTGCCCTGAAAAGCAGGCAATACTTTTTTCCAGCCCAAATGTTTTGTGCACAATGAATTGCTGTTCGCTGTGTGAATGTGTGTGTCTGTGTGTGTGAGGTGTGTGTGAGGTGTGTGGCACTCTCTAAGCCCCACACATTATGTGAGTAGCCATTTGCATTTGCCAAATTTGCATATTTTAAAATAGTGCCCATAAAGGTAGGCAACAATTTCATGGCCTTTGGATTCCGCTTGATCTCGCTGCCCACAAAAGTAGGCAACACATTTCTGCCGTAATTTTCATTGAATTATCGAAACAACTTTCACAATTGCATAAATATGCAAGCGTTGAAAACAAACCAAATGCAAATTAAATTAAAGGCAACACATACAGACACACACACACACACACACACACACACACACACACACACACACACATAAAAACACCCATACCTCACATTCAACTTCAGCTGGTTGTGTTTGCGCTTGTTAATTAACTGACAATGGCAAGTGAGTGATGTGAGTGTGGTGCGTGTGTGATTATGTGTGTGTGTGCTTGTGTGTGTATGTAACAGGCATATCCATACATATTTTTAAATGTCTGGCAACACCCACACACACACACACAAACAGACAGAGAGAGAGAGAGAGAAACAACAGACAGCTGCTGTGGCCTGCAAGTGTTTGCTAATTTTATTAAACCCTCTTGCGCTTAATTAATAGAAAATGATTGCGCAAACAGACGTCGAACACCCACACACATACACACACACACACACACACACACAAGGAGTCAGACAAGTGGTGCGTTGTGGGTCGGTTGAGTGTAGCAGCTGCAAAAATATTAGCCACTATTAAAAGCTAAAGCGCAGCCGACTGCTGTTGTTTTCATCACCTGCTGCTGCTGCTTCTGTTGCTTCTGTTGCTGTCTTAACCCCGCAGCTTTAAAACTATTCAACCATAAAACGAGCCACACTTACACACACACACACACACACACACACACACACACGCACACATATACATACGTAAAGCGAAGCGTAAATTCATTTACCGCAACGAAGCGAAGCCGGCAGCCAAACACACAACACAAAAAGCTTTTTACACAAATGAGTTCATGGATACTCCAAACTCCTCCCCTCCCCTACAGTATCTACAGCTTTTCTTATATATACACACACACAGACACAGGGAGACGCTAGTGCGAGGGTAGCCACAAAAATTAATACATTATTTTTAAAAGATAAATTTCAAGCATGTCTCTCGCTCGCTTGCTATCTCTTTCGCACAGATTGACTGGCAAACAATTAAATCAGTGAAATCCACACGCAGCTTTTGGCACACCCAACCAACACTCACACAAACACACACACACACACACACACACACACACACACACACACACACACAGTGTGTGTCGAACACCCCACACAAAATGTTCACAACTTTTTAACTTAAATTCATTTTGTGCGCCAAAGCGCTAAAGTAAAGTGCCTGCCCAAAGACGTGCAGGACCTGGCAGTGATAGGGGGTGTGCAGGGTGCGGGCTGGGTGCGGGCAGGGTAGGGGGGTGTGGTTGTTGTTAAGGGGGGGTTCGGTTTTGAGCCAGGCAGCCAAGTGGCATCACACATTTTTCTCGTGGTTTGTTGTAAATTTGTTTTCGTTCACTTGCATCGTTGTGACACCACAGCAGCTCAGTTGGTGGCAGGGTGGTGTGGCTACCAAAAGCAGCCAGGAAGCCGCAACTCTAGCTCTTCTTCTACTTCTTCAACTTGTTGTTGTTGTTGTTGTTGCTGTTGTAAATCAGTGCCTGTGACTCGTGAGGCAGCAGCTGCTGTTATTTTGGTTGCTGCTAAGAGCGTAGATAATAAATTAAACGCAGCACGCTTCAAGTCAAATGGCTGTGCCCGCCCCCCTTTCCCTCCAAAAACACCCACACCCACACCCACAGCCCAGTCTCCCTACCCAAAAATGAGTAAGCAGCTATGTATTTGAAAGGAGGAATATATATGTAGGGTAATAGGCGGAGGCAGGGGAGGGAGGGTGGTGGGTTTGAAGATAACGTTCGATTGTCACGAGCTGCATGTGAAATTCAGTTGATACAAAAAGCCAACTCAGCATTGAGTTGTAAAAAAGAAATTTTTGTAAAATTGCCAACCGTTTGTAGAATGCTGAATGTGGTTGAAAAATAAAGCAAATTAAATTATCGATAAATATTTGAAATAAACACGAACAGCTATTTAAAGTGGAAAAAATGTCAATATTCTGGCAGACGACGATGGCGATGAAAATAATCAAAACATTTATCAACTAATTTTCAGTATAAATTTAAAAAAAAAATTGCTGCAATAATGCAGTAATGTTAAGAGAATAATAGCTATCGCAACTGAAAAATTTGTTTCAGATACTCCGATAAACACAAAAATGTTTCATACAGATTTTGTCTATGTCAGGATATGTTATACGATCCGTTTGTCTCCAAACTTCCAGCATGCATGGCTCTATCAATTGGACTGTTTATGCTGCCAAAGAATATATATAAGGCTTCAAAACGTTTCAAACTTCACGACAAGGTTATACAAAAAAATCGTGAAATAATCAACAAATGTTTAGAAACAAGAAGAAACAACTGATCTATCTAAGAATTATATTTTTCGAAGCTTAGTCCACAAATTGCATATTTAATCTATATATTTGCTGTATATATATTAATACTTTATTCAGTACACATATGAAATCAGCAAATACACAAATTTCAAGTCTATCAAGTCTATCATCGAAATCAGTTACTGTTGGCCTTTGTTTTGAAACTTATGCGCTGAGATAAAAACACCTTAATGAATATCAATGGAGGCTCAGTTTAGATCAGAGCAGTTGCTTCAAATGAAAACCCTTTTCTTTGAAATACAAAAATATATATATTTATTTTGGGGCGCATAAATTAAATGCGCTGCGAGTGGGCAGCGCTGCAACTGAAACACATCCCCCGCTCCCCTCCTCTGCACCTCATTGAAAGTGTCCAACTCAAAATAAGAAGAAAAAAAAGGAGAGAAAAGTTGCGTCAATGTTTCACTAGATAAAATGCCAGGGCACAAAAGGCGTCGCCTTAAAAGGGGTATCGGAAGCAAGAAGAACAAGAACGGGGGAAGGGCAGCCGGTAAGGGGGGAGTTGGCAGCAGCACGTCAACCCTTTTGTTTCAAATTAAAATTTACATATTTTAATGTGCAAAGTTTTGCGAAGCGCTCTTCTTGCACGGCAACTGCCCAACAACAACAACACAAGCAAAAATGCTGCAACGAGACACACTTAGTCTAAAGCCAGACATAGAGAGACAGAGAGCGACACAGAAAGAGACAGAGAGAGAGCGAGAGACAGAGAGAGAGAGAGAGAGAGATGTAGGAGAAAAGTTACTCCGTTTGCCAAAAAGGTTGGCAGTAAAAAATCAAATTGACCTGTAAATATAATTTAAAAGGTGGCAGCAAAAACAGCAACAACAACACGAAACGTGTTTAATTATCAAGTTGTAAACAACAACAACAGAAACAACAAAAACAACAACAAAAAAAACAACAAACCGAGACAAAAGGCAGAGGGAAAAACGAGTTTCCAGCTGCCGCATTCAATTTTAAGAGCAGCATTTTGTGCTCTGTCGCCATTTTTGTATAACCAGTGGCTCTGTGTGTGTATATGTGTGTGTGTGTGTGTGTGTCAAGGTGTGTGTGTGTGTGTGTGTGTATGATTATGTGTGTGTTTGCTTGCTTTAAGGCGCTGGCGTTTCAAAATTTTGTTAATTTGCCATTGTCAGCTAATGAGCGAAAAAAGCTCGAGAGTGAGAAGTTTGAGTTCAAGAGATACACTAAGACAAACAGACAGACAGAGAGAGAGAGAGAGATAGTTTGAAAACCCTTTCCACCCCCCACCATAGCTACCCTAACTGGCTACCCCTAAGGTATAGGCTATGTTGCTCAGTTGGCATTGAAAATTTCGAGGAGGCAACCTGCTTTAATTAGATTAAGCAAAAGTTAGACTAAGCATAATTTGAGCAAAATTACTCGCAAAAGATAAACAAAACTGGAGCACAAAATAGAAATTCATTTACATTCCGAACGAGGGGGGAAGGGCGCTTATCTGAATAGAGGAAACGTAGACAAAGTTAATGGTTCTCTAATGAAATGGAATATAATATATCAAAGACTAAATACGAACTATGCTTCTCTATTTGCTTTGTCTCCTCATCTATACATACATATAGAAACACAACTTTAGACTTAGACTAGCTTAAAAGCAAACTAATAATTAAGTTTGTGTGAAGTAAGCAGAGTTCAAGAGACTAAAATGCACTAGTTGAGAGAGAGAGAGAGACAGAGAGAGAGAGATCCTAACCATAATAGTTGACTGACAAAATGTCTGCTTAGGTTATATATCAATTGGCAGACTATGCTTTTACAATTGTGTCTTTTACTGCTATCGGAAACCGATTTTTATCGGCATTTCCGAAACGTGTGCAGCTGTCGATTGAATGAAATCAACTTCATCTGTGTTGGGTGAACGAATGGCGGTGGGGAGTGGGGTGGTTTGGCGGTTGTGGTTTTATTGTGTTTGCATAGGCAGCAAGCGCCAACTTTCTTTGACTTGGCATGTGTGTGTGTGTGTGTGTGTGTGTGGGTGTGTGTGTTCCTATTAAAACCTCTTTGCATTGGTATGTGTATGTGTACTTTTCATCAACTGTGTGTTTGTGTGTGCTGGCCGGCGTTATAACAACGGTTGCGTTGTCCACACTCATCTGCTGTTCAGCACACACACACACATTTCTACATTCATTTACACACACACACACTCACAGAGAACACTCAAACACACTTACTCACACACACATTCATTCATTCATTCCCGCTTACCTGCAAAGTATGCCAACATGGCGGTTAGGACGACGGATATGAATATTAAGGCGATGCTCAAGCATTTCCAGGAACATCGGTGTTGACAGCGTTTATCTATGTGAAACCTGTAAAAGAAACAAAGCGAGACAGACAACGTTAGTACAGTGTGTGAGTGAAAGAGAGGGGGAAAGATGGCGAGCATTAAACAAACTGTGCAATGCATTTGTAATTAACAACTGGCAAACAGAAGCCAAATAGAAGAACGGACGAGCAACGAGTGACGAGAGACGAAGGGCGAAAGAAGAGCAACGTGACAAAGAGAGAAGGAGGGAGTGGGGCAAACATGTTACTAAAGTTGTGCAAAAGTCTGAAGCTTTAGGGGCTCAGAAAATGGAAATGAAAATCTGATTATTAAGTCACAAGCACATTGGATAAAGCTACCCACTTCCACTTCCAGAGATGAACGAAAGAGTGACCAACCAGTAAATGCTACGATTTTCATTTTCATTTTTATTCTGACTCTGATTCCCATAGCCGAAACTAACACATAACAATTCTAAGGTGCTACGCAATTTGGAATATGTCAAGCGTTACACAACCAATCACTCGTTATCTGTAAATGTCTCGCAACTCTATTACTCGCTATTACCAATAACCGTCAACGAGACTCACTCGCTGCTTTCAATCTCGCCACTCGCTACTCTAAGACACTCGCCTATTTCAAATGGCTCCCAGTGATTCACACTCAAAAGTATTTGGCTACCCCCAAATGACTCAGAAATGCTGGCTTCTCTTCTCTGCAATCATTACTTTTGGGTAAATTTGAAGTCCCTTCTCTAAGTAAATATGCAATCTAAATGACTCGCTTCTGTGAACGACTCTTTAAATCACTTCAAACGATTTCTTTAGTCTTGAATGCAGCCACACAAAAAAGTTGCAGCTCCTTCAGTCTGAATAACGCTCATCTCTGAGGTGTGTATGAAGCATTACACATGAATGCAGGACAAGCTTGGAGTTAGATAAAAAGTTGGTTTAGTCGCTTGACATGGCACAAGGACCACAAAAACCAACGAAAGACACACACACTCTTGAACAAACACACACACACACACACACAGACACACAGACACACACAGGGAAAGAGATGAGTTTGTCAACTGTCAACTTTTTTAATAAAGCAACGCAAAATGATGCACAACTTGACTGTGTTACACAGCTGCCACTAGTTAATTGCATAAAACTTGTAGAAAAGATTCTGTTTGCATAGTAGACTGCTAACAAGACTAAAACTGTGTACATGCATGTGTGTGTGTGTGTGTGTGTGTGTGCGTGTATATATATGTGAATTGCCAGATCTATGCGGCCAGCGATGAAAGAGTCAGTTAGGAACCCTAATGAGCCTACTTGTTGTGGTGGAATAAAAGCTAAACAAGTGGAACTTAAATTAAAGCAGAGAGAAGCAAATGAAGATGAATAATAAATATATAAATAATAAAGTCCTTTATACTCGATAACTAGGAAACAAAAGCAGAAGCGAGAAGCAGTGGAGAAGGGCAGCCGAACGACTTATTTAAAGAGCACGAAGCGAGAAGTTAAGCGGCACTTATCCAATACAAATACACATGAAATAAATGAAAACGACAACTGTGAGGATAAGAGTAAGAGCAAGAGCAAAAGCGCGAGAAGCATTGAGAGAAGCAAGAAGAAGCAGCGAGCAGGAAGCATAGCTTTAATAAAGTAGCTTCAGAAGAAACAGGCTGAGAGCGAAAAGGCTGTCCGAAGACAACAGCAAAAGGGCAGCAAGAAGCAAAGGAGCAAGAAGTACAAAGGACGAAGGATGTGGGTCGAGGAGAGTGCACACAATAAGCGTACACAAGCTCAAAGCTCAAAGCCGAGCAGAGCAGAGCAGAGCAGACAGGAAGGCAGGGCAGGCAAATGAGCTCATTTACTTTTAAGCCACACACACAAACACACACACACACACACACACACATACGCAGCGACGGACAAGGATGCACTCAATGGAGTGTAAAGAGTGGTGTGAATGTATTCATTTAGTTGCTGACCCAGTGGAGGAACGGTTCGTTGGTTCGTTCGTTGCTTGGTTGGTTGGTTGAATGGAGTTGTTGCTTACCTGGATGGTGAATATGGCGAATAATGTGGTGCATGCGCTGAGTGCGAGTTACGCAACGGGAATCCAGGCATAACCAATGGCTGTGAGCCGCTTATCTGGCAATGCGGACCACCGGCAACTCCGCCGCCGCCGCCACCGACGCCAACTCCCCCGCTGCCCGGTGGACCGACAGAGACTTGGGGGCCGACCCCTTGGCCGCCGCCAGGCATTGGCATCGTGCCGGCGCCCATGGGCATGCCCATACCGACACCGATGCCGCCGCGATCGATGCCGCCATGGCCGATTGTGTTGCTGCCAGTTGACATACTTTGTGGCATCTGTTGTTGGTGGCCGCCCAATCTGCAAGAGAGAGAGAGAGAGAGGGAGAGAGTCAGAAGAGAATGAAATATAAGAATAATGTAAAAGAGAGAGAGAGAGAGAGAGAGAGAGAGACAGAGACGGCGACGGAGCGGGGATCAGCAGCCGCCCTGCAGCCCAGGCTGCTTGTAATACGGAAATTAAAACATGTTCAAAGTTTTTCGCTTCACATTGCAATATTTAAATGTCGAGCACACATATATATTTATATGTAAATAGTACACTCAGCGAAATCAGACAACGCAAAACGTTTTCTTTTTCTTAAATCTCAAAAAATACAAAAAAAAAATCTAAACTGAACTAATTGAAGCACGATTTATATCAACTTCAACTAAAAACGAATCAAATTTTAGTTCATAAATTGGAAACCGAAACGTTTAACAACACTAATTTTAAGTACAAGCCGCTGTTCATGACTATTTTTGACTATATACTAGAAGTTTAGCATATGTGTACTTGTTCTGCTAGCGTTTAGCTCGTCAGCTTTTTCTCTGAGTGTACACATTTTATGTATATAGTTTTTATTTTATTTTATTTTTTTTTTGGGAGTAGCACTTGACACAAAAGGCATTGTTATTGCTTTTTGGGTGGACTGCTGCTGTTATTGTTATTATTATTTTTAACGGTTAAGTGATGCGGAAATTTTAAATTAAAAAACATAAATCAATGCATATGTGTGTGTGAGAGAGTGTGTTCATTGTTTCATTATCGTTGCCCAGCAGCCAAACTGTTAGTTGTTGTTGTTGTTGTTTTTGTTGTTTGTATTTTATTATCGCTGAACATTAAGCGGAAATGCAGCTACAGGCAGCGACGTCGACGTCGGCACAGGAAAACTGCTGCCGCCATGTAAATATGCAACACATTTTTGTCGTTGGCGACTTTTACTCGCCGCCCGCAAGTATGCTGCACTTTTTTTTACAAACTGCCAGGGCTGCGATTTACAAGACAAAGGACTCAAATTACCGCACACACACAGTTTGGTTAGTGTGTGTGTGTGTGTGTGTGTGTGTGTGTGTGCTTGTAGAGCATACTCGGTATGCAGTTGCCGACATGTTTGCGTTGCATCACGAGCGAAAAGCACTTATTAAATTGTGCGTACAACAACAACAAAAAATGAATAAATAAGCAATTAATTCAACTTATTTTTTGCTTGCAAAGAAAAATAGCTGGCACTATATACTGTCGATATACATATATATCTGTGGCATACACATAACGGCATAGCTATAAACACCAGCCATGTCCACAATGGAGCCCAAAGTAATCAAAGTACTAATTCTTAGCTGTGTGACCCGAAATAAAGTGCTCAATATTTTATGTAGACTCATGATAATGGTTACTAAGAATGTTTTTTTTAGGTTTTAGCTAACAAAATGGAAAATTCGAAGAATTTTTAATTTTTTATTTTGGTGGCTATCAAAGTCCAACTGTAAACAAGAAATTTGTCTTACAATGAATAATTCCACTTTTCAATTGCCTATTTGCTGTTTTCTTGGCAGTTGCTTCACTTCATTTCTTTTATTTTTTTTGGTACCCACTACTTGCCCCATTACTTTGCCCCAGAATTCGAGTTCGAGTCGAAATTAGTCAGCAGCCAAATGTAATTTTTATAGAATTTGTGACGCCAGTTGAGACAGTTTTATGGATGCAAGCGTTATATTTATTTCACTTTTCAACTTAAATGGTCGTCCTTCAGTTAGCTTTCTCTTTCGCAATCTCTCTTTCTCTCTCTCTCTCCCTCTCTCTCTCTCTCTCTTTCATCATGAATGGCAGAGTGCATTTGACATATCACATTTTTGGCCCGCTCGCTCTTGACTCTTGTCAAATTTTTGTGTGCTTTGGACGCCATTTTGGCTTTGTTATTTATGGCCATGTCAAGTGGTCGCCAGCTGGTCAAGAGTTGCTCTCTCTCTCTCTATCTCTCGCTCTCTCTGTCTCTCTCTCTCTGCTGTGGCCCTGGAGCATGGCCTGCATTTGACATGTGGTTTGCGAGCGGGCCAAAAAGTTTTTCTCTTCCTATTTTTGGTTTTCAGATTTCTTTTTTTTTCATTATCGTTTTCGATTTCATTTTTTCCATTGGCAATTGGTAAGCCGACAAAACGCTTCTAGCATCGACCGAGTGCACCGCCCTCCATCCCTCAAAAATGTCGATTGGTACTGCCTACAAAAGCTAAGCTCCTGTTTGCAACTGCCACGCCCAACTGGAACCAACTGCTGACCAACAAAATCGGAATTTGCAAATCAACCCAAAATCAAGCTGCAAATTTACGAGTCGCCCTACAAAAGCTGTTGCCAGCGGCTAAAGCAACCAGATCAGCGTAATTTATATAGCGTATATATACAAGGCAATACACACACACTCACACACACACACACACACATACACACACCATACACACACTCATAGGGCAGGCAAAGAAGAAGAGCGTGCCACATGAATAGGGGGCCAAATGAGTGCGAAAGCAGCTTACAACCAAAATCAACGACAACAGCAGTTGTCTCTATCTATGTGTGTGTGTGTGTGTAGAAGATAAATGTGCCTGTGTGTGTGTGTGTATGTGTATGTGTGTGTGTGTGCTTCGGGGGCAGCTTAGCAAACGCTAAGCCAGCTAGCGTTGAACGCAAGCTGTGCCTGTGATTTATTAGCAACAATAATAGAATTAAACAATTTAAATTAAGTTGTAGCCAAAAACCATAAACAGTCTGCCAAAGCAGGCAACACCACTCGCTCAGTGGTGCTGCGGGGCGGATGGTGTGGTGTGCTCTGCTGTGCTGTGCTGTGCTGTGGGGCTGTTGCACGCAACGGGGCGTACCACAAACAAAATAAAAAGTCGTAGACAAACACAAAAAGTTTTGCTCTGCACTTTTTATAGAGTATACACAGAAAAACAAAGAAGCCGACAAAAAATATAGACATTGCTGTGGGTTTTCGGTGTTTGTTAAGCTTATTGAACTAAGCCTAAAGATGAGCTTGGGTCATGAAATTTGATAGGAATATGTACTTTTATTACTTTAATATGAATGATTAATACTGTTAATGCAGCAAAGTCTATTCTAAACAATTGCAAGTGCTTTAAAACACAAGTTTCTACTTTAATGAATATATTTAGGGAAACTTGAGGGACACAATGAAAGCGATTTTCTTATATATACTTTGTGTGAGTTATGCTTGATAGATAGATACACCTCACATATAACTGATAGTTTTGTGCAGATTTCGAAATCTGATATACTTCTTAAACTCTTCTTGATTTAGAGCATAGCAAATTCGTTGCAAATTGACTGCATAAATTTCACTTTAGCTGGTCAGGCACGTTAGGATAGTGGAGTACGTATGGATGTAGGGTAGGGGATAGGGGATAGCGGAAAGAGGTAAGGGGGTTCAGGGGTTGAGGGGTTGTTACATGTGTAGTCTCGCGTCGCCATGGGGCATTACAAATGCTTCCTGTGCATAAATGTGGCAGCAGTCCTGAGTCCTCCCCGTTCGCTCCACCGCTCCACCGCTCAACCTCTCTGATATCTGCGTGTGAGCTTATATGTGTATATATTGTTGCTTTTATTGCTAGCCGTTGTTGTTGACCAGACCCCAACACAGTTTGACCCCGAATCACACACTCAACACACACCGATCCACTCCTCGCACTGGAGCAGCAGGAGCACCCTCGTTTCTGCGGCACTCGACGCTGGTGAGAGGGTAACAAAAAAATGTTGCATACTTTTGAGTGCAACGCATTTTGCAACTTCAAATGGCATTTTGTAGTTGTTGTTCTTGTTGTTGTTGTTGTTGTTGTTGTTGTCGTTGTTGTTTGTGTGTGTTGTTGTTGTTAAGTGTGCATTTAATTTAATTTTTATTTAAATGCAACACATACAAAATTAAAACATTTCACAAAAAAACACAATTGTTGCTGTGCTACTTGTTACTGCGGTGAAGTGCGTGTGTTGTGTATGTGTCTGTGTGTGTGTGTGTGTGTGTGTGTGGGTTTAGTACCAAGCAACAACAACAACAACAACATAACAATACACGATTATGGCTGACGATATGACACACATATGCACATACAAAATGTTGTTGCAAAGAGCCATTCACAAAATAACTCGAAAGTGCTGCAATTAAAGTAATTGCGTTGTTTGCAATTGTTGAAATGTGAATTCTGAAAAGTTAACAATGAGTGAGCTGCAGACTTAAATCTTAAGCAAAAAACTGTCGAATACACATATATACGAGTATATATCTATATGTATATTATCAGTAATCCCATTGTACATCAGGCAACGATTGTTGGGCTTTTTATTACACTAGGCTGCATTAGCACAAAATCAATTTACTTCAAAGTTACCAAAAATGCTAAATTGTTTAGATAAGTGAAATAGCTGACTGATACCCAAATAGTCTAAATAGAATATTTTACCACAGAAAAAAGCTATGTTAATCAATTTGATATTGGTTGAGACTCACAGGTGTAGAATTAATGATACGAATTTGCTGACAGAAAATGTCCATTGAATATTGAATACATTTATCAAATCTCTACCAAATTCGGAATAAAATATAAATAAAAAGAAAATAATTATTTAAAACCCTTTTGAGCTAATTTCGTTGGATCAGTTGCCTTTTGTGTTCTTTAGTTTAAACATTTTCCCACACTGGGTGTGCTGTCGTTAAATGCAATTGCTGTACTCAGTTTGCGTTGCAAGGTTGCAAGGTGGCAAGCAGCAGGTTCGTTCTGCGCTCATAGCACTATGTGGCTCTAATCAATTAGTTGCGCTGATTTGTTTGACAAACTGCAGCAATTCGTCTCTGTTGTTGTTGCTCTTGTTGCTGTTGCTGTTGTTGTTGTTGCATTGTTGCATTAGTCGCTGCGGCCACGTAGCATTTTTTTTTTTTTGCTTTGTAGTTTGTTGTCTTTTGTGCGCCAATTTCGCTTGTAATTTCGCCTAGCTCCTTGGCAATCTCTCTCCCTCTCACTCTTCGAGTGTGTGTGTGTGTGTATATTTCTGTGTGTGGTGTGTTTGTACTGTGTGTGTGTGTGTGTATCATTATTGATTTTGCGCTTCATTTTTCTAGCACGTTTCCGCACAGCGTGTAATTTTGTTTGGCTTTATCTACGTTGCTCGCCCTCAAAAAGTTGCTACACTCAGAAAATCAAATGTTAGCTAAGCTAAGCAAAACCATAGCCTATATTTATAGACTCATTCCACAATTAACATTTCTTAGATTCTCGAGAACATCTACAGTACAGTTGCCTGCACATTTTCCCATTAGATACAACATTCTCCACATTCAACATTCGTAAAGCATGTTTCGAATGTTAGATATTCGCCTCTCTATTATTTCGTGCGTCTTATTGCGATGATTTATAAGAAATATAATTTCGTTTATGTTTTAAAGCAAATTATGAATAAAATCATTTTTAATTTGTTTCTTTTTTATTGGCTTTTTGCATAAAGTATTTATCTGTCTGTTATATATATATAAATTAATTGTGTTATTATTCATTCTGCAAAGACAACAATCAACTGTTTATGTAAGCCAATCAGTAATTTTGCATAGAGTCTCGAAATGCTAGGCTATAAGTCTCTAGTCTTTAGTGAGCTTGAATCAGCTGGCTTAGCAAACAACAAAGTTGAGCTTGGAAGAACAAATCTGTGGAGTGATAATTCATGGGATAGCTGCATATTTGATATAGGCATATATGGTTTCAGTTTCAGTTCATACAGTGCTCTGATGGAGTGAATGTATGCATGGTCGGATGTAACTATTCGATTTGACAAAATTCAATGTCAGAGTTCTTTTGCGCAGTGTAGCATCGATGGAGCAGCGGGCAAGGGATGGCTAGCAGAAGGGGAAAGGGGAACCGCGAGCGAACCGCGAGACATAAACCTAAACCTAAACCTCAACCTGAACCAAAACCAGAACCAGAACCAAAACCAAATCCGACCTGTGGGAGCTGTGTGCAAACATTTTGCGCAAAATCACGTTTTGGGCGTTGTTTGGTTTTGCGTTGTGCGTTGTGCATTGTGCGGCATTGTCCGGGCACGAATTGACCCAACCCAAAACCCTAAACCCTGAACAATGAACGGAGAATTCAGCTAGAGAAAAACTAACTTATAGTTTGTTCCACTTGTTGTGCGTGTGCGTGTGTGTGTGTGTGTGCTATAGTGTGTGTGTGTGTGCGAGTGTGTTTGTGTTCCACTTGCTGCTTTATTCACAAAACTTTTGCAAAACGAGCGACTGGACATTGGCCAAAGGCTGCCAACTTGAGCTGTGGTGACGGGGATGTGAGGGGCAATAAAACAACCCCCCTACCCCCTGCCCCACTCGCCATACACAGCCCTAAATACATGCATGAAAATATGTTTAATAGACGCAAATTTGAGCAAAGTCGTGTAGTTTCTTATTAGGTGTTCAATAAAAACTAAACTTGATGCCAAGAGAAACTATTTTGGAAAACACTTTATTTCGACAATATTTTCAATAGAACAAAGAAATAAAAAAGTTAATGAAAGCAATTTGAAAACTTGAGCATTCTTTGCACAGGCCGCAAGGGAGTAAAATTAAAGTGAAAAAATTCTGAAATCAAACACAAATTGAATTAAGCATTTCCAGCGAAAACAATAGAATAAAGCTGAAAGCTCACTTGATATCCTGTTTTCACTCTAGTTCTCTCTCTCTCTCTCTCTCTCTCTCTCTCTCTCTCTCTCACACTCATATTTTGTCTCTATTTCCTTTTTTTTAATTTTTATTTTGACCAAGGAGCTTTCTCGCTAGAATTTGCACAAAAACAAAGACGCCAAATCAGCAGAAAAATGCCAAAACAACAAAAAAAAAAAAGGAGAAAACTTAACACACACTAAAAGGGAGAGTGTGAGCGGCATAGACAATAGAAGGCCAGAAAGAGTGAGAGAAAGAGAGAGAAAAAGAGAGAGAGAGAGAGAGAGTGGAACGCAGGCAGGCAAATCAATTTAATTAGTTTCTGACTTTCATTTACAAATTATGCATAAATCTGTAGACAGCGCCCCAGAGACCATAAATTAAGCGAAACTCAAACGCAGACAGAAGAAGAGGCCCCAAACTTTTATGCGAGATAACAACAACAACAACACCAACAAACTTGTAACTAACTACACAGGACAGCCAAGGAAGAAGAACATGAAGAAGAAGAAGAAGAAGAAGCAGCAGCAACAACAACTGGGGGCAAGTAAAAGAATCAACGAGGGTTGGACGCAAAATTAATTTGCGCTTTTATTAAATTTTCTGGTCGATTTTTTTTCTTCTGTTTTGTCCTGCACAGAAAACAGAGAAGCGAGAAGAGAGTAGGTGTTTTTGGGAGTGGGCAGTGCAACTATAAGAAAGTAAGAGTAGGGTGAAGTAGTAGTGGGAACAGAGACTTGTGGCCATATACCTAAAGGGCAGACAGGTAATCACGGCGTGGGCGCAACTGGGGAGTGAGGGTGTGTGATACGAGGAGGAGGAGGAGGAGGAGGAAGTCTATAACACACACACACATGAGCAACTTTTATCGAGTGTAAGAGCAACAAGCGAGTGGATAGAGCGACAGAGAGTTAGAGAGAGAGAAAGTTAGAGAGAGAGAGAGAGAGAGAGAGAGCAGCATGGAGAAGCGAAGTGAACAGAGTAAAGCATTTACGAGGCGCTGTCAAACGAATTGCAACCCCTTGAAACCATTTTTTATACTCGATTTATTTTTAGTATTTTTTTTTTTTGTGCGTATAAAGTATACATGTGTGTGTGTGTGTGTGTGTGTGTGTGTGTATTTTTCTTCTTTTTTTTTAAATGAACGTTAAAGCCAAGCGTGTAACCCAAACGTTAATGATCTAAGAAAAAATAACAGCGCGCGCTTGAACCAGGGGCGCATTTTGTTGCAGTGGGAAAGGGGAGAGAGGCAAAGGGTGTGGGGGGTGGGGTTGGTCGGGGCTGGAGGACATCACTGCTATCAGTTACGAGCTTTCAAGGCAGATGATACTGCAAAAAAAAAAGAGAAACGAAACCGGAGCAAGACAAGCCAACTGGCAAAATCCCCCCTTTGCCAGTCTCTGCCCGTTGCCTGCTCGATGCTGCCATGTGACTAATAACACCCCGAGGGAGCACACAAACCGCTAAGGGGGCGTGTGCTTGTGTGTGTGTGTGTGTGTGTGTATTTGTGTGCAGCAACAGCAGCGACGCCAATGATCAAAGCATTTTTCAGTGCTTTGCTTGATTCCTTTTTTTTTTTTCTCCAACGGCTGCCTGGCTGCCTGCGTCCTTCTCTCCCCCCTCCGGCACACCTCCCCCCGTCAGTCGACTAAATGCTAAATTTTGTTTATGACGGCGGAATTAATATTATTAAGGGGCGATTTGCAGCCTCGACCTGTCTCTGAGGCGTGGGCCCTTTTCTCATTTTTTTTTTTTCTTTGCTTATTTTTCCTTTTTTTCAGTCTGTTGAGTTGATAATTTAGCGACGCCACCAGCAGCAGCAGCAGCAACAACGTCAACATTATCAACAAGCGCCGAACGCAGCTTTGTTTGACATTCCACTCCACCCCCCGCCCTCCACACACATACAACCCCCCTTTTGTAACGACCCTGGTTGCATTTTCACGTTCATGCTTGTTATTAAATATTTACAGGTTTCGGCTTGGAAATTTGAGTAGCGGCTTTAATTGTTGTCACTTGCAAATTAATTATTGACACAACACTCCGTTGAGTGAAGGCAAGAAATCTGATAAGTAAATACCCTAACATAATATATATAAAGGAGCATTCAGTTTCCTAGCTTCCTTTTCGACGTTCCAGTATAGGAGAGAATCTTTCAATAAACAAATTTTGGTTTCGATTCAAATATGTTCAGTTTAAAAGTTCCGGTTACGATTCTGAGTTGGTTCCAAATTCGGAATTCGATTGAGTTATGCTGCTATATAGACTAATATTACCGATAAACTAAATATGTGTAAATAATCTGAGCTGAAGCTAAATTGTTTGTGTGCGATTGCAATGGATTTGTTATATGAACAATCAAAAAGAGCAAACACTTTGAATAACGACTATTACAGGGTATCACACAGTTCAAACCAAACAAAACCATATCAATAACTGATCAACGCTTGGAAAAGTCTTAGACAAATTAAAGAAAACGCAGCGAAAACATGAACAAACAATGAAATTTACTACGGGTATGGAATGTATGACACTACAGGGTATCACACAGTCGAGCCACTCACACACAGGCACAGCCGTTCTGCTTGCTGCAGAGCTAAGCTCATTCTCTGCTTTCCCTGCTTTCTTTCCCTCTTTCTTTCTTTTTTGCGAGAGCGTGAAAGCGTTGCGATAAGCGACTCAAACATTTTTCCAAGCGCTTATTAATTGTTTGTCGAGTGGCAAGTGGCAGGAGCCAGGAGGCAAGTGGCAACTTTCGATGGAGGCAGGGGCAGGCAACATCACGTCGTCGAGGTGTTTGCCAGAGGATTAGGCGGCGCATAAAGTAAGGCAACCAGCTAGCAGTAACACTGGCAACATTGAAACTTGCCACCTGCTGTGGCAGAATATGTGCATGCCACACATAGTCCAAATACAACAATGTCTATAAATCGAAAATATGCCCATATTTTTACACAGCCTCCCCCCAAAATAGCCCGCCCTTCGCTAAAATCAATCGAGCCAATAACGGAAATTGCGCCAAGTGCGAAGCGGCCCAAGAAATCAAAGACGCAATTTCAAAAAAAGCAAATTGAAGACATTGATCGACTGCCAGATACCCTAATATGTATAGCAAGCTCATTATTGATTGTAGAGCAGACTGAAGACTAAAGAATAGATCGAGTTATAACTGAGAACTTAAATTCAAAATTTGAAGACTCTAGAGAGAGGGATATGGTTATATTGACTCGACTATATATATATATATATATGTATATATACTTTATAATGTGGCATCTAGTTGCTGCTGTCTGTTACATCAATGTGCACAGCATCCGCTTACCCTTTTTCCCATTTTTATGGGCTGCAGGGTATATGCATCAAATGGGAAAAATATTGCAAGTAAATATAATATAGTTGAGGCACAGCGGGTCATCAGCCTTAGCGCAGTCTGAGCCACGTGTCTGCTACACGCCACACCCCACCCATCCCCACCCCTCCCCCAATTCCCTTTACCCAATTCGGGCAGCCCATGCCCCTTGGCAACGATTTCACTTTCGTCATGGCTGCAGCAGCAAATGCGAAATATGAAATGGCATTTTCCATTTGCACGGGGCATAAATTGAATTACGACCCAAAAAGGTTATGCCAGCCTGTCTATACTATATACATATATCTACATATATATATATATATACATATCTGTATATATACATTCAGCAGCTGCAAGTGCAGCAACCACCCAAAAGTGGTTGGTGGTCAGCTGAATACAGATCGGCAGGGGATAGGAGGAAAGGGTGGGGGTGGGGTTGGGGTTGGGAGTGGTTGTTGTCGACAAATCTCATCTAATAATTGCGCCCTATTTTTTCACATTTGTGGGCGTGGCACGCGTTTTGTTGAATACAGCCGCCCCCGAGTTAATTTGCAACATAATCTTTTAATCTGGTTTTTGTGTCAACTGCAGGCAGGCAACAAAACACACCACCAGTTCTTCTTCCCGCTGCTGTTGTTGTTGTTGTTGTTGTTGCTACCCTTGGCAACCACCATTTATGAAAAATTCATTAGTTCCACAAGCAAAAAAAATAAATAAATGACATATGATCCTAATGATGCTCCATATACCAAACAAAGGGCAGAAGACACCAAATCTATCCCAAAAGTCCACTTTAAGTTTGATGGTCAGCAGCAACCACAGCAACAACAACAACAACAACGAATAGCAAACAGAAATAAATGTCTACCATTAGACAACATTCATTCATTCACTCATTCAATTCATTCATTTATTCATACAGCTCACAACATTGCAAAAATCTGTTGAAATATTTTGCAAGAAAATTGCAAAACAAAAATAAAAACTAATAATATTTGCCAAGTTCTTTGAATTATTAAAGCGATCAACGAAATCGTTTGAGGATATTTGATTGTTTACTTCGATATATCAAGAGCTGATTGACACTAATAACTATTTAGCTATAGCTAGATTCCTAAAGCCTTACAATGAATTTTTAATCATGGTTTGTAGCTAAATTTCGAGCTGTGGAAAATAGCTTGAAAATAATAAATAAATAACTTGAAACGATAAAAAGTATATTGCTTTAAAACCTTTAAAAATGCCAAATGAAATGATTTAAGAACATTAAACAAAAGTAATTTAGAAGCTTAAACATGTCAAACTATGATTAGCAGTTTTTTTTTTTTTGGTTTCAATTTACAATTGACTTTAAAGCAATGTTGATGTCTGTATGAAGCTATGGGTTGCCCATCGGGGGCACTGTGGCATTGGGGGCATTGCAGCAGACATCCAGCTTAAACTCTGTTCGACCCAAGCTTAACAATTGGTGATTCCGTTATCAGTAGAGAGCTTAAAATTTCAATGTTTATTAAGGTAATCGATAAACTCAATCAAACTTTCCACTCGCAATAATACAACTGTCTCTCTCTCTCTCTGTATCCATAAGAACTGTGAAACTTGGACTATATATCCCCTGATCTCAGTTGTTTCTCTGGCTGGTTTACCATACATTTTATTCACCAGCTAATAATAATCAAAGTTCATACAAATTTTTATCAAAACTTCAACTGGAGTCCTTCTTTTTTTGGAGTCACATTTGCAACAGATAAGTCGGCATTGTTGTTGAGCATTGGACAAAGAGTTAGTCAAGCATAAATGTAATAATACTCAAAAGGAGAACAACTGCAGCAGCTTGAGTCTTGAGCGTATTATCTATTATTGGTTTTACTTGCCTATCTTGGCAAACTCACTTAGCAGCTATATTCTATTGAATTCAAAAGCCAGTTTGGCTTACGTTGAGAACGGTTTCAGCTTTGATAGCGCAATGAATACCAAATATGATCTCTGCCCTGTTTCTCTTCACTTGCCTCCTATGCTCTGATGATGATGATGATGATGGTGCTGCTGCCTTGCAACAATGCAATTGCCACAAAAGACTTGTCAGCGTCAGGTAAAAGTAGGGTGAGTAGAAGATGCAGGGACTAGGCAAGCATAAGGTAAGAAAAGTCGGAGGAAATTCGCATTATTTTTCGCATGAAAATTTTGTACGATTGCAAAAGTTGAATTTCCTTTGATTTACTTGGCTTTAAGCTGAAAAGAATTTTTTTTGCTTTCTTTTTTGGGCTGCTGAATCGAATGTGGAATATAAAAGGGCCGAAAAATTGTAAGTGTGTGTGTGTGTGTGTGTGTGTGTGCATAAGCAAATACGTGTGCTTGTGTGTGTGTGTGTGTGTGTGTTAGTGTTTGTGTGTGTAGTCGAAATTCATCAAAATCCAATCAATCTTTCATTTAAACATTTTCATTTCGGCTCGTTGCGTTGCGCGGCATTTTCGCATTGAATGGAAAACGAACCGAAAGAGACAGGACATGCCCATAAGTATAGAAGAGAAAGAGAGAGAGAGCGAGAGAGAGAGAGAGAGAGTGGTAGGCAGAGCAAAACAACAAGGAGCAGAAGAAGAAAAAAAAAACACAGAATACGCAGTAAAGCGCAAATATTTGCGCGTATAAATGGGGATGATGATGAGAGCCTAAGGATGAGCCTGTAAAAGCAGCAAAACAACAACAAAAAAAAAATACCGGACGAAGGACGAACTGTTGATAAAGCGCCAGAGGAAGCCGGGACAGAAGATGGCAGGGCAGGGCAGAGCAGGGCAGAGCCGGACAGGGCACAGGCCACGTGGCATATAAAAATGGGGCGCAGCAGTAGCAGCAACAACAAATATCAGCTAAAATACTGATAGAAAAATAGAAAAAGTGAAAAGCGCAAACTAAAAATGAAAAACACACACACACACACACACACACACACATAAAAATTGCAGTTAGTTAGCGCATTTGGCAAGACAATAAACAGTTGACAAAAAAGAAATGCATATGACACACTGCTAAATACCCTAACATAAAGCAAAACAAACAAATCTGCAGCTGCCCTTGTTTTTAAATGCATTTTAAATGCCGCACATGAACAATTTGGTGGGGGGGGGTGGTGGTTTGCATCGTTGGTTGGGGCGTGGCAAGCAAAAAACGCAATCAGCTAAATTAGTTGACTACACACACACACACACACACACACAGAGAGAGAGAAAACAAAGCGATGCTATAAAAACAGTTTCAATAACCAAATGGCAACAATGGGAAAACGGCGCAAAACAACATTTTGACCAATTGAAAGCGAAATTTGAAATTAATTCCGTTCTGGCCGGGAGCTCCCCAGAGTTGTAAGCCAACCAATGCCCATACTGATGCACTCGAAAAAAAAAAAACAACAATCAACCAGACACTATGTTCAAATTAAAATTTTTGACGAAAGCGAATTTTAAAAAAGCTCCTCTTCATCAATCAGAAATTCGATTCTTCAATCAATTTTCGACTCGATCAATAAATTAAATTTCATAAAATTAGAAATCATTTCCATAACTAAATAAAAAGTATTTCAAGTTGTCGATTTCGCTGAGTGTAGCAACCCAATCGGCGCAGCTTCAACTAAAATGTGAGCCTGTATCAACAATGGAGACGGAACGCCCGAGGGGCGTGGTGGAGGGGATGGTGTTGTGTGGTGCGGTGTGGTGTGGTTGAAGTGGAATTAGGCTTGGGCATGAATCATATGGTCGATGGAATTTCAAGGCGCAGCTCCAAAAATAAATTTCTTTCTCTTATATATATATATATATATATATATTATTTTTTTTTTTTGTATTCTGAAATGCCAAAGTAAACACTGAGAGAACCGATAAGGAGAGAGTAGGGGCATAGTGGGTGGGTGGGTGGGTTGGTGTCGGTGGGTGTGTATTCAAAGTGGGGTGTTTGTGGGCAATGTTTACCGTTATTTAAAGCTTAATCCCCCAATGTGGAAAAGCATGAATTTATAATTAAAAGTAAATTAAAAGTAAATAAAACAGCGCCAAAAGATGCGCAGCTGATGGGGAAGGGGGGGATGCGCAGGGGGCGGAGAGGGAGAGGAACAGAGGAAACTTGTGTGTTTTTGTGTTTCTAATGTCCCAAAAGTATATGCCAAGATACTGTTCTGCTGTTCCGCAACCAATCAAAAGAACCAACCTTAGCCCAAAACGCTCATCAACTTCATCTACTTCTTGTTTTACAGTCAGATATAAATATATATATATATATATACATATATATATATATATATATACTGCTGGCGATTTAATGAGCAGCTGCATCAAAATGAGATTACAAGACAAAAGGTGCTGCTGGCAGGCGACAAAAGTGGCGAAAATTAATGTTTTTCAACAACTTGCGAAATTTGCTGAAGATGTTTATAGTTTTCCATTCCGGTATTATTCACGCTTAATCAATACCCAAATACACTTAAAGACAGCTTAAGCAGCTGTAAACTGTAATCTCAATATCTATTTATCTCTCTCTCTCTCTTCAGCTCCCTCTCTCCCTCTCTCTCCCTCTAGCTGTCTATCAATAGGAAGTAACAAAAATACTATTTCAGCAAAAAGAAAAAACAAAATTTGAATATTTAACAAGGATAAGCGGAACAAGAAGAAGAGCAAGGAGCAGGGAGCAGAGAGAAAGAGCAGCAGGACTGCAACATTAGTAAAAGGCAGCAGCGGCAGCATTCCAGCAAAATGGCGCCCAACGCAAGTAGGTTAATGTGCGTGGCGCCCAACGATGCCAACAATGCCGATAAAAATAGAAATACATATACATGTATTGGGAAAACATAGACGAGAGCGTCTAACTGTGTGTTGTGTGTGTGTTGTGTGTGTGTGAATATTTCCACAGCGCTCAATCTGTGTGAGTTTTGCAAGACAAAAACAAATGGCAACCAAAAAAAAAAAAGAAGACAAATTTAAAATTCTAATTGCCAGCGAGGCGGAGTGTGCGCCAGTGTGTGTGTATGTGTGTGTGTGTGTGTGTGTGTGCGTTGTAAGAGCTGACGCTCAGGTAGAGCGCCCAAATAGCAACCGCCCTGGCACGCCCCCGCCCCACCCTTCGTCCGCTCGCATGCGCTTCGCTTTTGTGCAAAATGAATAAAACATTAAATCGGATTATAGAATTTTGCATTTTTTGAAATTAACATGTTTATCCTGGCTGGCTGGCTGGCTGGCTGGCTGGCTGGCTGGCTGGCAAGGCTGGCAAGGCTGAGTGGCAGCAGCGGCAAATAAAAAGGGAAGCAGGCAGGAAGAAGCAGACGCCGCAGTAGCAGTCATTGAATTTGAATTTGAAGCATTGCAGTAGTCGATGAGGAAGACCAGGACCAGGACATGGACGGCACCCCTTGTTACACATATCTTTATTTCTCTCTCTCTCTCTTTCTCTCTGCTTCTTTCGCCTTTTTTTTCTCATTTTTTTTGACAAACGGAGTGATACGATAACGAATACAAAATGCCATTGAACTATATATGTATGCATATATATACATAGATATATTGTATATCAAGTATTTAGTATATAGGTCGACAGCAGTCACATCTCATGCAAACTTGCAATGGTGAGGCAAGCAAGTAGTAGCAAGTCGACAGTAGCAATTAAGGCACGACAATAGATAACGATGTGCCTGAAAACTGGGTTACGAGTTACGGTTTGGGCCACAGGGTGCAGATTACGGGTCTAAGGGGTTAAGGATTAGATGCATTCGCTTGGGGTGTGAAGAGCGTGACAAACTTGAGCCGAAAACTTCCAAGCCAAGTGCAAATCAGTTGCCACAAACTAGCTCTTAAGAGATGCCCTGTAAGTGAATTGTTGCAGATGCGATTCCGATATGAAAGAATCTGTTGAATATATATTGCAAAATATATATATTTGCATTTATTTTGCTTGCATTGCATTAGTATAAAACGAAAAACTTGCATTAAGCCTGCCTTGTGTATAGAAGGAAGTTGGCTCTATTGACCAACTGCCGTTCCTTTCCCATTCTTACTCGTTTTGTGAAGCTCCTCACATTTGGCCAAAAACTCATTAACATCAGACTACGATATCAAATAGATTTCACAAGACATTATCGGTCACTTGACAAGGGTAAATAATCTCCGGCGAACCCCTTACAAATTTGAAAAACGGGTATAATGGTTCTGTGCAAAAGCAGAAATCATCTCGGACCCCATAAAGTATACATATACTCGAATATATATGGTCAGCTGTATGTCTATCTATAGAAGCTAGAGATATAAGTTCTTGTAGATTCAGGCCAGATCATACATTTTATCGACAACAAATATCGATTTCCGATAGCAATAAAAGTAAACATTTTAAAGGTAGTCTTACAAATTGTGTATAATATATGATCGGCTAGGAAAGACGAAAGTTATTCGCATATTGATCTCATTACTAACATCACTCACTGCGTTAGCATTTTTCATGATAATAATAATTTAAAGCAAGAATATTTCTGGATGCAGGGTATATCGTAGTCGAGCCGAGCAGTCGTTGTTTGTTGCTCAGATTATCAAGGACTTTGCATCCAGTTCACTTAACTATGATTTGAGCTGTTTCTTGTGTTGGGTTAAATTGGGTCATGGCTATATTAAGTTTATCTGATATGTATTTAAAAAGTCGCAGCTCAACTTGAAGTTGAAGTTGAAAATTAGCAGTTGTTGTTTGTATGCTTGTTGCTCGAGTACAGGGTTCATTTTCACACACTCACGCATACACACACACACACACACACACACGCAGTTGTGCCGTCTCTCACACTTTCAACCCTCGGCGAGTGCAGCTGTCAAACCGTCAGTCAGTCAATCAAGCACTCAGTCAGTCAGGCAGTCAGTCAGTACACATGATAATGATAGGTCTACTGATAGCCCTGAGAGCCCTCTAACAAAATGACTATCTACCTCTGCCCCCCCTTCGGACAAACTTTACTGGCATTCGTTTGAAGTGGGCATAAAGACGCATAATAAGATTAGAGACAATGAGACGAGAGAGAGAGAGAGAATGACACACAGAGAGAGAGAGAGAGAGAGAATGACACAGAGAGAGAGAGAGAGTGACAGAGAGAGAGAGAGAGAGAGAGACAGCGAAAGAGAGATAGGGGGAGATAGAGAGAAACTCGAGTTGAGAATAAGCGATTTTGAGCTTAGATTGTCTGCTGTGCTTTGTCTTTTTGTCTTTTATCAGAGACGTGCAAAGCGGGGGGTCTATTGGTGTGGGAGGGGGCGTCGAGTGTGGGGGCGTGGCTGATCCGCAGCTGCCAATTGAGCTGGGCCAGTTTTTCAAGCGTTCATCCAGCCGGCAACAGTTGAGCTCTATAATTAAGCGAAAAACTTTTGCAACGCAATCGGAAATCTGAAGCTAAATCAAAACTGTAACCCAAAACTCTCTAATCATAGATTATGCGTGTGTGTGTGTGTGTGTGTGTGTGTGTATGTGTTAGTGTATCTGTGTCATATGTTGTGTTGTGTTGTGTGCCGAGTCAGGAAATGCTTAACTGCCTTTTCGATCACTCCGTCTCAAACACAATGTTTGCCATAAAATTGTGATATTTATGACAAAAAAAAAAAATAAAATAAAAAGAAATAAAATATGAAACAGGAGGAAAATCAAAATACCCAAAAAAGAAAACGACGCCGACTTTTCCGACTTGTGTGCGCCAACCAACTGCGTGTGTGACTGGCATAAGTAATTAGTCTGTCTGTCTGTGTGTCTGTCCGACTTTCCGTCTTTCTCTGTGTTTTGTCACAAGCTGCTTGTGTTGCACGTCGACTATAAAACTTGCCACCTGGCGGCACAGGAAAAGCATTATCGAATCTTTTTTATTATTTTATATTTCTGTTTTTTTTTTTGAGCTTCGAAAAATTGTTAAAATCGCATCATCGAACCACGTGCGAGAAAATTGTGGAAAAACATTTGCAAAAGTATATACTGATGTTACAGAATTTAAACATAACATTTTGAAATACAAGTTATGCAAGAAATCATGGACAAAATGTAACAATTATTGATGAGGCGTTAAGGATGATTTTAGAGATAAATAATCGAAAAGATGACCATGACTATAATCTATAGTAATCTATAGCAATAATATGTATATTTTTGATATTAATATGTTGGCTTGGAGACATCGGGATGGGTTCAGCAATTGTAGAAATTGTATTTGAAAAATTATTTAAATGTTCGACAAACATTTTATTTCGCCTTTTGTTGCTATGAAACTACATCAGAAACTAGTCCAAACCGACTTTTAGAACTAATGCAAATATCTCTAAGAAAAGTGACTCAAAGAAAAGTTTTTTTTTTTTTTTGCTAGTTTAAATATGTTTTCCTGTTGACATAGTCAAGTGTATTATCTATTTTTATATACTCAAGGTTTAATTTTTTTTTTGTTTTTTTTTTGCCAGCATAAAGTTGAACAAATGAGATTCTCACTTTGATAAACTCAGTTTGGCGATGTTTGTGCTACTTGGGATTAAAGAGAAGAGCTGTTGCTGCTCTGACATTATCTATGAGTTGAGATGGGTCTATAACACACACACACACACACACACACACACACACACATACAGAGATTTGTCATGATCCTATCGCACTCTCGTAGAGAGTTTGTCTTGGCACCTAATTATGTCTCTGGCTCTGGCGTGCATATAAATACAAAATCAAGACGCGATTTATGCGGCACACGGCCTAACGCACACACCACCCAGCAAACCCTCTCCTGCCCCTGGCCCTGCCCACCAGGAAATCTACACCCCTCCATAGAGTAGAGCATCAAAGGCAAAGCTGTTGCATGAAAAAGTCATTAAAATGTAATAAATTAGGGCAAAGAAAAGAAGCAAGAAGAATATAAAAAAATGTGAAGAAGATGCGAGCTGAGATGAGAAACTGGGCAGATGAGGATGAATGCTCTTCCCTCGCTCTCTCATCATCCTGTCTCTATATCTCTCTCTCTCTCTCTCTCTCACACTCTCATTCTTTCTAGCAATTTTCACATTTTCCGCACAACAGATGAAATGTGTATTAAATTGATTTCACTTGATTTTGCCGCTTGTACTATATTTATTATGCGTGTGGCGGGAAAGGGGGAGAGTTGGGGAAGGAGATGTAAATGAATTGCCAGCTGAAAGGCACACTCATCTAAGTATGTGTGTGTGTGTGTGTGTGTGAGTGTGTGTGTGGCATATTCATTTCGCACTCGACGCATATTGCAAAATCTAAGCAGACTCCAAATACATTTTGGTAATGAAAATCACGCGCTGCTTATTAAACATAGGCGTCAACAAGGGGGGTTGTGTGTGTTGTGTGTGTGTGTGTGTGTGTGTTTGTAGTTACATACGTGCCTCTTTGAGGTAATTTAAGTCTAAATTTGATGCTGATGAGAATGGGAAACAAACAAAAAAAATAAGGGAAATTTAAGAAAAAGGCAAGTGCTAGACGAGAAACTGAAACGGAAAGAGTGAGAGTTCCAGTGAGAGTGTGAGAGAGAAAGAGAGAGCAACATTATGCTAAGCGAGCAGAGACAATAAGAACAACAACAACAAGTTGCAGCGAGACACACACGCACACACATTTGAGCAGCGGCTGTCGCACAACACCAAATTTTACTTCCTGTATTTTTGGCTGGTATGCAAACTGTGCACAACAACAACAAACACAACAATAGCAAAAAGGGGGCTAAGAAGAGTAGTCGAGTGGGGTTGTTGGGGGATGGAATTGCGAATGTATGTCGTCGTCTCGCTTTCGAAGTTGTTTTTTGGGGCAAATATTACAAAACACAAACGCCTGTTTCCGTTTTACTAATTCGTATGCTGTTTGCATTTGCATTTTGTAGGCAGCGCCAAACAGGACACACACACACACACACACACACAGCAAGGGGTGGGGGTTGTCGTGGGGGTGTTGCTGAAGTAGGCGTCGCTGCTTTGTGCGTGCGTGCGACACACAACACACATATGAGAAATATCCTTGAGTCAAAAGCGGCGCCAAATCGAAAATATTGCGCGCTATGCTAAAATTGTGACTGGTTGGGGGGGGAAGTGGATGGTGTGTGTGTGTGTGTACACACTGACACGCACAAGCAACCCTCAACCCCAACCCCAACCCCAACCCAACCCTGGCCCCATCCCCTGTACGAATGTGCATAGCCCCCAAGCAAAAATTGATGCCAAAATGGGCGACTGGAAAACGGGAAATGCGAAATGGCAACTGGGTAAGAAGAAGCAGTCGCAGAAGAAGTAGCAGAAGGAGGTCGAGCAAGAGGAAGAGGAAGACGAGGAGAGGAGAGGAGACGAGAGGAATGAGGAGTGGCAGGAAAAAGCGGCGCTCAAAAGTGCAAAAGGAAATTCATGCATATGTGAAAGCGGGCAACGATTGTATAACACATGCAAGGAGTGAGCAGGCGGCGATGCGAGGGGGGGGTGGGGGTTGTAGTTGTGGTGGGGGTGGAATTGGGGGTAGTGTTGGGGCTGCAACGGTGCTAGCGGAAAGCGTTGAAATGTGCTACAAATTGAATTTTATTGAAACGTGTTTGAAATTTTTCGTCAGACATTTTGCACAGTAAAAAAAAAAAGAAAAGAAAAACAACAAAAATGGAATGTGTACAAAGTGATGGGAAGAGGTGTGTGCTAGGTGTGTGTGTGTGTGTGCGTGTGTGTGTGTGTATGTGTATTGAAGATATCGCTTGCTTGTTTTGGACAATGTCGAATGCAAACAGGAAGGCAGACTAACAGGAACAGGCGGCAAGCAAGTGTCGCAGACCGGGCAACAATTGCCAATTTGTGAAAGAGCGAGTGAAGGCAACCTATGCACATGCGGGTGTGTGTGTGTGTGGATGTGTGGATGTGTGGATGTGTGGATGTGTGGGTGTGTGTGTGTGTGATGTGTGGATGTGGGTGTGTACGTGTGTGCGAAAAGTAAACAATGTCTTCAATATGCTGCTGACTAATTTGATGGAGCAGAGTTGCCAACCAGCAAAAAGTGGACAGATAGTTGTCACAACCCCGCCACTTGACGGGGAAAGATAGTGACCTAGTTGACATTACGTGTATTGCTGCAGTATATATTTTGAATGTAGAGTTGTCACCAGTGTAGAAACCGAGAGAGCAAACAGAAAGCCTTGTCACAGTGTTGCCATTGCCACAGAGCCAACGAGCTAAAGCGTTGCCACCCACTAGAATAGCTTTAAACTAACCAAATTTGGTGACTCATGATTTTTAATTGTATTATCGATATGCTCGAATTGACGATATGATAATATATTAAGCACTTCTGTCTTCCATAATACAAAATAAAATATTTTTTGTCAGCCGAATGCTTTCATGCTACTTTACTTTGCCACTGAACTCTTTGTCGGCTTGTCCATCTTGGAGTTGTCATTAGTGCCTCTATCTTGAGAGCATATCAACTACCAACTAACGTATAACTAGCTGCTAGCTGACTAGCTGACTAGTAGTATATTTTTACCTTTCTTTCCTTTCCTTCTTTCTATCTGTTTTCTTTTTTTGTTCAGTTTAATGCTACCTATTCGTAATGCAAATTCAGCTGATACGCTAATCAAGCGCCAGACGCACAGGTTACCAAAAAATAAAAACCAAAAAAAAAAAAAAGTGACAGAAGAAGAAGATGAAGAAGAAGAGTCAATACCGAGGACAGGTAACCGACGACGGCCTAATGCTTTTTATGGCCTATGGCCTCGAGTATAAGAGCAGGCCAAAAATGGAGGAGATGGCATTTCATTAGCCAGAGTGCTGCTGCAGCCAGGCCCATGACAAATGCCCCAGAGATAGAAAGACAGAGTGAGATAGAGAGAGAGAGAGCGAGAGAGAGAGAGAGAGAGTAGTGAAACGGTAGCGCGGCAAAAGAATAATTCTCAGCGGCTACGCCTTCCACTTAAGATACCCTGTTTCAATGAAATGTCTAAGATCGGGTATATATTATAATTCCAAGACTGATCAACGAACTCAGCCACAGAACATGGGGTAAGCCCAACACAGCAAGCCAAACAAATATAAATACGATATGCAAATCAAGCATAGACCTATTTTGCAGGGCATTCGCCTAGTCGACTACACAATATTTCCATTTTGTTATTGTTGTTGTTGTTTTTTTCATTAAAGTATCGATAAGTTTGAAATTAGTTGATACCGTATATGGGCGGATGGGAGGATGGGAGAATGCGAGAATGCGCGAAAGGGAAGTATGGAAAGCAAGACATCGTGCGGATGGAGGAGTCGGACAGGGGGGCAGGGGGGCAGGGGGGTCGCTGGTTTCGGATATCGAATGCTTCGCTTGCGCTGACTCCTTTGCGTTGTGCGCCTTGTCAATCGGTGACTAATGTTCAGCAATTTGGCTAAGCGACAGACACCGGCGGAGACAACAACAAAAGCAGCAGGCAGGCAGATGAGATAAAGCAGCAGCAGCAGCAGTAGAATGGAACAGGGTGTGGAGAGGGGGGAGTAAGCGTACGGTAAAAGGAGAAGAGCAAGACTAAAACGCAAGGACAAAATCGTTAAAATGTTAACAACAAACTCACTAAAATAAATCAATGCGCCTTCTTTTTTTTGTGTTTTGTATTCCTTATTTATTCGCTTTCAACTTTTCGCATTGTATTTGAGTGTGTGTGTGTGTGTGTGTGTGTCGCCCCCTAGGGAGTTACCTCTGCCAGTGGAAGTGTGGGGGGGGGGGGGGGAAGCCAAATCCACATTCAATTTGTTTATCAGGAAAAGAAATTGAGTGAGTGTCGCCGAATGAATCAAGCGAGACCCAATGAGTGCACGAGGGGTGTGTGTGTGTGTATGGGGGAGAGGGGAAGGGTGGTATCTATGCTCCACTCCTTCTACTTCTTCGTCTTCGTCTTCGTTGTCGTTTTCTCCTTCTTCTTGCTTGGCTTCTGCTGCTGCTGCTGCCAAAAGGTGACGACAACGGCTGAGGTACAGAATGACGGCGCTTTTTTGTCATTAGTTGCATTAACTTTCCCCATTGACAGTCAATTTTTTAGTGCCTTACGACCAGGAGACGCTGTCTTCTTCTTCTTATTCTTCTTCTTCATCCTGCTGCTAACGTCGTCATCGTCATCGTCATTGTTGTTGTTATTGTTGTTGTTGTTGTCAACGCTGTTTACTGTATGCAAATTTTGTGCAGCTTGTCATTGTCAAAGCTGTCGACTGGCTTAAGCGGCACTCAAACATTCAGCCGACTATCGACTATCGGGCATATCAACATTTGCAGCCAGTTGGCCCCCGAAGGAATACTTGTCGCTTTAAGCGACAAATACAAGTGTAAAAATTATAAATAAATAACGCCCTATTATATATACTTGATCAGGATTAACAGTGGACTCGATATAGCCATAAGTAACTATCCAAATCTAGCTAAATAACAGCTTGTGAACTGAGGTGAACTTGGGATGTGTATATATGTATATATATATATATATATATATATATATATATATATAGTTATCCTAATCTACACCTATCCGATATGTGTATTACATTTCTCAAACTTAGACAACAATTTATGATCATCAGAGAATTCTATCATATGGCTTACTCTCTCTCTCTCTGATTAATATTTCACTTTTGATTTAACAGCCTGATTTCCAACTTTAAGATATACTTTGAAATTGAACATTTTTTAAATGCAAGTAGTAAGTTGAGTTGTGTTTGACTTCATATTAAGTACAGTCTCAATTGACAACTACAAGTCTTCAGTTAGTATATATATATATATAGTCTCCAGTAGTGTATTCGAAAGTTCGTTCAGCTGGTTTCGTTGCTTTGTCTCTGTTTTTTTTTATTTTTCTATTTGGCTAATCTCGCATTCTTTGGCATCCAGGCGCACTTTATTTAACGCTGTTAACTGCTTGCTGATGGCCACTAAATGTGCAAATTGATTTCATATTGACAGCTTTTAGTCAATGAATGAGTTTCGATTTGAATGCATACACAACAACAAATACACTGAAACAAACACGCACACACACACACAGAGACACAGAGAGACACAGACTGGCAGTCAACGACTGTTTGATAAGACATGCAATAAATTTTGTTACTAATTTTTGTCGCCTTTGCTTTCGAGTTGCATTCGTTGATTTTTTAATGAAGACGGATTGGAGGGGGTTGGAAGAGAGAGGTCAACGACGATTGCAGCGGAAATTTGTATGTGATAAATCAACAACAAAACAGAAACAGAAAACAGAAAACAAAAAACCAAGAAAAATAAAGTCACAAAAAATAAAAATAAAAAAAATTGTCAAATGATTCATATTAAAGTTTGCCCGATTCCGCAGTACAAATAAATCATATGAAATGTATCTCGCAGATACATTTACTTCAAGCAAAGGAGGAAGGCGGAGCTTGAGTCGAGTGCGTTTTGGGCCAGGTTAAGTGCTAATGTTAATGTTTTTGGCCCGCGTTTGTCATTGTCCCAGTCGCGTGCAACCGCTGGTTGAACGTGCAACCGCTGAACGTTGATATATTGATTCGCATGCGACACTAAATCAAAATAACTCTGCATGCTTGGCACCCAAATATTTCTCGGGAATGCTCCGCACTCACAATGCCAATTCTTGGAATTTTCACAGGGGTTGGGGTCGTAGCAAAGGGGGGAGGAGAGCGCTGCAAGAGGGGTTGGAGAGGCGGAGATGTTGGACAAAGTTAAGCCAGTCGGAAACAGAGAAAATATGCGCTGAATAATGAGCGATGAGTGCTTTTGGCTACTTATGCGTGAAAAAAAGATACTGTATCTTGTATCTTTGGAATGCCTGCTGTTGTTGTTGTGGAGGGGGGGTGGAACCCAACTGCGACGAACAATGCTCCAAAATTCGACACTCGACTGGGAATATACATTTTATATATCTCTACTCCATATACTATATATATATAATTATTTATACAGTCATTCCAGTATTTATTCGTACACTCTTATCTTGGCAGTGTTTTTTCTTTCATCGCATTGCGATTTACATTTTTCTTAGTCAGTGTTTCATATCATTTGTTTTTTGAGAGAGTTTTTTTGTGAACAAATTATCAAAGATTTGAACTCGAGTATATTTACTATTTTCTAGTTATTATTTTAAGGAAATGTTGCATTAAATTTATTCTTAATTAAAGAAACAAGTTTTAAAAGAGCAAAGTGTTTTCTGTATATGATTTTATGAATAATTATTCAAACACTCATCTCTCTCAAGTGTTTCTGACTATAACTTATTGCTAATCTAGATTTCGATATGAATTCTCGGATTTCTTGCAATTATCTTAGTTGTTTTCCAATTGGAAACTGCTCGCTTGAGGAATGGTGCACTTGTCCAATTCATTCATTATTCACATTGCAGTTTAACTCATGATAATACGAATGCACTCACACACATTCCCCCATTCGTTGTCTATTCAAATGTGAGTGTGTATTTTGGAGGCAGAAACATTCTCATCTACTTTCGTCGGCTGCAAAAATATTCGTTTGAACTTTCGCGCACTTTTGGATGCCATTTGCAGATGCTTTCGCTTGGGCGCAAATTACCCAAAATGTTACCCGAGGCGCACACACACACACACAATGTATAGACTGAGTGTGTGTGTGTGTGTGGAAATGTTGGGTATAGTTTTGGTTAGTTTTCGTTGTGCGAGTTTTGCGAGTTCAAAATGTAAACTGAGACCACAAAATGCGTCTTGTAAGCGTATTTAACTTTATTATTATTTATGCATGTGTTTGTGTATATGTGTGTATGGGTGTGTATGGGTGTGTGTGTGTGTGTGTGTGTGTGTGTGTGTGTCGACGTTTAGTTCGCTTATTAATTTATAATACACTGCGGCCTTGGCGCACAACTTTTGCATATTCAATAAAATGTTTTGTTGAGCAAAAACTTTGCCATTAACTCATCCACGCCAAAATTATAGTTTGCCATACACACAAACAAACACACACACACACACACACACATATATACATATATATATATAAAATGCTACTTAAACAGTATTAAGAGAGTTACCTATCCAAGTAGTTATAGATATCTGTGGATCCTACTCACTTTCAAGAAAGTTTTGTCGAGCACACACACAGAGAGAGAGATAGAGAGAGAGAGAGAGAGAGAGAGAGAGAGGGGCATAGTGAGAAGGCAGCATCATCTGTTTTGTGTGTTTTGCGTTCTTGTCGCATAACCCGATAATTTATTGAACTTGCCACAAGCTGCGACACTTGCCACTTGCAGTCAAACGCTTAGCTAACAACTTGCATTTATCTCCATCTTTCTCCCCCTTTTTCTCTCTCCCTGTCGCTCTCCCGCTCTCTCTCTCTCTCTCTCTCTTTCTCTCTGTTGCCATTGCTGCAAAATACATTCAGTTGACTCAATCTGCCAATTACGCGACGGCTTGTTTAGTTGCCGCAACTTGTGGCAATAGCTTGCCGTTAAATGGCAACAAAAGTCACTCAAAAATCGAGCATTTCAAGGACTCGCTCGCTCTTAGCCAGGCATTGAACCGCTTTATCGATAACTAATGAGGCGACTATAAAACAAACAAACAAACAAACACACACACACACACACACACACACACACACACACACACACACACACACACACACACACACACACTTACTGGCCTAAATATATGCATAGACTTTCAGTTGGGTCAACAAAATGGCTGACAGACTAAATGGGAGCCCAAAATGGCCAGTTTTGGCTTAGCCAAGGGGTTTGGGGTGTGCTTGGGAGTGCTTGGCAGTGGTTGGGGGGGGTGTGTGTGTTTTAGGGGTTGACGCTGTTATGTTATTAAAGCCATAAATTCAAGTAAAAACAAATGAACGAAGCGTTGGCCAAATGTTGTGTCTTGCGACAAAGCTGAAGATGAAAGCGAAGAAATGAGAGAATGGAGAAGCCCCCAACTGTAACTGGAGCAGGCGGGGATCTGTTGAGCTGGGAAACTGGTAAGCTGGGGAGTTGAGGTTCTGTAATGGGATGCTCGCAAATCTCAGAGCTGGGCAACATGAGCATAATGGCATAAAGCGTTGATAACAAATTTGCGCATTTCAACATGAATGAATTCTCTAGAGGCACACATGCACAAAGAGAGAGAGAAAGAGAGAGAGAGAGAGAGAGAGAGAGAGACAGGGACAGCGTGAGAGGAGAGGGGCAAGAGTGTGAAAGAGAGAGAGAGAGAGGGAAGTTGGCCTAGTGTGTCTAGGTTTTCATAGTCAGGCTTCCGGCTGTAGCTGGAGCTGAATGTCCTTTGCCTTTAGCCTTAAGTGCCTCAGCGTTCAAATGGTCTACGTGTGTCTGTGTTCGACTTGAATGTGATATGTGTGTGATGTGTGTGTGATGTGTGTGTGACATACACTACACAAAAATACACAATAGACTTGACTTAGCTGAAAGTAGTTTGTTCAATTTGCAAATACGTTTTGGTTAACAAAAACTGTGCTTCTTAGCTGAGTCTAATGAAATGCTTAAAGCTGAACCATATTATGTCTGGCTATATATAGTATATATATATATATCTTCACAATTGTGTTTTTCATCGTCCATCGATAATTGATTTGTATCGATAGTTAAACTTAAACTTGTATTCCAAACTTGAAGTCTGTCTGCGTTTGCCGTCTCTGAGATCGGCACTTTATATATTGTTTGTCTAGAAAATGGACTTTATATAGACTGCACTAATTTATAAGGTTGCGAGTGCTAGTTTCTCCCTGTTATATACTTCATTATAGACATTAAGAAAAAACAACATCAAAATCAATTGTGGAAGATGCATTTTTTTCGTAGAGTTTGCACAATTTAATTTAATTTCTGTTTATTGAAACATATTTGCTGGCTTAAGGAAAATCAGCTCTGTTTTTTTTTTGTTTGTCCTGCAACTCTATGTGTGTGTGTGTGTGTGTGTGTGTGTGTGTGTATATGTGTAGCATATAGAAGCATTCTGTAACGAAGCCTGCCAACGTTTTTGGGGCCAATGTAACGCTTGAGTCTCTCTCTCTCTCCCTCTCTACCCTCTCTTTCCTCCTCACACGGCGTTCTGCTTGAAGCCATGTCAACATGTAGTGATGCCATCGCCCCCCCATTTGCCACCCTTGTGACTTGAGACGCAGCTGCCGCAAGACACTTGGCGTCGCAGAGGACACAGGACAACTGATTTTCCGTCATGGAGCACACTGTGATTTGTCGCAAAGAACTGACCAGTGGCTCAGAAGGGCAGTGGACGGTTCGGAGGAGGGGGAGGAGATGGCCTGATGAAAGGCAGACAAAAGAAAATCGAGTGACAACAGTAACAACAACACACACATACTGAGGCACCCAAAGGACTCAGTCGTTTCTTCTGTATTATTTTTTTTTTTGTTTTTGTCGTTTTGGGCCTAGTTGGCTGCACGTTCTCCAGCTTTCGTTATATGAACCTGCCCCAATCCCCCATGTCGTCAACTCACCAGCTCTCTGGCTGCCTCGACCAGTCAATGGCTTGTTGACGTTTCATTTATCGTAATCAAGTGCGCAATCAATGCGATGAGAATTGCACTTAAGGATTGTTTTCTGCTTCTTCTTCAATTTTTTGTTTATTTTTTTTTTGGTTTTACTTCAGTGTATTTGTTGCATGTTGCATGTGGCAGTGTTTCTTGGTGCTGCAACGAGTGCCCCCAAATTGGCTTATGAAATGCATTGCAATCGTGTTCAGAATGACACTTGGCCACATTTGGAGAATGCTCAGCTGGGTGAATAAGAATGTGAATTGTGAATGAGAATGTGAATTGTGAATGTGAATTGTGAATGAGAATGTGAATGTGAATGAGAATGTGAATGCACTTGCTCTCAGCAGCGAGGCATGTGCAACGTTTCCGAATGCAGCGCAAAGGAGAATTGAAAACATTCAAGCGCTTCTTAAGGAAAGGAAAAGAAGAAAAGTAAGATTACAGCCCTGGCAGATTGGAGGAGTCAACCACAGCTCACATCTAAATTTCACTATAAATTGAAAAATCCGATCGATCGTTTCTTCCTATGAGGTATATGCTATAGTAGTTCGATGTTGATGTTTTTCTGTACAAATGTCAGCAGTGAAAACCTTCAACAAGTGAATTTGGTTCGCATAACTTCCCAGACAAGTTGTTCAACAGATGCAGTCATCTTTCGACCGATAGCTCGTATGACAGTGATCCGATCCGGCCAACTCCAATATATATATATAAACTGATACAATCCTAGTTTCATCTATGTCGACTCAGTTACTCAAGCTGAGAAACGCATGCACTTTTAATGTGGCTTACTTAAGGGAATATTTGTGGCATGCCATTCCTTGCGACCAGTTTCTCTTGCACTTTGTACTTTTCAGCAAATTTATCGATAAACAAAAGTTCTCGTTTTTTCTTCTTAAATAAAAGTTAGCATGCAAAATAGTTGGTGATGAGTTGTAAATATGTAGCTGCGGCGACAAACTCTGTGCTTCTGTCTTCTTTTGTTATTTTGTCGTTTTGGCCCTGGCTGATAATAAGTGGCGCTGAAGTTGAAGTTGAGAGAAAGACGACAACTGCTTTTTGGAATATGCCAACTTGGCAGTTGCCAGTTGCCAGTTGCCAGTTGCCAGCAAAGACCAAAGCGGGAGAGGGTTGCCCTAAAGATTGTGCTCAGCACATTTTTAAATTAGTACTGACTGACGGAGGTGGCCAAAAAACTGACGAGGCAAGTGGGCGAGTGGACGGGGGGCGGGGTGAAAACTTTCAGCTCAAGCCATGCTAAAAAATGTTTCGCTCACCAAAAATCGTGCCCAAAACTTTGTGGCCGACAGCTCGCGGACTCTAGCTATGACAACTGGCTGTGATAGGCAGGAGCAGGCGGCGGGTGAATTAGTAGCGGGGCGGGGAGAGGAGGGGAGGGGTGTCTGTCTCGTTGGTACAACTTGATTTTACTATTTTCATTTTTCGTTTCATTTTATTTCTTCTTTTTTTTCATCTAGTTTTTGGTTGCTATTGTTGTTTCATTTTTGGGACTGGCGGGGCCTGAACAATGGCCAAAAAAGCGACGACGTTGCGCGATATTGTCAAGCGGATGGTTGACGGTGGTTGGGGGTTGGGCCAGTTGGGTGGTTGGGTGGTTGACTGGCTGGGACTGGGTATTCGCAGGCTGAAAATGCAATTTTTGTGGAGCGCAACAAAAACAACAACAACAACAAGAAAAATCGCTCGAAACGACAAGCGACAACAGAAAATTGGATGAGCACTGCGACCATGATGGTCTCTCTGCCTGGACGGACGAAGCTGCTCGGGGATACGGGGTCTGCGCCGGGCTGGGCTGGATAAACCGCAACAGCCACTAACTGAATCCAAAATCGGACTGAGGCAGCTGCAAAAGAGCGCGCAAGAGTGAGTGAGTGAGAGAGAGAGAGAGAGAGAGAGAGGTAGATAGAGAGAGGGAGAGGGGAAATGGTGTTCTGGCAAGTTTCAGTGCTGCCAGACCAGGCGAAGCATACAAAAATAACCACAAGCCCAAGCTGCACATTATCTATGAATGTGCTTTTTTGCTACCATGTGTGTGTGTGTGTATGGGTGTGTATGGGTGTGTATGGGTGTGTGTGTGGGTGTGTATGGGTGTGTGTGTGGGTGTGTATGGATGTGGGTGTAACGCGGCCGTCTTTTTCTGCTTTTTTGCACCGTCAGTTGGCGCAACAAAAAACTGCAAAACGCAACACAGCGCGAAAGTGAGCGACAGAGAAAGAAAGCCTCAGGGAGGAAGAGAGAGAGAGAGAGAGGGAGAGAGAGAGAGAGAGAGACAGAGAGAGAGAGGGAGAGAGAGACAAAGAGAGAGAGGCTGAATCGGAAATTGTTGAACAGAACTTAAATCTGAACGAAATTGTTTTTGGCGACAGTTTCTGTGTGTGCCACCGCCCACCGCTCCCCTCCCCCCTCCGTGACCGTCCCTCTAGCTGAGCTCGATACGCAGAGCTTGAACCTAAACCCAGCGCACCGCCTCGGACCTTGTTAGGCATCAGCAGGCAGCAGCTGGCTGCAATGTTGCCAGTTACAAGCTACATGTGTGTTATGCCACCTACTTTTCAAACAGCTCCTATTTCGACAACCCAACCCAACCCAGCCCAGCCCAACCCAACTGCTCCGTCCATTCGCCGCATTAGCAACTGCAGAGCGTTGCCAGAGCTTGTAGAGCATAGAAGCATAGAGTTGCCAGTGACTCTTATTAAATGCCTGAGGCAAATAATAGGGTTGCCACTTAATAAATGACCAGCTTGAAGTTTGAATACAATCAAAAATAAATTAATTTAATTTAATTTGTATAATCTATTCGCATTCAATTAAATGCTGAAAACACAAAGTAGAAATTAATTCATTTTACATTTTTCATTTATAAATTTGTTTCATATTTATTGGGTTTGTGTAGAGAATACTTATTATATGGTAATTAATTGTTTCACTATCTACAGTTTTATCTTTTGCCACTCAAACATTAACGCCAAGGGCAACTCAACAACAATGGAATCGCGAAATGTTACGAATGTTGGGCCATAGTTGAGTGCAGCTGGCATCCATTTAATGTCTAAGAGAAGAGCATTTGCCTGATTACTGCTAACTGGTCCTATGTTTGCTAGGCTTTACACAGATTGCAGCAGCAGCAGCAGCAGCAAAGAGGGTGGTGCAGGAAAAGAGGTGGTGCAGGGGGAGGGTCGTAGAGCGATGTTTTGGTATAGTATGTTGCAGTGCGGCAGCTTTTTGCAGAGATTTGTTGGCTTGGAAATTGCCCAACAAATTTCTGCTGGCGGGCCACAAACAGCAAACCACACACACACACACACATATGAGAGCAGGCTAGCCATATGAGCACGTATCTGTGCATCTGTGTGTGTGTGTGTGTGTAGATTACTTACTTTTGGAGCGTTAGTCGTTAGTGGCGTTATTTCATAGTCACGCCCAGCAGCCGCAGACGCAGTTACTTCCGCACCAACAAAACACCAACCAACACCACCACCCCGACCCGCCTCCCGTGCATGTCCCCTAGCCCCGCTCCCCAACACGCTTCCCGCCGCTTGGCGCCCTTGGTCGACCTCGTCTGGGGCTACTTAGACGAGTGCCGCACAAAAGCGCAAAAAGCCGTTCATTGATAATGCAAACTCAGCACAAAAATATCTCTTGCACATGGCTGAAAGATGGAACGGGGCGGGGGCGAGGGCGAGTAGAGGGAGGACGGGGAGTTACATACATTTATGAAGCCAGTCTAAACTTTTGCATAGTGTGTGTGTGTGTGTGTGTGTGAGTTGCTTTCTGTGTGGTTCAGTTTGAAGTCATGACCAAAAAATTATGTGGTTGTATTTAAAGTTGCGCTAAGCTTTTGGGTCTCTGGACTCTAGGCAACAACGGACTGTAGGCTACCTCTAAACCTATACCACCCACCCTCTTTATCCAACCATCCCCCTCAATCCACCGGAGAAGTGTGTGTGTGTGTGTGGGGGGGGGGGGGGGAACTATCTAATACTTTTTCAGTTAACTCGCGCGTTGATTTCAAGTTGACTTTTGGGCAATAAAACTTTTTGTGAGTGTGAATTGCTGTATTATGTGTGTAACTCTAAGTGTGTCTGTGTGTGTGTGTGATTGTGTGTGTGTGTGTGTATGTATGAAATGGTATATGTGGTTTGTACTTAAATTGGACAGCGCTGACCACGCATTGCACTCGTTAGCCAAACCAGCCAACTGGTTCCAACTAAAGTTGACATACCTGCAATGGAGAAGGAAAGAGAAACAAAAAGTCAAATTAATCAATGGTAAAAAATAGCTTAATTTAATGTTTGTGGTTAATTATGATTATTACAAGTACAAGCTGAGTTAGGTCATGGTTGTTCATTAGGTTGTGCATCCTTCACAACTTTTACTGTCCAAGGTAATTCGTCTATTATCACTTGCCCAGCCCTGGGAAGGAGGAAGACTCCACTTTCGGGGAGTCTCCTTGACTCGCACGTCTCCGATACCCGATAACTCCGATAACGGAGTGGAATCGTAAATTTGACATATTCAGAAGCAGAGCTAGAACTGAAATTCAACATCAGTCAGCAGTTTTTTCTTTATCGTTTTCGAACGGAATCGAATGCCGCTTCATAGTCTTTACCTTTACCGAATCCTTGACACGTTACCTAGGCGAACCGGAACCGGAACCAGAACCGGAACCGGAAATACGTTTACCGATTCAAATATAAGGCATACTCCAAAACAAGTCAGCGATCAGTCAACTAGCTTTGCTCGCCCCTTTTGTTTTTTTTTTTTTGTTTTTTTTTTTGGTTAATTAGCCACCCGACTAATTCAATCAATACAATCACATTATGCTTGTCATCACCCACACCCCTTGCCCTTCCCCTCCCTAAAAAAGGCAACATTCAGAAGTAATTTTTGGACATGTTATACGGTCATTTCAGAAATTCCATTACGTTGTAGTGGCAAAAAATAAGAGGAAATCAGGCCGCTCGTTACCGTTATGAGTCGCATTAGCTACACGGGCCAAGCAGGGGGTGGGGGTTGCGGGAATGTTGCTAATTTCCTAAGTGGCAGTTTGCCAGTGTTGCCAACTCAGTTTGTGACTCACAACTTCCGTCTGCTTCTCTCCCTCTGCCTCTCCCTCTCCCTTTCTCTCGCTCTCTATATCTGTCTCTGTCTCGCTTTGAGTCTGGTCTCTGCGCAAATATTCAACTCATTTAACACATTGTCCAGATCCGCAGCGAACATAACCTCAATGTGGAATTAACAACAAGCGGCTAAAATGTAAATAACCAAACCCAAAAAAAAAAAAATAGATATATATATATATATAAAAAAAAAACACACACACACATAACAAGAGCAAAGCTTCTGCTGCGGCTTTTCAGCTTCGGTTCCTCAATTCTGCTCTTGGGGTACGGAGTAATGTGTGGCGGGAGGGGGGGTGTGGCGCCCCGCTTCAAGTATTTTTGCATAAATTAAGCATCGAGCCTGCTGGAGGTCCTGACACATAACGGGTATTGCTAATTACGCCATAATGTCCGAAGAGCACAACGTTAACGAACAGAAACCAGAGAGAGAGAGAGAGAGAGAGAGAGAGAGGGAGAGGGAGAGACAAAGAGCAGATAAGGGAGAGAGAGAGAGAGGGAGAAAGCAGATGGAAGGCAAGCAGGGGTGCAACCAAAAGGCAGGCACTTGGCCTTAGCCAGAAAAGGCAACAAATTAGCATAATAACCTTTAATAATACAACCGAAAAATTAAATAACAACAAGAATGACGATGGACAAAAAAAAAAAAAAACAGAAAAAGAAAAAAAATATTAAATGCGAGCAAAGCAAAAAACGGAAAACTGTAAACCGAAAAAAAATAAGCCCGAAATGCTAAGCAGGCAATGGACCTCGTTGGATCTGGGTGCCGCTTAAGGGTAAGCGGAGCGAGCAAGAGGGTTACATAGAGTGAGAGAGGTATAGCGAGAGAGCGAGAGAGAGAGAGAGAGATGTACAGGCAAGGATTTTTGAAAAAGCAAAACTACAAGCCATTAACGCACATTAGCAGAACTTATAAATTTATTGCCTGTGCGCTCGCTCCTTGATGTCAATACTAGCCGGTGGTGTGGGGAGCGGGGGGAAGGCGAGATGTAAGGGCAGGGCAAAGCAGGGGAGGGGAATAGGGAGAAAGTAGGTGTTGGGCGCAAAAAGGTTAAGGCCATGCATTTCGGGGGTAGTTCGACATTTGGACTGGAACAATAGAGGGTGCTGCTGCTGCTGCTACTTCAGTGTGAAAGTGAGCGTAAAAAATAAATATATATACATATATAAATATATATATAGATATCTGAAAAGGGGGAAATTGCGATATGAGATTAAGATTGGAATTGGGCATTGGTTGTGGATGTGGCTGTAACAAAGCTGCTCACTGGCAGCAGAGGAAGACAAGAGAAAGGAGCTCTAATTACAGGCCAAATAACACTTGAGGATATATTTAATGGGAAATTCGAGAATAACTGCAAAGAGGACTTGAGCTCAAGCAAAGTAAATAGTTAAAATTAAATTTAAAATTAAAGTAACAAATATAATAATAATAATACTCTCTATATAAAGACAGCTTGGTTTGCAGTCTGACTGATCGGAGTTTCTAAAGGATAATTCATTGGTATCGATATTTATCGATCAAATGTAATAAACTTGATATCGACTTGTTTGTTGGTCTAATCATGTATATCTATATATCCCTATATATACTCGCAGATGTTTAATGCTTTTATGCTTGTTGCATACTCAAGCTCATCTTCATTATACGAATTTTACCCATTTTAAATGCGTTGAGCGTTTCAAAAAAACAGGGGGTGATGACTGCAAATGTCAGCTGCATGCGAATTGCATTTGTACCGCTGTCGACAGCTTGTTCTTGTTGTTGTTGTTACTTCTACCTGGGATTGTGCTAATTTGTTTTCCAATTTGGCTGCTTCTACTGCACGTGAGAGAGAGGGAGAGAGAGAGACTGAGTCGGAGCACAAGAGTAATGTGTGTGTGAATGATTCTGATTGTGGCACACTCGTTATCCTTGCCTTTAAACACAGCCAGCTGCATTACAACAACAGCAACAACCCGCACAGAATGGCTAAGAACCAAGCAAAACACAACAACAGCAACAACAACAGCAATAAGAACAACAAAACGTGCCACTTAGTTAAATGCACACGTGCGAAATCTCTCGAGCTAAATGCAACCAAATTCCCACTCGCCCTTATGCCCAAAAAAAAAGCCCTAAGCCAGCCCAGCCCAACTCAACCCGAAGCACTGCAGCACAACCCTGTGCAGAGAGAGAGAGAGAGAGAGAGAGAGTGAGTGCGAGGGGGAGGGAGATAGACTCTTCACACACACAGCCCGCATGCTGCTTATCCCGCAAGAAAATGCAATACAAAATGAATATTTAATTCGACTTGCACAGCTGGAGGAGCAGCGGCGTAGTGTGTTAAATGTGAGGGGGGATTGCAAGATGGTGAGGGTGAGTGGCGGGGGTAGGGGGTGTCACAGGATCGTGTGCGATTTTGTCGAGTCACGACGCGTGCAAAAATCAACGCTATGCCACAGAGAAGAAAATTGCATTTCACTGTTATCGCCACAGATGCTGACAGATGTGTGTGTATGTGTGTGTATGTGTGATGTGTGTGTGTGTGTGTGTGTGATGTGTATAATATTTTAGACTTAAGACGACGCCATTTACAGTCGCAGATACATATATAATAATAACAAACTATTCTTCTAACTTTTAGATTTCGCCAAGTTGAAATGTATTATTAAGTAAAATAGAAACTGTGTAATGATGAGTATAGTATCGATAACCGTAAGTATAAAGCACATGTCGTCTATCATGTATATGTATACATAATTCGTCGATGAGTCATCTATATACATATTATCATGAGATCAAATAAACCATTCAGCAATTCAGTCAAGAGAACATTTAACAATCTAGAAATCCGTAGCCAGCAACCATTTGAAACTCATATTATATGCTACCGAAACCAATTATAAACAGTCCAGTAACTATCGATAAGTTATCGAAAGCAGCTATACGCTGCTCGTAAGCTGAGTTTCAGTATAATCACATATATGAAAATTTAACTTATGTAAACATGATCGGTGTCTCAATTGGATGAGCATATTTCCAAACAGATTACAGAGTATCTTGCAGTCGAGCACATTTCACAGCAGACCACTGGCCATATATGCCTGGCAACTTTATCAATTCTGTTTGGATTGTTTGTTTGTTTGTTTGTTGATATTTATTTGCCGCATAGCGGTGCAAGCATTTGACCCCGGTTGAAAGCAGAAAGGATCCAAAAGGAGCAGCCCCATTGTGTGTGTGTGCGTGTGTGTGCGTGTGTGTGCGTGTGTGTGTGTGTGTGTGTGTGTGTGTGTGTGTGTGTATGTGCCACAAAAGGACAGGTAAAAAGGGTTAAAAGGAAACAAAACGGTATGCGTAATTCCCAGTAAGAGCCCAATATACAAATGGAACCAATATCTACCAACAACATGAAGAACAACAAGAACAGCTGACGACAGAAAGGCAGCAGTCCTTGTATCCTGGGGATAAGCGACTTGGCAACAACAGCAACATTTTATTTCACTTGCTGCTGCCCCTTTTTTTGGGTATTTTGTTTTTCTTCATCGTTTTTTTTTTTCAATTCTATAAGATGCCAGGATATGTTTGACATGCCCCCAATTGAAATGGAGGCACCTGTCACAATGCACCAGAGAGCGAGGAACAGGACCAGGACTAGGACCAGGACCAGGACTAAAGGCAGAGCCAACTAAAAAAGGCGATACGGTGTTGGTTCAAAGCGTTGACAGCTTTTAGCCAACTGTGTTATTGGCTAGTCAGTTGAGCGAATTGAAGTCCACAAACTGTGTGAAGTTCAAATCGAACTGGATCATATTGTTTGGGTGTCAGTATCTTTGTGTTTTGATTTGTGAGTCCATACCAGATGCGAAACGGTTTCTGAAAACGGTTCAACAGTGGTTCAGCGTCAAAAGTACCAAAATGAAGTGTATGAAAGGAGAATAATAAGCCAACTGATGATATACTGTTGATATACGTACATACTACACTTGCTGAACCGGTTCAAGAGTGGTTCAGCGTAATAATACACAGGCTGTAGCTATATTAAGTTGATTACTGGACAAACAGATGATATACAGTGGATTACACATAATAGTAGCAACAAAATAGGTGTCGAGTTCACATATTTGCTGGCTCCTAAAACCGGTTCAAAAGTGGTTCAGATTAATAACACAACAACTGTTCGGGCAGTACCCATCAGATTTGGTACGCAGCCTGAAAATATGCTCGTTGGTTATTTAAGTAATATTTTAGCCTAATCTAAGCCATATTCCTAGCTGCCTTCAAGCGATTTCATTATTTGCATTCTAATTTTATTCTTTTTAAACACTTTTTTTTTTTTTTGGGTCATGCAATTTCGTTGTTTATCAGCCTCAGCCTGAACATATACGTAATACATAAATATACATGTGTGTGTGTGTGTGTGTGTTTGTGTGTGTGAGTTTGTGTGTGTATTGTGTATGCTGTTTGTATGGCACTTTTATATTATTACTTTTATGCAGCTGTTGTTGTTACCGTTTCGCCCGTTTGGCCCGTTTTGCTCGTTTTTGTATTCATTGCCTTTTGTTTTACAACAATTGCATGCCGAATTGAGCTCTCGTTGTTGTGGTTGCTGTTGGTGGTGTTGTTGTTGTTGTTATTATTGTGATTGTTGTTGTTGTTTTTGTTGCTGTTGCTTTTTAGTATTTTTGCTAAACTCAGCATTTAAGTTTAGTTTTTGGGCAAAAGGGTTGCTGCGTTCTTTGGCTCGCTTTGGGTTTTTGGTTGCGTTCGACTTCTTTTCGTGTTTTTGGTAAACGTTTTGCATTTTATTTCATTTTATTTCTCGCTTTTCGTTGTTTGCCACAATAAAAAGGGTGCATTTTTATATTTCGCCATAAGTTTTTATGGCTTCCGTGCAAGTATGTGTGCTTGTGTATGTGTGTGTGAGTGTGAGTGTGGCGTCGGCTCTGTCTGTGTGTGCTCACCTCCGCTCCGTTCCGCTCGCCTTTCTTCCCTACTCCTACACCTAACCCTTACACCGCAGCACAGCCAAGTCGGCATTTAGCTGCGTGGCTTGCCTGTCTGCCCTCCTCCCTCTCGCTCTACCTCTTTCTATGTCACTCTCCTGCCCCTGCTCCTGCTCCTGTTCTATCTCTTATACGCTGTTGTCGACATTTTGTCAAAAGTTAGTCCAGTCACCCAAAAGCATTGGTCCTACGGCGGAGGAGCGCTGGCCGAGCACTTGCGGTGTGTCTAAAATGACGCGCCTTTACACTTAAATGTTTTCAAAACTTCTTGCTTGCTCACTCTCTCTCTCTCTCTCACTCACTCGTCTCTCTCTGTCTCTCTCACTCTCTTTTTATTGCAACTCTTTGTATTTTTATTGTTGGTCGCCTTGTTTTGCACTTTTAATTTGGTTTATTTGTGCCGAGAGTATGACTAAATGTCTGTCTGTCTGTCTGTGTGTGTGTGTGCCTTTGAGTGTGTGTGTGTGTGTGTGTGTGTGCGAGTATTTAGATTTTAATCTACTTTGCCGCTGCAGCTGCCAAAAACTTTTGACAACGCACTCCCCACCTATCTTCCAACCCCTCCCCCATCGATGAAAATAATGGAAGTAGGCAAGCTGTAGTCGTGTGAGCTCGACTAGGATATACCCATCTTGCCAATCATTCCAAAGTTGTGCCTAATAGAGGCTCACCAGTAATCGATTTTTATCGATATTTGAAAACACTGGAAGTTATCGGTAAGTCTAAATCGAATAATACTGCTCAAGAATATATATAAATATATATATATGTATATACTTTATGGGGTCAGTGAAGCTTCTTTCATTTGGGGTCACATGTTATACGAAAAAAGCAGGGTATAAGCCAAACTTTTAGCGAAAATTGTTTTAATGTTGTTATTTATTATGCCGTTATATATAGCGCAAGGTGGAAAGGGGGCGAAGATGGAGGGGGGAGGAGGAGAGGGGTAAGTCTGAATGTTGCAACACATTAAGCGAACGTTGAACTCGAAAGTTGTGTTTTTGTTTTAACTTTTTTTTTTAACATATTATTATTATTGACTGGCAGCAAAAAAATCAAAAATTTTCTTAAATGCTTAAGTAAACAATTGAAAAATAGTGAAATAAATACTGTAAATGCATTTATGAATCGCAATTTGCAAATATGTGCTGAATTATTAATGAGGGTGGCGACCCTGTTCCTCCAGCGGCAGTCAACCGTTTAATGGCAAGCAAACAAGCAAATAAAAATATTCTTAATGCGCTCAAATGTTTAATATGGATTTATTAATATGTATTTCCCATTTATAGTCAATTAAAATCAGTAAATAAAACATTTCCGTAAACAAATCAAAGTTATGCATAATGAATATATATATATATATATATATTTAATAGTTTGTAATATTTGTGCCTTAATATGAGTCCATTTTAACTGCTAATAGTACATCTATTGACCTACCTAATATTATCTATAATATTCCTGAATTAATCTATGAATTATCTACGAGTCAATTTAAGCTTAATCTAGTCACACTTTAATTGGTTTCTGTCTTCGTTGGAGGATTTTCATTTCAAGATCTCTCCAACCCCCCACAAACTATATTTATTTATATGAATACTGAATAAGAATACTACTGAATTCATAAGTGATTAACTTTATTATTTGCCAAGTAATGTAAGGCTAAGCAGACCAATAAGTTATATAATAATATAGATCGCTGTAGGATCTATCGATAAGCATACTTAACAGGGTCATCATGGTAATCAAATTAGCCAACAGTGTTGATCTAATTGAGACAGAGTTGCCAGTGCACAACCATTTCCCATAGCAATCTCAGTCAGTACGTATATATTTACGATATATATGCATGCATACATCTGTATGCATCGCCCGCCCCCCAGTTCCCATCCAGTTCCAGTTCCATAACTGAATTCCCATTCGGCATTCATTGAGAGGCACGATCTTCATCGTTTGACTGGAATATGAGGCTCAGTCTGCTGGCTCATTTAATAGGCCCCTAGTCAAATGAAATGTGCGCACTTGATTGCAACCATAAATTTTGCAGTCGCTGCTGCCCCACACAGAGCGAAATCACACACACACACACACACACCCAGTCAGTGGGGTCAGAGGGGGTTGGGGCAGCAGTGGAACGTGCACAGTAAATGAAATGAAAGCAGCGAGTGTGTGTGCGGTGGCCAGTGTTAAATTTCAATGCCAATTGCATACAGTTAAAAGGCGAATGCTACAATGTGCAAGCAGAGGAGAGTGTGGGGAGAATGGGGGGTGGTGTGGGAAGTTTACTTCGTTTTATGGCTTTTTTTTATTTTTTTTTTATTTTCCTTTTTAAATGCAAAGCCACACACACACACACACACAAATATGCTGCTTTTTGCGGTGCTTTTGTGCCTACGTTAAATGCGGGCGGCTTTTGTTGTTGTTGTTGTTGCTGTTGTTGTTGTTGTTGTGATTCATCAACTTTTAAATATTATCTGCCTGGCTTTCCTTCTCCCCCAGCCTCACTTTGTCTCTCTCCCTTTCGCTTTGCAAAAGTAATTAAAGAATATTATAAAAATGGCAAAGGAATAACTGATAAGTATTGAAAGGAGTAAGCGTGTAGAAGCGTGTGGGCAGCGGAAGGAGAGGTGGAAGCGCTTACTTAAATGCTCAATGCTCAATTAGCATTCAACGTATGCTTCACATCCTTATTAAAAGTGCTGTGCTTCTATCCCTCTCCCTTCTACCCAGTCCACACTCTCATTTATTTGCTTGGCATTTCAACAGAAAGCAAAATTAGTAAGAAACCCATTTGATAAGTTGTTCCCCCCCCCTCAACCGCCCACTCCACGCCACACCCAGTTGACCACACGCTGCGTTTTTATTGACGGGTCGAGACTTTATTGGCTATTTTTTTTAATGCATTTTTTAACAGTTCATTCAAATGACAACAATGACAACAATGACAACAACAGCAGCAGCACCAGCAGCAGCAGCACCAGCAGCAGCAGCACCAGCAGCCGCAGCAGCAGCAGCAAGAGCAATCAGCGGCCAGCGGCCAGCCCGCATATCACACATCATAAACGGCGCTTTATATTAGTATTCTTTAGTTAAAGTTAATTGTTGCAAGCAGCGCAGTCGATGAGTCGATTTATATTTAAATCTATGCAAATTGGCTGCGCTTTAATTTCGTCTAATAACCGTAAACTAAACTCACACAAGACACAAGAAACGCCCTTTGTTCCACCTGTGTCTGCAACTCTGCTCTGCGGGGAGGTGTGGAGGGGTGGGGCAGACGCATACAGAAACACCTTTAGAATTGAATCGTCTTTGAACTATTTCCATTTGTTGTTTGTTTGCTGGAAATGGGCATCTTGTGGATTGTTCAGCATTTATAGCTGGAATCTGGCAACGATGCAATTGAAACAGCACTGAGAGATAAGGCTTAAGTTAGCGAGAGAGTGACAGCTAATGATGGCATGCACTCTCTCTCTCTCTCTCTCGCTCTCTCTCTCTACAGCTAAAAATCAAATGAAAATTCACAAATATATTGGCTACTTTTATATGGAAAATGATTATTGGTTGAGCAGTTTGATGACCTCTCGTCTACACTAACTACACCTACACACACACACACACACACACACACACACACACACACACACACACACGCACACACACCTACACACACACACAATCAGTAACCACTGACCCTTCAAATACACACACAACCAGAGCCGCTCGCCGCGTCTGGCACAAAGTGACAGAATGCAAGTTAAAACAAGTCTCTTGGGTCGATTTGAATTGTTGTTTCTCAACTGTCCCTTATCACCCAACCACCCAACCACCCAGCCCAGCCACCCAGCTACCCAACCTCCCCCTTTCTCCACCTTCGGCTGAGCTTGCCATGTCCTAAGGAGCATTGGGCATAGGTTCGTGGCTGTAAATCAAATGTCATGTCAATTTTAATTGCATTTTAATGATAAACGATGGCGCAAACAACGAACTACGAACTACTAAACTATGCATGGATAGGGAGAGGGAGGACTGGGAGGGAGTAAAGAGCAGCAATCCCCTTGCTGCGCTCTATATATATATATATGTTGATTTATATATATATATATATATATATGTACAGTATGTGCAATAGTTCAAAAGGGTTAAAGTTTAACTTGCTGTCATATGGGTGTGTGTGTGAGTGCGTGTATTTGCGGAAAATCAATGAATACACTCTTCACTTTCATTCAATTTGATTCACACTTCACACACACACACACACACACGCATAAGTTGCCAATTAGCCAGCTTAACACATAGATGCCAGCTTATATTCGTAAATATACAAACATATATAGATATGTAATTAACGATATATATCTATATATATATATATAATTTGATTTGCAGCTGCATCCATACGCACTCAATCAGCCAGTCATGCGTTGTTCATCAATCGCTGGATAATTCAAACCATTCATCTCTAGTTAAATACAAATTATGAATGTTTCTCTGCTCGCACAAAATGCACGAAGTAATAATTAAATTATTCACTTTTTAAATAAATGTGCAAAAATGCAAGACAAGCAATTGAGAATGTCGAGTGGGCTCGACTAGCAGATACCCTCGTATAGTCTCTTGCAGTCTTTTTACACTTTAAAGTGAGCAAGGGGACAATTGGGAATGTTCGAGTCCGATCTATGCCAAACTGGAGGCGCAGCTGGAGCACCTGCAGCGGGGTTACCCCATTCTCTCTCAGCGAACTGGAACACGCAGAAGGTGAAAGGCGAAGACTCGCAAATGTAGCCTGAGGATGATGATGACCAACTCTGTGCATGATGAATGAACATCAATGAACATCAATGAACATCTGACTGACGGACAGACAGAGGAACATAGCTGATCAAGAATATATATGCCTGATGCGAGTCGCAAATGCTTCCGTCTGCTTATTACACACTCAGACACAAGTTAATTGCGCTTGTTCTATCCATTATGAAAGGGTTTCGGCAAATACTGATTTGTAAATGATTTTAAATTGATTTTTAATTAAAATATTTTGCTGTCAGTTGCAGGCGAGATGAGTGGGGGCAAACGGTCTCTCTCCCTCTCCCTCTCTCCCTCTCTCCCTCTCTTTCTCTCTTTCTCTCTGGCAATGTGGGGCGATTTAAGTGGCCCACTTCAGTGCAGATATTGCGAATAAAAGCTGAACTTTGTTTTTTGCGCTATTTGGCATTTTATGATTTTATTGCAGAAACCACAAAAACTAAAAGCAAACAATTGAGAAACAAAAAACAAAAAAGAAAAAAGAAAACGTAAAACGTAAAATAAAAAAAAATTAATGCGAAATTAATTTGTTCTATTGAGCAAAACGCGACTTGTGGGTGGCGGGTGCAGCAGTCAGAAAATGTGAAGAGCTCAATTAAATGATGCGAAGCAATTGAATGAAAAGAAAACTGAATCCCAATTAAACTTTAGATACTGCAACAGAAAGAGAGAGAGAGAGAGAGAGAGAGAGAGCGCGAGAGAGAGAGCGCGAGAGAAAGCACAAGTGGTAATTAATACTGCACTGTTTTGAATGGCACTTTTAAAGATCTTAAATACCCTTCTCTATAAATACCCTTCCCTTCAAATTGAAACTCTAAATTGAAAAACTCAACCGATTGTTCCTATGGCAGCTATATCATAAAATAGTCCGATTTTGAGTGGGGCCTGCATAATATGATAAATAACAAACTGGTTAGGTTAATGGACAGACAGTCAGACATGGCTATAACGACCTGACTGTCAATGCTGTTATTCATTTTAAATGGAACTTCAAATATGAATTGGACAAACTGATTAAGCTAACACAAGAGCCGCAAAATGCGCTTAATTCACGCAATCAAGTCAATGGAATAAAATCACAGAGACTTGAGAGTACTTAGTAGGGCTTAGTACCCGCTCAGTCCCAGTTTGGCTGAGGTCAATGCAAAATGCTGCCAAAGAGAGCAGGGAATAAAGAACACAGCTGTCTTCCGAGTCTTCAAATGCTTACATACATATATATTATATATAACATATATAAGATATAGCATATATATATATATATATATATATATATCTATGTGTACATAGTATTTATTTTGTATGTAGAGATCATTGGCAGGCGCTGGGCAATTGTTTGACAACTTGAAAGCATTTTGCTTTAGCCAAAGCTCAGGCTAAAGTTTTTACAAACAATGGCAATGACTGAACGAGTGCCACAACGAGAGAGCGACAGAGAGAGGGAGAAAGAGAGATAGAGAGATAGAGAGAGAGAGAGAGAGAGAGAGAGGGGGGCAAGTAAAGTTTTGTAATGCGCTTAAGCATCTTTGTTTAGTCTCCTCTCGTCGTCGCACACAGGTGGGCTGGACTGTTGTTGAAAGCTGTTTGTCGTCGCAGCTTCAGCGCCAGCAGCGTGTATTATAAGCATCTCCTCCTCCCTCCCTCTCTCACTCTCCATTCCGTTGCCCCCCACCCACAACACACCACAGAACAAAAATTCCACGGCGCACAAGTGGAAAGGGAGCATAAAGAACATATCTATACACTTTCCAAAATAACTTCAAAACAATTCGAATTATAATCATTTCTTAAATTTTCAAAATTGTCCTTAAAAAAAAGTTGAATCTATTTCTAAAAAGTAAATATGCAAACTATTTTCTTTTTGTTGAGCGGTTTGAAACCTTCTTTTAATATCACCTAATTGAATTTCTGTGAAAGGTGTTTCAATATTCATACCTTAAATATTTGTTTGTTCATTGATCAGCCTATTGGAACATTATAAAATTCAAATTTGAATTCAAATCTTATCAAATCTGCTGAGTTTATTTACAAAATTTGTTTTGCTGCATTTGAATTTCCAGATTTTGTTAGTTTTTTTTTTAGTTTTAACTTAAGTATTTTTATAAGCCTGCAGAATTTGTATTACTAAATTTTCCGTGCTGTGATATTCAGCGATTCGGTCTAGATTTTTCCAAGTGTGAATTCTGACCATTTTCTGTCCAATGATGCTGATGTTGATGATGATGATGATGACGATGACGATGATGATGATGATCATTGAGAGAGCGGCACGTTGTGAGCCTATCACGTACATTTGCCATCAATAACGCAACGATTTAACTTGTCTCATCCGCCCGGGGGCAACGTAGTGCAAAACCCTCAACCTTCCCCCCCCCACCCACGTCCCAGTCAACCTCCTCGCTCCGCCCAGCCGAATGTCACGCCCACCTCGGACACGTACACGCATGCCACGTAGATTAGGCCCGTAAGCCAAGCAACGACTGGATGCCACATAGATAAACGCTCTCTCTCCCTCTCTCTCTCTCTCTCTGTCTCTCTCTATCTCTCTCTCCCTCACTCTCCCTCTCTCTCTCTCACTCTGTCTCTGTCGTTAGTCGTTGTCAAGTATTGTTTATATTTTTTTTTTTTGTCTATGTGTGTTGGGCTATTTATCGATACACAAATATTGGCAACATTCTGACTGGGCACGTAGCACAGGCAACAAGAAAAGAAACACGCTAAATCTAGCTAAAGCCAAATGCAAATGTGCTCAAATTGTGATAAAAAGAAAAATATAATAAAATAGAAAAGAAAAAAAACAAGATGGTAAACAAATCCACTTAGCTGCTAATTGACGGCAAATCGGAGAACTTGCCTGACTGCGCGTGGAAGTGCTGCAGACAGCCCCATAACCCCACCCGGTTCCACCTCCAGTTCCAGTTCCATTTCCACTTACTATTCCAGTTACTATTCCAGAAAGCGCATCACGTTCGATAATCATCTTGTTACTTAGCTGCTGGGTTTATCTTTCTGTTGCTTCTGCTGCTGTTGCTGTTGCTGCTGCTACTTCTGCTTCTGCTTCTGCTTCTGTGTTTCTGTTTCTGTTGCAGTTTCAGTTTATTTCTGCCCAAATCCCATTTGAAGCAGACAAGAGACAGGACGGGAGTTGCACACTCGCTCTCTGTGGTCAGTGGACACACAGCAAATGCAATAGAGAGAAAGACAGAAAGAAAGAGAGAGAGAGAGAGAGAGGGGCAGGGTAGCAAGGGTGCTAGGAGGTGCTAGGTGAGGTGGCAGGGATGTGTGGAGGGTTTGTGACCAGCGTTAGTCTTAAAAAAATGCTCATGAGAGTTGTCGAAGGCATGTTCCAAACATTTTCAAGCTTTAGCTTCAAATGGCAGCCCAAAGACAGCTTGTTCAATCACACACACACACACACACACCCACACCCACACACACACACACACACACATGGGCAGACGCACGTCAGTCGCATAAGAGTTGCCTGTTTGGATATCAAATGGTCAAAAAGTGGACATTTGCTTAAAGAATAAAACGAAAACAAAAAACCAAAAAAAAAAAAACAAAACGTTAACCAAGCGTAAAACTAAAAAGTAAACATAAACTGTAGAAAAGGAAGAAGCAGCAATGGACGCTGGACAGGCTCTTAAGGGGCAGAGGCAGGGCAAAGACAAGCGGAATGCTGCGGACAACAGATAACCAGTCACGCTACTCAGTTGTTACTGTATTTGGTTGTTGCTCTTGGCCCAAAACCAGAATCGTTCAACAGTCCAGGCAAAAATAAAAAAAAGGGTTTGGCAAAGTGCTCTCAAAGCTATGCTGAAGATTGGTAACAGATGCTCTGGAGGGAGACTGAGAGAGAGAGAGAGAGAGAGAGAGAGAGATAGACAGGAAAAGAAAGAGAGAGAGAGAGAGCAAAAAAAGGAGGAAAGTGTTGATATATAAAGAAAAAGATAACTGAAAGTGATAATCTCTCTCTCTCTCACTCTCTCTCTCTCTTACTCTTAATTATAGATAGTGATGTAGAATGTACAACTAGAAAGAAAGTCATCAAAAAGATTTCAATCTGTCAACATCCAAATTGCATAGTAAATTTGATTGTTATTATTACAGCAGTATGATATCATCACTCTGAATGTTGCTGAATTTATGATAAGCGAAAAACATTGTTAATACAATACTAAAAGATAGAGTGCAACTAAATGATGTAGTAATTCGATCCGTCTGTCTTCCACTTCGGATACGACTCGATTGCTTCAATCAATCAATAAGAGATAAAACATATATCTATATACATATATATATATTATCGAGACAATCTTCTATGCAGTCGAGACAAGGAGAGTTGCAACTTTAACATTGATCAAGTCAAAAGCTCAATAGCTCAATCGATCAATCATTCAATTATTCAGTCGCATGTCGTCTTTCGGGTTGCATTTGACAGGGTCGCAACTCTGAGAGCTGTCAGTGGTCAGTTCTTCTTCCCCCTCTTTACTCAATTGTTGTTAATAGCTTCTCTCTCTCTCTCTTCCTCTCGAAAACAACACACACTCTCTGTCTCTCTCTCTCTGTCTTCCCTTTCCTAACACTGGCATAAATATACTCTGATTTGTCTTCTTTCTTTTTTTTAACTTAAAGTTTGCGTTTTAGCTTTAGCCAGATTTATGTTTTCCTGCTTGCGTTTGCAGAATTGTTGTCGGAAGTTTTTTGTGCAGCATCATGGCGCACACACACATGTGTGTGTGTGTGTGTATGTGTGTGTGTGGAATGGAGCAAAATAAAAGTTCGAAAAAGATGTTTGCTAAATAAAAAAGTGCGCTCGAAGTTTGAGCAGCAACTGAAACTGAAGAGTATCAGACAGCAACTGAAACCAAAAATATGTTAAAAGCCTGCCCAAAACAGGAACAGAAGCTGCTACAGATGGAAACTGGGAAATGCTGAAGAGAAGAAGAAGACGCAATAGAAGAAGACAAAGCAGCCTGATGCGCCTTTTGACTAACGTCTTTGACTTGGGGGGTATTCTTTGTTTTTTTTTTTCGTTTTTTTGTTCTTTCGAATTCCGACTGTGATTTCAAGTTCTGCTGTTGAATGTCCTCTTCGGCCTTGGCGTGTGTCTGATTAGCGTGTGTGTTCTGTGTGTGTACTCTGTGTGTGTGTGTCTATGTTTGTTGTGTGCAGCTTATGTTTCGCATCTTTTATGTTTTCGGCATTTGGTTTTTTTTGGTTTTGGTTTTGGTTTTGGGTTTCTGGTTTCCATTTTCATTCTGCTGCTGCCGCCACAAACAAACAAACAACATGCTGTCCAATTAGCCCCGGCACAAAAGTCACCGAGTCTCTCTCGCAAGCTGCCTCATTTCTGTGGCATCTACTTCAAATGTCATGTTAAGGACAGGGGCGGCGATGCCACAGGGCAAGGCTAATGTAATACTAAAGTGTGGTCATTAGGCTACTTCAAAAGCTGACCCCACAATCACAGCCCCAGGTCATTTACGTACTGCCACGGTTCAATTACACAGGTTCTGCTACTTGGGGGTAGCTGAAAAGAGCACAAATTGAAAGGGACACAATGTTGCACAGAGACTTATGTTGCAACAGAATATGTGTGTGTAGGCAGCAAATTGATTTGAAACAATCAAAAATTCAGATTAATTTGGGCTTTGTTGATGTTTTCAATCTGCAGACTTCTTCAATCATTTCTGGTGTTGTCCTCTCAGTCAAGCCTTAAGTCAGTCAATCAATAAAGTTTTTTGGAAGAAGTGTTATCACGATTAACCCCATCCTTGGATATCTTTAGTCTTTAAATGTTGAACTGTATTATACCATCAATCAATGACCATCAATCAGAAAACAAAGTTCTTAATCAAGCATGGATCTTTATTTGTTTATATCTGAAGCAGAGCCTTGAGTCTGCAGTATAGGCTGTACTTCACTCTCAATCAGCTACCATCAATCAAGTCCAGTTGGTCAATCAAAGGTGGAGCAGAGTTTTCAGCAGTGTTGTTGAGGCGCTTCCAATTTGCCAACTGTAACAGTGCAGAAAGAACAAACACAAACACAAACACCTCTCATCAATCTCACCTAGTCGCTCAATCAAAGCTTATGACCTCTGCTCCATTAACGGGTCTTTTGCCGCTCAAAGCTCTTGGCCATCATTCATGCCCCGACTAACCGCAAAAGCTTAACCCACGCACTCGACTCATTCTTCTCTCTTTCTCTCTCTCTCTCTCTCTCTCTCTCTCTCTCTCTCTCTCTCTCAGTTCGTTAAGCGACTCGTTAATGACGCAATTTCCGTGCAGTGACCACGGTGAGAGACCTGACCCTTTGGGGTCAGTCAGTAGATACAGATATATATGTATATTTGTATTGTATATGTATAACTTCCTCTTTCTGGCTAATTAGCTTAGCGCAGTTAAATCGTTCGCTTGTGTATTGAACAACTACACACGCCGAATACATTTCTATGGCATCGATGGAAGTTCTCAGTTCCCTTTTATTTGTTGCTGTTGTTGTTGTTGTTGTTGTTGTTGGGGGTGCCCAAAATGGCAGACAATAAATAAAACCCACACACAAAGTCAGAGAGAGAAAAGAGGCAAAGGGGTTGCTACGGATTGCTAGATTGCTTGCATTGCTGTCCCCAAAACATGCCACAAGAACAAACATTATATATGAGATTGCGAGAGAGACATGGGCAGAGAGAGAGAGAGAGAGAGATGGAGACAGAGAGATACTTAGATAGATGGTGAAAGAAACCCTTACACGACATTCTTACACAATTCCAGGCCATTACACTGAGAAATGTGACACAATTTGAATAACATTTAAAATATAAAATTGAGCATCAATTCGGCCAACAGCATGGGGAATGGGGAATGGGCAATGGGGCAATGGGGCAATGTTAGTGCAAGGGAGGATTGCAGGGGCGGAGGGAACGGCGAAAGTGGTTGTTAACCCTTTCAAGCAGAAACAGCACACACACACACACAACAGAGATAGAGGATGTAAACACTGCTAGTTCTTTCGACTAGCAGATATCCAGCATGCATTCCAAACCCGACTCGAACCTGAAGTTTAGTTTAATAAACGTTGACAGTTTGTAATACAAATTGTATACTCTATCCTAGTTAGAGTATAGAGTTAATTGTGTAACTTTAGCAGAGCTATTTACACCAACAACAAGATAATTCTTCTCAAATCAAATGGATCTTGTACCCCATTCAGTTTGGTTATGTGGAGATGTGACATTATTATTCGGAAATCGGAGAATGTAAACTGATCCAAGCAATCAAATGGAATATGAAAATGCTGCTGATGTACAGGGTATAACAAGCAGCGGGGAACTGCTTTGACAGTCTAAAGAGCTGCCCCACTCATTGCCTTAAGCAGCGCCTACACATCTTGTTGTTTTCCATCCCATTTTATGCCCAGAACCCATTACAAATGGCTCTAAGGGAGGGTATAATGAAGTTCTGCTTGAGTATGTAACAGGCAGAGAGGAAACCAACGACTAGCTCATCAAGCATACGTATATTTTTAAACAACTCGATCTAACCATGCCAAATCGATCTAACCATGTATGTCTGTCTGTCTTCAAATTGAACATATAAGTTCTCGCATTGCATATCGATATTAATCGAATACCGATAACAAAGAGAAAACCTTTTTGATTGGGTTTGTATATAGCTTGACGTAATATTGATCACCAGTAAACATTTAATGAAGTTTTGGCGAATATCGTTTACCAAAATACACAGCACAGGGTATCTGGAAGTCGGGCTCTCTCTCGACAAGAGCATTCTTACTCGTCTTTTATTTATTTATTTGGGATTTTACTTCTTTTAGTTTAGGGAAGTGAATGAATGAATCTTGGGGCTCTCGCTCATCAGCGTCTCGTGTCTGCGGCGGCCTTTTTCCACTTTTCTTGTTTTCCTGTTTTCATAGCTGTGTTTTTTGTTGTTGGTGGTGTTGTTGTTGGTGTTGTTGTTTTTGACTAAATTGCGTAAATTATTGGCATATGTTGTCTTCGGCGCAATGAGACACATTTGAACCCTTTTCGTTGGCAATGTCGACCAGAGAGGATGTCGCTGAAATTGACAGTCGCACATTGTTGGGGCGCGGCTGAATGGTGGAGTGGTGGAGTGCTGGACTGCCCTGTGGATTGAGAGAGGGGATGCGGCGTTGTCGGTATGGTAGGTAGAGATACTTTGGCACGGCATTTCATTCCAATTTTTAGCTGGGGCTGCCTGCCTTCTGCCTTCTGGCTGCCAGTTGCCTGTCAGTTTCGCTCGCTTCGTTCTCTCGCCCGCCTCCCGACCCTGCTTGGTTGGTCTTCCTTTTATTTTCTTTGCTCCTCCTCGCTCGCTCTTCTCTTTTCTTTTTATCATTTGTTCCCATTCTTTGGCATTTTATGTGCGCTATTTCGCGAAGTAGAACAATAGCCACGATGCTGCAACTGGAAATGGAAACTGCGAATGGCTCTTGGACGGATACACTTGAAAAAAAAAAACACAAGAAACAAACAAACGGCTAGAGAAGAGAACTACAATTAAGTACGCTTGATAAGCGTAACACATTTAGGATTTGGGGCGCAACAGCGTTTGCCACAAATCCATAATTCCACACACATTTCTTATTTATTTGAAATTCTTATGCTCAAATTGAATATGGGCAAACGAGGACATTGCTTTTGACGAGTGTAACTGGTAACTGGTAGCTGGCTTGCCTGGCTTGGCCGTAGGACTTACGCCGCCACATTCATTCAACGTTTCACTTCCCCTGCTCCTCCTGCAACAGCTCCTTCATCATCTTCCACTTCTTCTTCTTTTGCAGCTTTATGTGCTCTTTTGTTACAACTAAACGCGATGCGATGGCGAACTCCGCCACTACAAATACTTCATCTGCTTTTTTAGCTACTTTTTGCTTAGTGGGAGAGTAAGAGAGACAGAGAGAGAGGGAGAGAGAGAGCGAGAGAGAGAGAAGGCACCCTCGCTCACTTTGCTTTTGAGCCCTTTTTCTGCTGGTGTTGGTGCTATTCCAATTTTATTGTCTTGCCAAAGAAATAGACTTTTAATATACTGCTAGAGCCCAGCACAGAACACAATACATATATATATATATATAGAGTATGTGTATGTGTGTATGTGTGGAAATATTAGGCGATTTTGCCAGTTCATTGACTTGCCACAACAATAGTTTGAAGTTTGTCTGCCGAAATATGAGCAAACATTTCAAAACATAACCCCTAAAAAGTTAACTAAAAGCGCATTGCAGAAGGACATAGAAGTGGCCCAGGCAAAGTTGTGGCAATGAAAGGAATCGAATTGAATGAGACGAGAGAAAGAGAGAGAGAGAGAGCGAGGCACAGGAAGGGAAAGAGAGGGATAACTGACCAAAAGCTGATCGTGATGCGAAATAAAAATATACAAAACTTTTGTAGTCTGTGCTGAGATCATTCAGATATTCAACAAGCCAGTCAAATTTGAACAGTGTTTGGCTCTAGAATAATTATTTGTCTATTAACAATGTCCTGTTTCCTAAAGGCAATCAAAAAAAAAGAAAAAATACAGTGAACCATCGATAATATGGATTTTTTTTACAGATTTTTGACAGATCCAGAAAATGTACTCATTTCGCCAACCGAAACAAAGATTTAATTGAGAATATCTGACAAGCAGTAAGTCGAGCAGAAGGCTGCAATTCCTGGCAAGCAACTGGAGCAAGGGGGACAAGGGGGACACTTGGGAATGCTTGAATCAGATCAGGACCAAACTGGAGGCGCAGCTGAAGCACATTCAAGATTCATTGCTGAAAGATCGTATTTATTAGCTTTGTATGTGGCACAGTTGGGCAGGGCAAGCAGAAAGGAAGTCAGATTTAACAAGACATTTCTGAAACAGCTTTTATTAAGTTTGATGGAGGTACTCTTCCTGCTGTACACACACACTCTCACTCTCTCTCTCTCTCTCTAGGCTAAGTCATCCACACCCCGCTCCCTTTTTTTTTTTTTGTTTTGTTTCTGTTTTTGTTTGGTGGAGTTTGGTCTAAGTAGTCCTGCTTTGTAATTTTTATTCAATTTGTTGACCTTTGTGCTTTGTTGCCTGCTGCTGCCACTCCCAAAACAAATTAGTTGCCAACTGTCCGATACAAATGTTGCACACGCAACAACCGCCCCCCTCCCAACACCCACTCCCGCCTAAACAAAGTGCTGATGTTTGCTTGAACTACATATATATATATATATATATAATGTAGACATATATATTGAATATATATGTATTATGTATGATTGGCCAACATTTTATCAAGCTCAGCATTTCAATCATACTGTTGCTGATGAGCTGACTGGTTGTGTGCGTGTGTGTGTGTAGGAGGAGGAGTTACAGCCAGTGGGATTTGGCATTTTGGTGATGATAACTGCTTAGGCTACAGTCCGCTTTCAAAAGTCCCTTTCGATGTCAATTCTCTGGCTGCACTTTGCAGGTATGTTGATTGCTAGCCAAAGGATGGACTGGATCAAAGAGGAGGAGGTAACTTCTGGCGCTGCTCTCTTTCGAGTGCCAAGCGCAGAAAGAGAGGGACGAGGCGAGGTGCCTCATTGTCCGTTGTTGGCATTTTATTTTACTACTTTTTTCATTTTTTCATTTCTTTACTTCCTCTCGGCTTGAGCGACTAGGTCAAGAGGTCATGCCACATATCGAGCAGCAGTGTGTGGGGAGGGGGCCAAAGTGCAGGAATTTTATCAGTGGAAATGCGCACTCAAAACTGAGTAGAAATTGCTGCATGTGCCATGCAAAATTTCACAACACAAACTTTGTGGCAAAAAAAAAATGAAAAAGAAAAAAAAATGAAAAACATACAAACTCCTACTGAGATGCTCCCCTCTGTTGCCCCGTTGGCTCCGCTCTGCTTTCCGTCCGCTTCCCGCCATATTTTGCATATTTTGCAATGCAGTTTTATTTTCACCCGGTTATAATTTCATGTGCTGCTTCTTCCTCTCCGCTCCCACACTGGGTTTGATTTGAGCGCAAATGCACTTGAAGTTTTGGGATTCTTGTTGCTGTTGTTGCTGCTGTTGTTGTTGTTGTTGCTGTTCAACAGGAAACCGGAAGTCGAAGCCGAAGCCGAACCCAAACAGAAGTCGAAACTTCTGGCAAGTAAACTAAACTCGAACTAAACTAAACTAAACTAAACCCAAAACCCAAGCCCATAGCTCTTCGAATGTGAAAGCAAACAACTTTTGCTCCGGCACCACCTGCTAACCACCTGACCCAAGAAGCCACTTCTCGAAGGGGGATCCACCCACAGAAATTACTTATGTATATTATTGTTGCTGTTGTTGTTGCTGCTGCTGTTGTTGTTGTTGTTGTTATTGTTGTTGTTATTGTTGTTGTTGTTGTTGTTGGTGGTGGTGGAGTTGTGAAGTAGGTCATTAGGGGTGTTCGTTGTCCGCCCGCTGGGCTACTTGAATTATTAAATGTTTGTTCATATACCGAGTGGAACATTTTGACGGCTTTTCCCCCATTTCCCATTTCCCATTTCACATTTCCCAGTGCCAGAGTTGCAATCCGACTGACTTTCAAATGCTCCGTAAAAGTTTTCCGACTGAGAATAAAAAAGCTGTCCTTTGAGGACTCTTAAATTTTGTTGTGGGAATATACCCTGTAAAAATATTGAATATTTATTATTATAATTGGGGTACCTGTGCTGCGACCCATTCGATATATTTTGCCCCCCTCTGAGCCTATAGCTCCTCCATCAGCCTCAGCTCCTGTTGGGTTGAGGACTTCTATGTCTTTGAAGCTCATTGCAGCAATTTGAGCTGTAAATAACGACAAATGCATATGCCCATAATACAAATGAATGCCAGCCACAATATGCCAGATATGAGCTTGGTATCTGCGTATGTTTTGACAATAAATATGTTCTTCCAGAGTTGTTATTTTTTGCTCACTTTCTATCTTGTGAGAATACAAAGTATCTACGAGTCGTGCACTCCCGATAAGCGTTATATTTGCTACTTGCTGGTCTGACTCAAATGTAAGTATTTAATGAAAAAGTTGCGCAACTGCAAATTTGATTCGTTTCTTACCAGCGCCCTTCGTTAATTTGTGATTTGCATAACCAGAAGCATAACTTACCTGTGGGAAGAGAGAGGGAGAGAGAAGGATAAAATAAATATTATTAGTAATTGGTTGCACAATGTTGTTTCAATTGTTACTACAGTTGCAAAATAGTTTAAGTTACTCGGCCGTAAATACAGTATTCTAATTTATTCAACATCAAATTGGAAAATTTGAAATCACATTAATATTAATTGAATTGCTTTAATTGTCTCATAAGAAATTCATTGTCATAAAACTTAAATTTGACTCTCAAACGATGCCGACTACGTAATACCCATTTAAAACGAGCTCAAATTGTTTCCCTTAATTGTTTTTGTATACTTATCTAAGCTTAAGTTCGATTTATGACTATTTAATTTAATTTAATTTAATTAACATGGCTAATCCCAAATGTTGATGAATATTAATATATATATACTACGTGTATATATATACATTTAATTTTTGAGTGGTAAAATTCTTGCACAATGATTAAATGATAACTTCAATTCGTATTCGTATGCCTCATATTTACAGGGTATACGATAATAGCTTAACCTTTGTTTGCAATTACACAAAGATTGCACAATTGAACTACCAACTAATTTAGCAAACATAATAAATATTAATATATAAACATATATATATATATAGATATATAAATAATCTTCATTTATGCTGGCAAATTGTTATTCTCAACTAAAACCAAACTAGGCATTTTACATTACTTATGATTCACACACACACACACACACACACATTGATAGGTGCTTAAGCAGCTGGTCAAAGATTTTATCTATTTTTGGGCAAAATTACATCTTCAATTTGTTAGGGATATGCTTGTGCCCTCGCTCATATTGGTTGTCGTGCAATAAAAAGCAATTGCACTTTTCATTTAATATAACACCCAAAAAAAAAAAAAAAATGCCAGCACAACAACTAAAAAAATATGTATTCTAACCCAGTTTGCAAGAGTTCTCCACACCCAAAAAAAAGAAAAAAAAACTATGCATGGCAATGTTTGCTGTCTGCGTCTGAAGTGTATCTCAATCTGTCTCACTCGCTCTACCTCGCCCTCTCTATCTCTTTCTCACACACACACACACACACACACACACATACACATACACGGTATACATTGTAGCCAGTGTAGCATCATCATAGATGTACCCAGTGAGTCGTTGTTATTGTTGTGGCCCCCACTCTCCCCACTGCAGGCACTCAGCTGTTTTGGCTCGTTGCTCATAAAACTCACTCAAGTAAAAGTACGAATGCTTTTCGATATGAAATGCATGAAACTGACAGCCAAACATATTGCGCCGCAATTTTTACCACAGCAGCAACAAACATCCAATTCTGAAACCCTTCCCAAACACCCCCACCACTGCCCCCACGACCACCTCCTTTTATAACCAGTTGGCTGACTGCTGGTTACCACTTGGCCATTGCCTCGCTTCATCGCTCTGAGCCTGAGAGCTGCTTCTATCAAACACTTTGCTATCTACATATCTACACTCAAAGAAAATACTTATTCTAAAGATTTAGTTTTTTTTTTTTAGTAAAATTTAAGATGTTTGCTTGGAAAAAAAAAGAACAATTATCAACGATTGCACTTCATCCTTAAGCCCCAAAAATTATTCTATAACCAGTTTTTTTCACGAATAAAATAAAAATGTAGAAGTGTATCTTTGCAGTTCTACATATTTGCAATTCTACATTCAAACAACAAATTATTTTTTTCTTTTCTTTTGTGAGTATTAATTTAAATATCTTCTAGCAAGTAGAAATAGTTTATTGTTTAAGTACAAAAATGCATCTATGTTGAAATGAAGCATATACAGTTTTTCTCACAGTGTAACCCAACCCAGTACACTTTTTTCGCATTCACTGCGGACTGAGGCTATTTGGCATTGTAGTTGTTGTAGCCTGTTTTATGGCAAAAGGATATTTGCACAATATCCATATGCGACACACGAACTTCGCGTCTACCCACATTTATACTTTATACAGATGGGGATATTCCCACCCACTCACCCACTCTCCCTCTCTCTCTCTCTCTCTAGATCTCTCTTAGCGCATCAAAATGCATATTGTACACTCGACAAGATACTCGCTCGCTTTTAATATGCAACTTGGCAACTCAGCAGTCAGCAGTCAGCAATGGGGTGGTGCTGGTTGTTACTGGTTGGTGTTTGACTGTATTTGGGTTATGGGTTATATCCTTTGTGGGCTTTTGTGAACCATAAGCACAACGAACGTTGATGTTGTGAAAGATAATACCAAGACCAAGCTGATAAACTTAAAATAGGTTTTAGATTTACATGTTAAATGCAGCTGCAATCGTTGTAAAGTCCTTATGGAAATGCATCAGTCGATTTCTATCGACTAGCTAATTGATCGAGCTATTATAATAGTAAGCCAACAACTATTTGGCAATACCTCTCTTCTATTTGACTTTGATTATTTAGTTAGCTAAATAAATGGACAGATGGAATGTATGATCTAAATGTATATCATTTAGTGGGTCGACGAAGTCAGATTTACAATAAATCCACCTTCGTTTTTGATATAAGTAAAAGGCAGTTTAAAGCTTGTCAACAACTTGACTGTTGCTTGCAAAAACAATCGATAAGAATCGATAGACAGTCAGGACGGTTTAAATTTAATGATGGCTTTAATTAAAGTTGAAATTATACAGTTAAAATGAAAATGAAAATGACAACTGTCAACGATTAAGCAATCGAACCGTATGTTATCGCTATTGTTATCGATATGCATATTTACCTGCTGGAATGGTTCGGCTCGTGGGCAAAGGGCTCGGCATAAATATTACGCACAGGCGGCACTCGCCGCGGCAATGGAGGCGGCACCGGATTATAGCCATCCATAATGGTATCACAATCGGAGTACTTCATCGATTTCATAGTCATTTTGGTTTCGTTTCGTTTCGTTTCGTTTGCTGCTGCTGATGATGTTGCTTCGTATTTTAAGTGCTATCGGCTTATCGTGTTTTTCTTTACACTCCACTCCACGCAACACACTCCACGCAACACACTGCTGCACACACTTCACACACACGTCGCGTTTTACACACGTTTTACAATTTGCTGTGCTCGCTGTTTGTTTGCCACTTTATTTGCAATTCACATAAATATGTGTATGATAATTTCAGTGTAATTATTATTAATTATTATTGGCCACGTTGCATTTTGTTTGCATTTCAATTAATCAACGCGCCAAGTTCGGTTTGCAATAATTATGCGTTATCAGTTCGGGATGTTTGGCAACCACTCTCTCTCTCTCTCTCTCTCACTCCCTCACTTTCTCTCCGGCTCTCTCTCGCTCTCTCTCTCTCCGTACTTGCCCCCAAACAGGCGCTACTCCTGCTGCTGCTGGTGCTCCTTGCTGTCCAGGGGGCAGGCACTGGTGGAGGGAGCTGCTGCTGCTGCTGCTGCTGCTGGCATCGCTGCCGCCGACAGCACTTTTAATTGAATGCAAATATTCATTTACCTTTAAACGGTCTCTGTCTCTGTCACAATTTCTCTCACTCTCTCTCTCTCTCTCTCTCTCTCGTTCTATCTCTTTTTTTTGATAGCTTAAACACTCGCTCTTGCTCGCTCGCTTGTTGATTTTGTTGTTGCCGTTGCTTCACATATTTGATTTGCGACAAGTGCTTAAAAAACACACTCACAAAGTGTTTGCTTTGGATTAATTTTTGATATTGACTGACGCCTCGTCCTGTGAGAAAAGGATTAGATAAAAGTAATAATATGATGAGCATTAAATATAGTTCTTTCGATGACCACACAAACAAATACCATTTACGCTTTCTCGTTTCAGTTGCGGTTTCGCTGTCAGTTTCAGTTTCAGTTTAAGTTTCATTCGTTGCTTCCTTTCACGTTTTAGAAAATTTCGAATATTAACTTGAATGTTAAATTCAGTTTGCAAAATCACATCAACTATAAACTTAAATGTTTATACCTCTGTATCAGCCAGACAAACAGTGGAAAACAGTTAACACGTATTTTGTTTTCTTGTTAATATAATAAAAATAATATTTACAGAACATACATATAAATATTTGTTATAAATTGTATAATAGTGAATAAAAGCTGAACCGGCTTACTTAAAAGTTATTAAACAAATCATATTTAAAATGCTCTAGTTGAAGTATTTAACACTTTAAACACTCCAAGAAAGCAGAATTAGAAGAATTACAACCTTTGAGTTGATGCCCAATTATAGACTTCAATTGTTGCACAAATGATGCGTTTCAAATACACGCAAGAGAAAATAATAAAGACTCCATATGCTTGGATGCTTAGCTTGCGGTTATCGATTAATGTCAAACACACACATAAAAATCAAGCGAACTTGTCAATTTATGTTGCTCGTTCAACTGGAAATTCCAAAGGATTGGAATACCTTATGTGCAATGTGTACAGACTACCCATACGTAGCTAAACACACACACACACACACACGGAAACAGACACTTATTTCCGGCCATTTTTCGGAAAGCAGCATTGTGAAATAATTTCGAGCATCGATTTTTAAGTATCGACTCAAACGCAGCTCAACTCGAAATCATCTTTTGGCTCAACTCCAACCCGAACCGACCTGTACCCCATAGAGGGCGGGGCCAATAATAAAACCCAACAAAATGGACGCATCAATTTTGCTGTGTGCACATTGTGTATGTGTGTTTTGTGTGTGTCCACCTTCCACCTCCCCCATCAATCCAAAAGCCCCCTTTACCCATCCATGCGAGTTCAGTTTGCAAACAATCAAAATAAGTGTGCAACTCTATTTGTATCTCTAACTGTATCTGTTTCTACAGCAATAGTTGTGGAAGTAGATATATCTGTATGAATATATATACATATAGCTGGGACTGTAGATATATAACTATATTTGTATCTGTATCTGCTTTCAAAGTAGGATCCATAGCTAGTTGTGGATGTATCTATAGCTGGAACTGCATAGCATAGCTTAACTATAACTTATTTGTATCTGTAGCTAGTATTAGCTGGATCTGTATAACTTTAGGGGTTTTTGCAGCTCTTTTTGCTTGTGTATCTCTTAGCTGTACCTGTATCTATACCTATTACTCTAGCTGTATCTATAGTTAGCTGTATCTGTATCTGTATGTATTTGTGTGTGTATCTGCATCTGTATCTTTTTAGTTGTATCTGTATCTATATCACAAGTTGGCATCTATCTAATTCCAATGCTCAACATATTTGTTACACTTGCTCGCTGAGCTGCTCTTGGCTTTGGGTCTGTCTGCCAGCCAGCCTGCAAGTTGTTGCTGCTGTTGTTGTGGTTGTTGCTGTGTATCTGATGCTTGTATCTCTCTAATCACAAAATCCCACCCATGATGTACACCACGAATAACAACAACAACAACAACAACAATAGTAACAACAACAGCAACACAAATATTCAAAGTCATCGTGTAATATTGAAAAAAGAAATACACACATATATATATATACAGGAGAAGGGCGGCGGGAGGGGGCAACATCATCGACAGGCGGTCTGGGGGGAGGGAGTGGGGGTATTTGAGTACTTGAGGCCAGACAAGAGGCAAAGACGCACGCCAATGCCAAACAATTTCAAATGTAATCCGTTATTGTGGTCGACAAAAAAAAAAAAAACAAAAACAAAAAAACCCCAAGAAAATAAAAGAAAAAAAAAAGCACAAATATGTATCTGGAAGATACATTGCCCAGCGAGTAGCTGGCGGGCATATCTTGTGGATTTTCATTTCAAATTAAATTTATGAGATGGCAGAAAATGAACAAAAATTGAATTACAAAACGTGGCGTGAAGCCGCTGCCCGACAGCCAAAGTAGCTGTGTATGTGTTTGCATGTGTGTGTGTGTGTGTGTGCGACACCTGAAAATGAACCGCAATAAATGCTGATGCTGATGCTGATGCTGATACTGATACAGCTGCAGACCACAAGCGGCGCTCAATTGTTTGTGGCTGGCAATGTATCGAAATGCAGCAGTGCACCTAATTTTCGATTAATCAAAACCACATCGCAACACACACACACACACACACACACATATTTGGGTGTTTTGGGTGTTTCGTGGGAGGGGCTGGGCGTGGCACATTAATTAACACACCGAGCACAACAAAACACGACAATGAGCTGGCTAGTTTTAGCGCAGCAATCGTCTTTTGCCACGCCACAGATACACTAGATACATTTGTATCTTTTTGGATTCATCATCATCTTTATTCATAGGAACTAATGAAACATTTGCCCAGCAATGAAAACAATTTCACGTTCATTAAAATTTATATTTAAGCGCATCTTTTTCGTCGATTTTTTTTTTTTCTTGTATGTTTTTTCCCCCAATCGCTCACAAATATTTCAACAACGTTGATATTTCCGAGTGTTAATCACATAATTGCCACACGTCACCTGCTTCTTATTGCTGCATGCCATACAAAAAAAAAAAAAGAAAGAAAAAAAAACCCATCAACATTATTGACAATAACATGAATTTAATTTTTTGGCAAAAAAAATCTTTTGATGAGCTAATTAAGAGTTCTCGAAGTGTTTTTCACAGCATTTGTGTTGCATTCAACATGAAATATGTTAATGATCATTGAGTCTTATTGATGCGCATACAAAATACCTCATTGAATTGATGCTCGCACAAAATAACTCAGCATATTTGTTTGGCAAATTGATGTGTCTGCTTCATTTTGTAAATGAGATCAACAACTTTGAATGCTTTGCAACACTAGACAGTTCTTAAGTTGTTGAAATTGAAGCATGATCCAGAAAACTAAATAAAATTATTGGTGAGCAATTTATTAGATAAAAGGTTGCAGATTGACTAAATAATATAACATGCAATGAAAAGACTCTATAAAATAGTCGAAGATATAATATTTTAAGCCCTACTCATAGATTTTAATTTAACATTATATATATGGATAACTGAACATTTATATAGATGTATATATATATATATATAAAGTTGATGTGGCTATCGTTGTTTCCTGCTATCATCATCTGAGAGCCGTCTGCTTCTGCATCTCAATCTCTCTCTCTCTCTCTCTCTCTCTTTCTATGCCTCTCTCTTACTCTGGCATATTTTCTGACCTAAACTACAAACTGGCATCTTGCGTTCTCTGCGTTCGTATCCAGTTCCGTCTGCCGTTTGTTTTCTGTTGCTGCTTCTTTTTGGGGCACAGAGGCAGATATCTCAAGATTTAGTGGCTACAAACACGAAACGCTGTCCGTTGTCTCTTGTCTCTGTTGTCGTCTCCGCTGACTGCTGCCTCTTGGCTGAGCTAACTCTTCTAAGCCAGACATGACCATAACTTCCACCCTGCCCCCGTAACCCCTTCCATCACGCTGAGTCGTCATTAATCTCTGCCTGCGCTGGCTACCAGTTCGCTGCACTCGGCAAGCCAGCGAGTGAGTAAAACAAAAACAAAAAACTCCAACCTAAAATTAAAAAAAAAACAACCTACGCAAAAAATGCAGCGCGAAAAAGAGGCAAGCACTCTGAGCTGAGCTCACAAGTGGCAGGAAGGGAAGTAAGAGGAGGGGGGCGGGTCGGGGGACGGTGGCAGTTAGCCTGGCTAGTTGGAAGCTGGGATCGCGCTTTGGCGGAGCTGCTCCTTAAATTTTGTTTTGTAGTGCAAATCATGATGACGCCCCCCGCGCCACCAAAAAAAAAAAAAAAGAAAAAAGAAAAGAAAAAAAAGCAAAAAGAAAAAAATGTATTTCTTATGTGGCCAAATGCTACCAAACGAGTTCGGAGCAGGTTTAGCTTTTCCGAAAACTGGCTACAGGGTATCTTGGTATATGGGCTGTATAAAATCAAAATTACAATTTTGAGAAAATTTATATAATCTGGATAAATTAGAAAATTAATTTGACGAAGGCAGTGGCATTTCTGGAGCAGGCGGGGGAGCTGTCCAAGAAAGTCGAAGGACAAAGCGAATTTGGTGATGAGTTCGTTGAAAAGTGTTAAAAGATCTGAGGGGAATTCATTTATAGCATATTTATATATTAGGTAAACATTGGTAAGCATTTTATTCTTCTTTTAATTGTGGCTCTCGCTAATAAGTGAGCTATGATTATATGATATTATAGATGAGTGTTCCTCGTATCCGAGTGCTTGTTTCTCAGTCTTACTGTTGGGTAGTCTGCCGGAATGCGTTCTAGAGGAAGGCAGGATGTCTGCTATCGTCCGAAAAGAGAGTTCTCACTCATAAGCATCATAAACACCAGGCAAAGTATGTTTCTTGGAGAGAATAAATCAGACAGGTGAGCAGGCTATTTGTAGCTACCTTCCTGACTCTCCCGAGCAGATTGCCAAAACTATGTTGGCGCCCGGCAACCAACCTCATATGCTGTGCGTACAGGGTATGGCGCAGCTGTGCACATCCCAACTGCAAAAGTTCTTGTGTCGTTTTCAAGCCGCAGCCGTTGTTGCTTCTGCTTGTCTTATTTTGGCCAAGCCAGTTTAAGTTTTGCAAACGGGTTTTCTTGCCAGTGGCAACTTTGCGCGGCTGCCGCTACTGCTGCTGTTGCAAGTGATCTCCCAGTAACCCCACCCCTCCCATCCACCTCACTCACTACTAATACCCAGTTGCAATACTCTTGCAATTAAAATTCGATTTTTATTGGCTTTATGATTGTTTATTTTTTGTTTTTTGGTCTTGTTTTTATGATTGTAGTGCATATAAAACAATTAAATGGCATTCAAATGCTTGTTGTGTTTATAAATAACAACCTATAAAGCGTGGTGTGGGGATTATTAGGGTGGCCCCTCCACCAAACTAGAGACAACACATTTTCTTGCCGCACATTTGCCACAAATGTCAAAAATAATCATCATGGGCAACACGGACATTTCATTTCATTTGACAACATAAGCGGGGCAGACCCCACATCTCACCCACAGCCCCCAACCCCCAACCCCCAACCCCGCTCCTCCCCTCGAACCAAGCACGCCCCACTGCTCGGCTGCTGCCACCCGTGCGTCCCCCCGGCGCCCGTCAAGTTGTATCCAACTTAAAATATTGGCCGCGCCCAGACAAACAAACCAAAGGGTTACCCAAAAACATTTTTATGTGTGGATTTTATTTCTTGAGCGTCTGCTTGTTGTTATTGCATTTAAAAATGGGTGGGTTGGAGGGGGGAGAGTGGCTGGTTCCCCCTCGATTTTTATGAGTGGGAAGTGCGTGCCACAAAACTGTAGATGCTCTGTCTGGAAGATCATTTCGAGGGCCCCATTTTTGTGTGTGTTTCAGTTCTCAGTTCTCAGTTCTCGCTTTTCTCAGTTCATATACATGTGTGCACACATATAAAATATATGTTTTTCCAATTAGCGTCTATTTGGTTTTTCATTTTCTGTTTTATGTTATGCCAGATAAACAACAACAACAGCAACAACAATAACAGCAACAAAAACAACAATTAAACCGGCAGCAGGCATCAACAGGCAACAACAAACTGTGAACTATTCCAACGAAAGTGTTGTCAAAGTTCATTTATGGGCCACGGAGAGCGAGAGAGAGAGAGCGAGAGAGAGAGAGCGAGAGAGAGAGAGCGAGAGAGAGAGAGCGAGAGAGAGAGAGAGAGAGATCTGTGTGGTGGGAGGGGGACCATGCAGCTGCATTGATTTGAGGGCAGCTAATTGGCTAAACTAAGTCAAGAGAAGCTGCTAAGAAGAAAAATGTGTGATTTGAATATGAAAAAAGAGAAAAAAGAGAAAAAGGAAAAAAAGAAAGAAAGAAAGAAAAAACGGCAGACAGAACCTGTTGGCAATGAGCATGAAATGTGTGTTCCCAGAATGCATGCACTGGAATGCAGTTTAAGAACGCATCGAAAACAAATCAAGTGGATCAAATGTTGCCAGAGATAGTAACTCAAAATGAGTCAACTATATAGTTATGTTCATAAGGCAAATGTCTGGCGATGTGGCTATATAAGTAAGTTCAAAAGTTATTCGCAAGTTAAGCAAAGCTAAAGTTGCGAAATGAAATAAAATGCTTAATGCAAATGGTGAAACGCCTTGAAATATGATTAAATTGATCATCTTAAGATAGTAATCATTTGGCTGACTGCATGGCAGAGAGTCCGGAATGCAGCGGGATCTTGAATATGTATATATATATATATTCGCACACACATACATATGTGTGTATACAAAGAGTGTTTCCTCTCTATCTCTCCCTCTCTCTCTCTCTCTCTTCCTCTCAGTCGCACATAAATTAACGCCCCGTGTCATATGCAGTCGCATTTCAAGGTCTTGCCAGAGCCAGCCGCATTGCATAAGGTATGTTTGTATAGAAGAGAGGAGAGAGGGAGAGAGGGAGGGGTATTTTAAGCATAACCGCAGGTTGCCCGCACGCACGCGTGTAAGTGGCAATGGGAATGGGAAGGGGAAGGGGAAGGGAAGGGAAAGGGAGACCGAGTGAGAGAATCAGAAATGTTTGAGTTCGAGGTTCGAGCACGAGATGCACTTTGCTGCCTCTTCCTCTTCTTCGTTGTCTTCTTCTTCTTCTTCTGTTGCTGCTGTTGAAGATATTTTGCGTGCCTTGAGATTTATGCGATCTTTGGTTGCTGTTGTTGTTGCTGTTGCCGTTGTTGCTGTTGTTGTATTTGCTTTATGGATAATTCTCAGTGTAAGGAGGAAAAATGCTTCATCTGCTGCGCTTGGCGTTTATTTGTCTTGATAGTTTTATTGCTTTTAGATTTATGAGTTTTTGTCTCCCGCCTCCGCGCCCCGCATCCTACGATCAGCACCACAGCAGTCCCAGAGAGATCGTTATAAAATGAGCATCGTCATAATGATGATGCCAATGATGATGATGATGATGATGATGTCTCTGGCGCACATGTCACAGGAAAAGTGTTCACACCTCCGAAATTATGAAGCAGCAACCCTCGAGTTGCCAAGCTGCCAGTTGCCAGTTGCCAGACACATGTGGCAGTGTTGATTGACGGACAACCACAGAAAGTGGAAAAAGCAGGAAACAGAGGGAGCGATAGAGAGCGAGAGAGAGAGGGAGACAGGGGACCTCGGTCAGATAATATGGTAGATTGTTTTCGTTCATTAGCCAACAATTTTTTCATTGACTGAATGCATTTCAATGGAAATCACTCAACGTGTTCAAATTTGTAGTCAAGGAGTTTGCTTTATGAATAAGTTTTATAAAAAGTTAAATAGTTACAAAAGTTGGCGATTATTCGAATTTTGAATGAAAAACTCTAAAGTTCGATTACTTAGATTGTAGTTGGGAAAAGTTTTGCAAAAACTTACTAAACTTATATTTATAAATTATTAACATCTTTCGATAATTTTAATCCACTGAAAATACCTCAAGACTTAAGGTTAACACAAAAATTGCCATGGGGTCAGAAGAATTTCGATTGAATCAATAATTCACCCACTTTTCAACTAACTGAGTATCAGCTTAAAATGAGTTTGAGTCAAAAGTCTTTAGGGAATTGAATGCCAAGAAAAAATACAAGAAAGCCCATTAAGTTTGTCAGAAATATGCTTTTGCACATAATAGATTAGTGTAAATTAATAATGAAACCGAATAATAATTTAATTCCATTTTTCCTTCGATTCTTAGAGCAGAAGTCCCCAAGAGGCCCACAAAAACTCAAGGAAACAAATAAACTGAAAAAACAACAAGAAAAAAAACGGAACAAAAAGAAAAAGAAAAAAAGAAGAAAATGCCTCGTCAGAAGTCAAAGTTTACATTTGTTTGACTGTCTCTCAAACAGGTTGGAACCGCAACGATAACTTATCAGAGAGCTAGGCACGCACACACGCTCACCCTCACATAACCACACACGACACGCACACACACACATGGAAATGTGAGCTAAGCAGCATGCAAAAAAGAATTTAACGGTTTTGCTACAAAGAGCCGCCCGCAGTTATGAAATATATAATTTTATTTTAAGCTGGGGTGCGTAGATGAAACACTCGAGAACTCGCCCCCTCTCTCCGTCTCTCTCTCTCCTTCCTCCACCCCTATGAGATGAAAATCTTTGAAGGCATTTCATAAATATGAAAAATTGTGACTACTAACTAAAAATAACAACAAGAAGAAGAACAATAAACTTTGATAAGACCTACAACAAAAAAAAAACACAAACTTTGCACAAAGGAAGCAAGCTGGAAGCTGGTGCAGAAGAGTGCAGGAAGGGCAGAGGAGGATGATGTACCTAAAAATGTTAATATTTATTGAAAGCATCAAAAAAAAAAACTGTAAAAGGGCGTGCGAAATGTGCGAGGGCAAGATGGAGAAAGAGAGAGAGAGAGATATGGAGATGGTGAGATTGAGAGAGAGAAAGAGAGAGATGGGGAGATGTTGAAATTGGGAGAGAGGTGGGAGGGGAGGAGCTAGAGTATGCTGCTTTTGTAGGTTTTATTACGTACATTACAGCCAAAATTAATAAAAGTGGAGAACAAGAGAGAGAGAGAGAGAACAGTTATTTTACGGCTGAAGCAGCGACTGAAATACCCTTCGACAAGATTCGACACGAGTATTAATTTGCCTTGTGCTCTGTGCACTCATTTCACAGGCTTAAGCGAAAGCTTTGACATAAATCCAAATGCTCAACGCCCTAACGGGAACGGGAACTGAGAACGGAATGTGCAAATATCAAAATTATACAATTCAATGGATCAAATGAATACTTTTGTTGAACTACTACTAGAAACCACTAAGGTTTCTACAGCGTCATCAGAAAAAATAATATTTGAAACACTAATAAAAATAAACTCGAATTTGTTTGTGTATTCTTATTGGGCAGATTGTCTCAATAAATAGAGTGCTGAAGTGATCTATATATTGTACATGCTCATACTTATCTAGAGAAAGAGAGAGCAAGAGAAAGAGAGAGAGAGAGCAAGCGTCACAAAATTCCTGCGCATATTGTAATACCCGTTGTTGTCAGGGCAACAACAGCGTACAGCGCACAAAATAGCAAGAGAGTAAAGTACACGCAGCATAATAAAAAGTTAAGCTCAAACAAACATATATAAATATATATATATATATATATATATATGTATATATATATTTATTTATATATATACATGTGTGTCCGTGTGTATATGACAAAAGAGCAATTTGTTATTTAATGAAACTGAAAATGAAATAAGTCGACAATGCTGCAGGAATTGTGTGAGGGCAACACAAAAAAAGATAAACACGCACACAACAACACACAAACACACAAAAACACACACACACCCAGCAAGTTGCAGATACAAAGATACTTTAGCTGCGACAAAAAAAAACCGTATCTGCAAGATGAAAAGCATTAACACAGCGCATGCTAATAGCAAATGCATACACACACACACACACACACACACACACACACACACACACATACACACACATATACACACACATACACACAGCAGCAGCATCTTGTTTAACTTCTTATGTAGAATATTGTCAGGGCACATATTGCTTGGGTCCAGAGACCAAAGACTAGGCAGCCTTTGATTGCTATCAGCAACAGCAATAGCAAAAACAACAACAATAACAACTAGGGGAGACGAGGCAAGAGACTGGCTCGTAAAAACCAGCTAGCATAAGAGTGCCAACATCAAGCGCCCCACCCCATCCTCTCACCCTGCAGCCACAAAAACTGTATCTGTATCTTTGACATTAAACAGCAAACAGCAACAACAGCAACAACAACAACAACAACAGCAAAAAGTTGAGCTAATAAAGCAAAGCTCAAACAGCCACCAAGCACACACCGCACACACTACTCACACCACCACACACACACACACCCCCCTAAACACCACCCATATGACCAGTGCCAAGGCCAAGCCACATTTCCATTATTGTTGCTTAAGCGTCGCTAAGTGAAAAAAGTTGTATTTCGTTTGTGTTTTTTTTTATTTTTGTGTCACAAAACATTGCAACAATTTTTCAGACACAAACATTTTATGACTCGGTAATAATCCACTCAACAAAAAAAAAACAGATTTCCAAAATGTTTCTAGCTGAAAATTAAGGAACTGGAAGTAATGCAACTTACAAATTTAAAAAGCTTCTACTTCCACCAAGTTGTCCTCAAAAAAGAAAGTTCAATTTTGTTTTTGTTTTTTGCTTTTTTTTTTATTCGATATTAATCCTAGCTAAGCTGTTGCGGCTCCGTTCGGAGGCTGAGGCTGAAGCAGTTCATGTTTTATTGAGCAAGCTCTTAAGTATCATTTTAAATTTTAGCTTTAACAAAGTGCAATTTTCTGATATTTTCTTCAACCGTTCAGAATCTCCGAAATGGAGCTGAGGTTGAAACGGTTCGCTCTTCGCGGTTCACTTCTGAGTTATAGAATTCTACACATCTTTAGCATTAAACTTGAATTTTGACATTGAAATATTTGCAATCCTTATAATCGACATGACTTTAATTCTTTCTCTTCTACTTTGCTACTGTTTTTTATTTTGTTGTCGAGCACAATTCATACATTAATATTAAACATTAAGTATTAAACACTAAACACATTCCGATTGGAGCTCCATTTTGTTATAACATGTCTTAAATTATGCTTGATTTATTTTTTTATTTGATGATTTTGTTTTATGCTCAATGCTTAGTTGCTTAAGTTGAAATCGATCGCATTTGATTGCCCCAATCGATGGCTCGATTGAGAGGGGTCCCTCCACTTCCCCACTTCCCCACTCTCCACCCCATCCTCTACGATGTATCGACAGCTTGTTAAAATTGTTTAACGAGAAACACAACAACAAAAATAAGCGAGACTTTGAACATGCTTGCAACACACCAACCCACACCAAATGTGATCGTGTCATGCACAACAGACGAAGCAGCCAAAGAAGAAGAAGCAGAAGCAGACGGAGCAGCCAAAGAAGAAGAAGAAGCTGAAGCAGTTGAAACCTTTTCGTCCAAAAAGAGAGTCACCATCAGAATCAATGACAATGACAGCATTCGCCCCCACACTTGCCCCCTACACAAATCGCAGACACATTTGTCGCATCAACAGTCACCCAAAAAAAAAAAAATAGAAATAAAAAAAAACCGTTTAAGGGGAATACCTGGAACGGGACAGAGGAGAGTTAAAGGGGTGGGGAGGGTGAAAGTTACGTTGCGCTTCAGCGGCTTGTAACAAGACAAAAAATACAAAAAATTAAAGATCAACGAGCAACCGACTAGAAAAACAACAAAACAAGAAACAAAACAAAAAAACTCAAGCCACACACAACGCGACGCGGAAGAAGAAGAATCGATCTTATTATGCCCTGAGAGAACGCATAGAAAATGCCTAAAGAGGGTATAATAAGATTGTGCTTGAATATGATATATATATATATATAAATCGCAGAAGCGATTTAGCCATGTTTATCGATCTATATGAACTACCGATCGCAGCGAGTATACGAGCTAAAGATTTCTAATTTGGAACGCAGATCAAGTTGATTTAAATTTATCGATTCAAATCGATATCCGACAGCAATTAAGGTCACAATTGGCATAGAATACACATTACGCTGAGCAAGGCTGCTACATATTTAACAGGATATCTGTTAGACGAGCTGTCTCGACAAACTTGTTTCTATTTCGGCTCTCGTCTCCAAGTCTTAGAGTCGATCGTCGAGTGGCTCGTTAACGTTGCCACTCCCTCCGCCCCATCCCCCATCCCCTTTCCTATGCGCTCTAAAAAGGTGTTGAAAAAAAGTTAAAAACACAAGAAGCGAGGAAATAAAAAAGTGTTGCAGTCTCGAGATCTCGAGAGCTTATCAGATTGAACAGATTGTTAAAGGTTTTGCATTTTAAATGAGGCAAACACATGCACGTGGGTCGATCACTACTGGGGGCATGCCCCAAAGCTGCAGATAAGACCACACGATAAACGCCATCATGCCACAACACATTTGCATGCCAAACGAGCAGCGGCAGCAGCTTAAACTGCACCTCGTTTGTCCAAACTCTAAACGGGAAACATTTTTTATGGGCACGTCTTTTTTTTACTACTAATTCTTTATTCACAGCTGAATTGTAGCTATTCAATTATTTTATTGGTTTTAAGAGGCATATTTAACTGGATATAATTATATATCTTTGGGAAGCATTCGATGAATGCCTAAATTAATTTCTACAACTATATCTTCAGCAGATCATTGTTTTATTCATGCAACATGCAAAATCTGACTTTAACTATTTTGAATCTCTAATCAAGCGCGACCATATCGAATCAGGAATGTGTTCACACAATGTGAATTTGAAAACAATTATGGACTTGAAGATATTCGAAACATGAACCCTCCCTTTGACAAACTGGAGTGCATAAAGAACCCTTGGAACTCTACCCACTTCTTAAAAAGAAAATTTGAAAGGCACTTTTTTAACCGACTTAAAATTAAACTTAAAGCACACCTCAGGGGAACTAAATGAGTGTGTCTCTTATTACTTTAGCAAATCAAATTCTATCGATAATTATCGATTACATAAAATTAAGTCTCTCATTTGTTTAGTCTCTGAATTTGGCTTCTCATGCACATCCACAGATCTACGGGGTTGTTTATGCTGATCAAGATTATATTTACTTTATGGATTCATACCATTTATAATGGAAAACTTGCTCCTGGTTGTAATTAGAGAACTGACTCAATTTAAATTAAATATGTATTTTTGCTTGCCTTGTTCACTTTTAATACTTTCTACAATCAGATATACGTTTCTGTTTCTGTTTAGTTACTTCGCATATTTCATACCCGAGTCGAGCACCCTCGTCCGTTACCATCTGGCTACTGCAGTAGTCATTATTATAGTCGTGGTGACAGGGTGTGGGAGGTATGCGGGAGGAGACGGGGGCCAGTGGTTTATTGGCACATCCATCAGCGATTCGCCGGCTGGCAAAACGTTTTACAATTTTACAGTTTTACACATAATAAAGGCGTCAAGAGCACCATAATAATTATCAGGCCCATGACTCGAGACCAACTAACTCAGCTACCATTCAAAATATGGGGGAAAATACGAAAGTCAAGCAACACAAATTATTAAAAAAAAAAAAGAAAAGAAAAAAACACACACACAAAATCAGCGCTGCTCATAAAATGAGCTCGTTGCATGGCAAATAAAACAAAAAGCAACAAAAAAAAAAAACCAAAACCCAAAAAAAAAAGAACTATTACAAACAAAGTGCTTTGCTGCATGCCAAACAGAGAGAGAGAGAAAGAGGGCGAGAGAGGGAGTCGGGTGGGGTGGGGTGGAGTGGAGTGGGAGCAACCATGTGTTACTTCTCCTCAAGCATTCCCTCCTCCGACGTCCCACAGCTCTTCTAACGCTTGCACTGCTCAGGCAGGCTGGCACGGGTGTTGATTGGCATGTTCGGCTATGTGGCACTTGCCAGCGCAATTAGGCGGCCATTGCACTTGTCTAGGCTGGCTCTGCCTCATAGCTAACCCCCCGCACACTCTCCCCTCTCTCATATGCTCCGCGCATCACAGTCTATCATATTGCTCATATCTCGCGGCAAACACACACACAAACACACACTCTTCCCATATCCATTTCCCGGATTGCTGTTGAAAATTTGATGGCACGACAAAAGAGCAGCAGCCGCAACACAGACAAACAGACGGACGGACAGACAGTCCGTCAGTCAGAGATTGTTGCCGCTACTTCATTAGCAAATGCATTCTAATAAGTGTGGCACTTTTCTTCTTCTTTTGCTACCAGTTTTTCTTGGTTTTTCGGTACATAAAAGTTATGTTTCTTTTTTCTTTCAATTTTTTTTTTTTTTGTGCTGTTTTGGGCAAGTTGAGTTCATAGAAACTAGGCTAAAGTTGAGCACACCTACATATATACTACACATTTGATATCCTTTTCAATTTAAGAAGCAGCAAATTTCAGTAGACGTTAAAGAACTCTTTAATGGATATCTTAATATTTGGTAAGCCAATTAAATCTATTTAAAATTCAATCTATTTAAGATTTTCAACTCTATATCTCAAAAATAAATACATCTTAATTGTGTTGGGTATGTTTTGCAGTTATAAACACAGAGTGCAGGCTACGCAAATAGCACCAATAAAAAAGTATAGCTTGAAGAGATGATTTGTGTCTTGGTTGTCTGAGCTTTGCTTTAATATTTTGTGTGACAAAATTGTAATGGATTAAATGGAAAAGCAGATAGTGAACAATTTGTATTAAGTGAAAACGACTCCAAGAAGTGATTCGAGAACCATTCATTTGCTGTCCAAACAGACGTTTAAAAACCACATCATTAATTACTCTTTGGGCACAAGTTAAAAGAGCTGATTTTTTGGGTTGTAGCTTAAGAATTCTCAAGCTGTATTCCCAACAGAAGAAAAGATTGGATGTCAAAGCCGTTTCACTCAGAGAATCGAGCTTAATCTTCAGTTTGTTCATCTACATATTCAATACTTGGTTTATTGAGTATAAAACCTCTATCAAAATTAAAAAATATATATAAAGAATGCTCTGCAAAAATGTCAAATGAAATATATGGATAAGCGAACTGCATACAACTATTTGTTTTATCTATTCTTTTAACTGTATGTAGATAAATACCTTCTCTTATATTTCTCTGCAAGCGCAAATCTCAGTCAACAAAGCTGCAAGTTTAAACCATGCCACATGCCTGTGTCAATATGATGCACACACACTCGAATATACACACACACACACACACAGACGCTCATTGAAATATTTTATTTGAGCTTGCAGTTTAAGTATTTTATTTGCATTTTGCCCGGCAATGAATGAAAATTTGTACACACATGCAAATTGGCTGTGTGTGTTCGTGGAGAAGGGGATTGGTTGGAGAGGCCAAGAGTGAGGGCTTGGGGTAAACAGAATCTGGCATAAGGAACTCTCAACTGACAAGCCAAAATGACAAACTGGCTGCCTGGTCGCTGCGGCTGTAACAATAATTGGCACAGCGCCAGCAAAAACTCAACTCGGGTCCATTGATGAAAAGCAGCCACACGAACAACCAAAAGACACAGATACAGATGCGACGTAAGAGATACAGATGCAGATACAGCTAAGAGATACAGCTAAAAAATATATCTGACAGATTCAGCTACACTTGCACCAAAAATCGTGGTGAACAACTTTCTGATTTTTATATAACAATTTCAAAGTGTACCAAAAAATGTCTGACAATTCAAAGTCAGTTTGTTTTTTTAAGAAATGTTTTCTGTACATATAAATTTGAAAAGCATAATTTTTAGCGTTTTTTTTTTCTTTTTGTTGCTTCGAAATTTTACACTTGAATGATGTTTTAGAAATATAATTTCTAGAATGATGAGCTGAGCTATCTTTGGTGACTTTCTAGATTTGAGGCTGGTTTGTTTTTTCTTAGTGTAGTGACGATCACAGCCCAAGTCGCAAACCGTTTCAACCGATTTAAATTTAGCCACTTGAATTTCCGCCGCAACTTTTCTACTTTTTGGATTTATATTGCTTATTTCGTCTTCTTCTTATACTGCTTGTTGTTGTTGCTTACGAAAATATATATAAATAAAAGCAAATGAAGTGAAATATTTTGTCGACTTCCGCTCGTAATCACCAATTAGTAATGCCACACTGACAAATATGCCAAACAAAAAAAAAACCGAAAAACTTTCTAAGAGCACTGGGGCGAGGGGGGCTGGGGGCTAGCTGGCGAAGGGGGCTGGGGGCTAGCTGTGGGAGGGGTTGGGGTGGGGGAGGGGTGTGCTGCCTTTGATATATGATTTCAAATAAATTGCTTGGGCCAAAAATTGTAAGTTGCAAATGGGCGCAAAAGTTTGGGTCACACTTCTCAAGCGTTCATCATTAGTCAAAAGGCAGATGCGCAACTAAATTCAAATTCAAATTCAAGATACAGATACACACACACACATACACACACACAGATAGAGAGATACACATATACAGTTGCGCGTTGTCAAATCTAGCAAATCGAAGTGTATCCATTGGAACGCACTCAGAGTCGCACTCAACATTGGAGCAGTGGCTTTTTAATGCCTCCTGGGACCAATTTTCGGCGAAGCAATAAAAATGTAGCTGTATCTATTAGATATGTTTGTGTGTGTATGTGTATCTATGTATATACTAATCTGGCTATCTATCTTTGTGTGTATCTATGTATATATTAATCTAGCTATCTATATTTCCATGCATCTCTATATGCATCTCAGTATATACCTATATATCCATCTATCTATCAATATATGTATCTATTTATCTTTGTATTTATTAAAAAATTAAATAAAGAATATGAATTTTCAATTAAAATTTACAAATTTCAATTTATAACTAATTTTATCTGAATTATTGCATCTGAACTATATAATTATATGCTAAAATCAAAATCTCCAAAAATTGCACCAAGTAATATGTAATAATTTAAAATACAATTTTGAAAAATATCTTAAAATCGGATCTACATTTTATATATTGATTAGTCTTAGCCTTAACTTTTCGATGCGTGAGAAAATGGCCAAAAAATTAAATAAATATAGGCAAAATGGCCGCAGCAGCTACCAGAGGCTCTCCCCAACCCCTACTTCACCCACCCCACGCAACGATCGCCCTTTTAGTGTTGTGTTTTTTTTTTATTTCTTCTTTTTTTTGTGGGCTATTTGCGTGCTTTCCGTTTGGCTGAGTTTTTGGCTTCGCACTTTTTCGCCATTGGCTTAATAGAGAAAGAGAGCGATACCGATAGAAAAACTGTGTGAGAGAGAGAGAGAGAGAGAGAGAGAGAGAGAGAACTTGTTCAGTGTTCAGTCTGTTTGGTTGTGGTTTTAGTTTTGGCCAATGAATGTGTCGTGGTCAGCGGGCCCAGTTTGCCCAATCAATAGCGTCAAATGAATAATGAAAAAGAAACAAACGAAAACAAAACTTTTCTGTGCAAAATTCTTAACTAAAACAGCAAAAACCCTAACCAGACCAAATACCCAACCCCATCTCACGCTGCTCAGCTTATCCCTTTGCCCTTGATGGGCAAATGAGACTCGGTTAGGAAAGACTCTTGCTTTTCATTTAGTTGCCGCCTTTTCTGTTTTCGCTTTCTTGCCCGCAAAGATCAAAGCACATTTGGCAAATGCGAAGAAAGCACAAGGGAAATGCGTTCAAGTGTGTATGTGCGAGTGTGTGTGCATGTGTGTGTGCGAGTGTGTGTGTGTGTGTGTCTTTCATTTGATTCTCGAGTGGGTGCGTTGAGGTGACGACTGCCTGAACTATACAATTCCCCAAACTCGAGCGTTTTTCTATCTAAACCGCGCCGCCAATTGGCTTTTTACGCTCCCCCATCACCCACCCCCCTCCATTGTCTCTATTTCTTGTGGCATTTCATTGGTATTAAATACCGCGGCACAGTTTTCTCTGATATTTCTATTTACGCCAGGGGGGCGTTAAGCAGCTGAAGGTGGGGCCGGGGATTAGGGAGGGGGCCGGCGTGTTGGATTAGGTGGTATCAGTGGCATGACCCATTTGAGCGGCCTTTCACCTACATACATACATAATGCGCCTGCCTTGTGTTTGATTTTATTTAAAGATATTTGATTTGCATTAATTTGTACATTTCTTGAACTTTATATTTTATAAAAAAAAAAAATACGAAAACTGGTTTAAAACTGATGTAAAACATAGAGATAAATATATGTATATAATCATAAACAGTATTGACAGCAGACTAAATAGCCATTTTATGTGAACCATGTGATATCAGTTAGTTGCAAATTGATGAAACTTTGCATGTATATATATATAATTATACATTATGTATATATATCCCATGGGTACAAGTGAAACTGCGATCTGCATATCTGTTTGTGGTATGTATATACAGCGAAGTTCAACTGAAATTCAAGCAAATTTGCTACCTTACCAGAAGCAGTGCTTTTGTGCCTGCCCCTTGCCAATGCTTGTCATGTGCCACACTTTGAAACAGTTGCCGCAATGCCAAAAACTGCACGCAAATTTCTTGTAATGTCTTTGCGGTTGTTATTGTTGTTGTTGTTGTTGCTCCACGCATATTAATGAAAATCGTTTAAGTGTTTTTATTGCTGGAGTGGGTGGTGCTGCTGATGTTGGTGTTGTTGTTGTTGTTGATGTTGTGGCTGTATGGAGTCTACGAGTCTCGAGGCACGCGTTCGCATTAATGTCAGCCAGCCAGCCAGCCAGCAGGCAGGCAGCAGGCAGGCAGCAGGCAACAACAAACAGCAAACAGCAAGCAACTAGGGTTCGGGGAGACGAAGTGTAAAACTGGAGAACACTCAATGAAAATTAAAGCAATTTCCTGTGCCAATTTGAAGATGCTAAATTAAAATGCTACAACACAGATATTCAGGCACAGACACAAGATGCCACAACGCACATCCACACAGCCACACTCAGCAAAATCAAATGGGGCAAGCAGCGAAATAATTACGCAAGAAATTTCAGGAAAGTTGGCAACGCTTTTTGGTCACTAAACTAAACTTCATCGAATTGCATCGAAATTATTTGCAATTTTTCAATTGCGAGTAGATCTTGATCAAAAACAAGTGAGAATGCTCTAGACGAGAGAGGGTGAGAGAGAGAGAGAGAGATCGAGAGCGAGAAAACACTCGACTAACAAATACCCTGCACCTGGTTGTGAAATACTATGTAGGGTTCTTGGCCGTACTTTGTTTTGGTTAACAAAATTTGTATTTTTTAACCGATCTTAACTGAATTTTCACAGTTGATTAATAATATGTTAGGGTGTATATTATTACTATTTTGTATAGATAATTTGCATTGCAAATTTAAAATCTCTGGCACTTATGGTCGCTGAGATCAGCTTGTTTCTAGAGATGGATAGATGGAGTCGCAGATGCCTCTTTTTGTCCATTTCATACTTTTTCACAATTTTTCTTTTTTGGCATTTTTTAATGAGTTCAGGTTAAAAAAAGGTTGGGAAACTCTGTCTTAAAGTTTGTCAAGCATATTCTACTGCATTTCTTGAATATGCATCTTGAACATGTTCTGCCAATCGTAAGATTCATATAGATTAAATAGAATATCAACAAGAAATCATTTTTTACTTTTTAAATACAGCTTTTTAATACAGAATATATTTCAGAACTCTCTTAACAAGATTAATCAATTGAAACACATATATTTATCTTACAAATATTTAGCTAAAGAACACATCTAAATTTTTTTTTGCGTGTAGTTTTGTATTTGCGCTGAAACCGACAGATGCCGACAATAAACCGAATTTGTCAGCTAACGACGAGGCCAATTGGGAAACCGCCATTCATAGATATTTAATTAGCAAACAAAGTGCGACAGTCACAGAGATAAAGCGAGAGAGAGAAAGATGGCTATAGATGTAAATTGGCAATAATATGGATAAGAGAAGGAGGGGGAGATGCAGGCAGAAGTGCAGTCAAATTCATAGTCACAGTCGGAGACGTCAAGAGGCAGCAACAAAGTAAATGAAGATGAGCACTTCCTGCAACAAAACGACAAACACGACAACAACAACCAGAAGCAGTAACTGAAACCGCAGCAGCCCAGAGAGAGTGACAGAGAGAGAGAGAGTGACAGAGAGAGAGAAAGAGAGAGAGATAGAGAGAGAGAGAGATAGAGAGGGAGGGAACGAGAGATACGAGTACATTTTTAATCGAGTGCAACATCATGAATGGCAGAAGCCGCCGTCAGTTTTGTTTGTTTGTTGTGCGAGTGTGCAAGTGTGTGTGTGTGTGTGTGTGTGTGTGTGTGCGTGTATCTTTTATACGAATGAGTTAAATGCTACGCTCGAGTTGAGTGAGTGATGCATCCCAGGGCGCATCCGTAAGATAAACAGGCGCAGCACGCAACGTTTAACTTTTAATTTGCAGCTGCACAGCAACTTCGTGTGTGTGTGTGTGTGTGTGTATGTTGTGGGTGCCTGTTACCCATTAGTAGTACACACATACACACATACACACCGCTACAACACAAAGGTCATGGGCATGCAACGTTGCGCAAAATTTAATGCTCAAAATCATTATATGCAAACCAAAAAAACATAAAAACCACAGCTCAAAAGTTAAAGAATCTCAACTTTTTTATTTTATATGAGGATGGCCATATATATATATATATATATATTCTTGATCGGCAAGTTAGTGTCAGAGACTAGAAGCGCTTAAGATATTTGGAGTAGAAGTTCTCGTACACCTAACAGAGTTGTCAAGATTTAGACATATTTAATATGCCCTGCAAATGGTTATAGGGTATCTGCTAGTTTTGAGCGTCTCTTTTATACTTTCATGAACACTGCGAACTATTCTAAATTCTAAATACTTCAAAGTTAACCTATAAAATGCTTACGAGTATTTCCATTGCTGTTGCTTTTTGACAAATACATCTTTCGCAACACTTCTCGAGCACTCTCACTCCACACAAGATTTTTTTTTTCTTTTTATCATCAAAACTGGCAATTGCCGGCTTGCAACACTGGAGCAATATCAACTTAGGCACAAGTGCCCCTACCAGCCAAGTAATTGGTGTTAGTGTCGGAGGGAGGGGAGGGTGGATGGGGGGGGGCTAGAATGTGTAGGGAGGTTAACGCTGCGGGTGCGTCGCACTTCTCACTTCCGTGTTTTGAAGACGACGAACCCCAAATACCCTTGCAAAACAGTGCACAAAATATGTTTACGAAAGATTCACTAAAAAAAGATCTCAGTTGAGCTAACAAGAAAGCTGATCGTATATATAAATCTATATATATATATTCATATATATATATATATATATAATTAATACTTCATGGACTGCATCCATGTTTCGTCTTAAAACTTTAATACCCTCCACCGGGCAAAGGCATGCCTCAAAAAACCTATGCTTGTTATTGTTGTGATTGTTTTTGTGCATGTTGCACACCCAAAATAAAAGCCAGTTTGTGGCTGCTGCTACCCCTCTTGCCCTACACCCCCTCGTCCTACCACCACCCCTCTCACTCACTACCCCATTCCATGCACCAACTTGAGCTGCTCTTTTTTTTTGGTGGAAATTGCAATTTGAACTTTTGAGCGTTGAAATTTTGTGTGTGTTTTGTGCTTGACTTCATTTTTTGGTCTGGGCGCCCATATCTGTAGCTGGATCTGTATCTTTTTATGTGTATCTGTTTCTGTATCTGTGCATTTGCTTGCTGTCCCGCATTTAAATAGCAAATGATTAGCTTCAATTGGCTTCAATTGCGTAGAGCGGCTCGTGAATAACAATAATAATAATACACCCAAGTTGATATTTATATATATATATTTGTTTAAGAAGATGTAGTACCTTGGGTTCCGACAAGACTCCATCCACACCCCCCTGCCCCCATTTCGCATTTCAAATTGCCTATTCTCAAAAGTTTTCAACAGCTCATTTCGAAATTGTTTTGAAAAAATCAGACGCCCGTTTTGACCTCTTTCTAGGTCTCCTTATGTCTGCGTGTGTGTGTGTGTGTGTGTGTAATCACATTGATTTCAATTGGCTCAGAGTTGAAGTAGCATTTAAATCAACTAGGCGCAAATTCTTCAAGACTCTTGAATTTTTTGCAATGCAATAAATTTCATTTAAGCCTCCCCACTGAAATGTGGCACACTTTCCCAAGTACTTTCCATATCTGTCCGTCCATTTGTCCATCTGTCTGTCCGCCTATTTCTCTGTATGAGCTAGCCCAGCTAGCCAGAGACTATAACAGCTAAAGACTTCAATTTTCTACAATAAGTTCACGCTTACCACAGGCAGAACCAGTCCATTGTATTTGATCGATAACTATCAATACTAATCGATTTCCGGTGGCAATAAAATACACAATTTTAAATACATGGCCATCCAATTGATATATACCCAGACATAATATTATTCAACTGCATTAATACGCACATTTTCTAACTAAACCAAACACTCGGCAAGCTTGCCATATATTTAACAACTACTGGCTACAGGGTATCTGCCAATCGAGCTGCATCAAGTGGTAAGTGGTAAGCGTCTTGGCTTGTCAAGTTTTGCAGCGCAGAGTTCAAATTCCAATTATAGTTCCGTCCTCTAACAAAGACTCTGCTTACATTACAAGATTTTGAGCCTTGACATATTTAGTTTTGGGTTCCTATTCCTCGACTTTTTCTTCTTCATCTTCTTAAACTATTTCTTGGCCAGTGCCAAGTGGTAGTTATGTATATATATATATATATATATATATATAGATAAATATACAACGTTTGCATATTCAGCAGCCTGCAATTGACCCCATTTTGAAGATAGCTCCCCACTTTCCACTTTCCTACGCCTGGCCTGTCTTGGAAGACGACGACCAAGCATTAAATTATATTTTATGTGCAAATTATTTAAGTTGGTGCGCAAGTTTGGCAAAATAGGAACATTACGTCGAGATATATGCATATATAAGACACACACACATACACTAACAGAAAATAGTAGTCATTATTTGAGTGCAAGCAATGAGTTTTTTTTTTTCTTTGGGCGCTTGGCCAACGGCCATCAAAAATGATGGCAAACAAAGCCATTAACATAGAGCAAGTGGCGAGTGGAGGTTGGGAGTGCGGCGGGGCGGGTCGGGGTGGGGCAGGGGTTTGTGGAAAGGACAGCAGACAGACAGACAGGCAGGCAGGCAGGCAGACATGGGTTATCATTTTAAACAGATTTTTCTAGCTTTGATTTCAGCCAAAAGGAGAAGGACAGCAAATGAAGCCTTTCTCCCAAATGCATTTTCTATAATAATATTTTTGCTTTATTTTTTGTTGGTTTTATTTGGTTTTTGTTTTTAGTTGTGCTGTTCATGCGAAAAGTTTTCAATTGCTCTGGCGTCACTTTTTGATTGCTTTGATGTGTTTTTCTCGCACATTTCCCCATTTCTGAATTCATGACAAAAGTTTTTCGGTGGCAAGGACGCAAGGATGTGCAGCTAGCAAGCAGAAAGTTGCAAGTTGCATGCAGCAGCAAACAGGACACAAAAGCCGGGCGCAACTTTCGCTTTGATTTTCAAATATCACACACACACAGTGTGTGTGTGTGTGTGTGCTTGGCGTTTGGTTTTTGGAGTTTTGCATTCCCCAATCTTTCTCTCTCTCGCTCTCTCTGTCTCTCTCTATCACGCCGTCTCCCATCTCTCACTCTATCTGACTGTTTATACTTGGCCTGACAGAAAAATGAAAGTTTAATGCATTTGCCAAATACAATTTTCTCAAATTTTCGACAACTTCTATGTGCATTTATATAATATATTTATATATATATATAGAGATATATGTCTAGTTCTCTATCTGTATTGCTCAACCAACAAATTATATTATATATTTTATTTAACTCTCTTTTTTCTCATTTTATTATTATTTACTTTTTATGTATTTGTTGGTCTGCGCGGAAATTGCATTTCATTTTATTTCGTCGAGTTTTGCATTCATTTTCCTCATTCATTTATTTTTATTTTTATTTTTCTGTGTGTTGTGAACTTTTCAGCATTTTTTCTTTTTCATTGGCCCCTTTTTTATTTTTTGCATCCCGTCCGCCTTTGGGGGCAAGTTTAAATGGTTTAAAGTGCTTATACTGCAAATATTAAAATGGCTAAAGGGACGCGGCAAAAGTTAAGCTGCCAAAGTGTAAGAAAGTTATATTGCGGGAGAGGAGAGGAGAGGCGAGGAGAGGGGAGGAGAGGGTGGTAGGGATAAAGGGAGTAGACTGGTTTGCAATAGTTGCAATATTAGTTGCAAGTGCCACATAAAGCAGACGACGGCATAAAGAGATACGATGAGCTGGACTTAACTGCCAATAAAATAAAAAATACTTGCAATTATATCAGTGAAGAAAGAACGCTTTGTGGCAAAGGAGGAAAGGGGAGGGGCGGGGGAGGGTGAGGGCTGGGGAAATGGGTATGAGGCTGAGGGAATTACAGTTGCAGTCGTCTTGCTTCATGATCACATATTTATTTACAAATTGAAGACATGCAACGAAATGGTTGTGTGTTGCTTTTAAGGCATGCAAAGCTTAAACTAGTTGTGAATTTTAAGTCGAATGTGAGTGGAATTTATGCCTTTGTTTTATATATAGAAGACATGCATATAAATATATAATTACATGTATCTGCTCAAGTAAAACCAGTTTGGCTTTCAAGTTAAGTTCGATTAAAATAAGTTGTGAACTCTAAAGAAATATATTATTCTGTTTTCTTATCTTGAAGAATAAATAACACTTTCTATAAACTATGATTATGGAAATATTTATAATGATTAAGAATATCAAGCACTTAATTAAAGTATGAACATTTATATATATGATTCTTTTCTTATCTTGGACAATTTAGAATATAATTAAAAATATGATACATGGACAGTATATGAATTTCTGGACAATTTCTAATCATTATCCCATCATCTCTTCTATATGGGAAATGTATTATTGCTTATGTCACGCTTCTGCTGTTTGAAATTGAAGTTTTCCATATTGATAAATGAGGCAGGCGCCTGCTGCCTGGGATTGTCTAAGAGTCACAAGAAGCACAGGCAAAAGCAAATACATGGCGAGAGAGATAGAGAGGGGGAGAGAGAGAGAGAGAGAGAAGGAAAATGTTTTTAATCTATAAATTGGAAATTCCCTCAACAAAACATTTCTTTTAATTGCCGCACAACTTGTGTTTACATTGCGACGAGCACGGCAAAAAGGGAATAAATAGAGAGAAGGGGAGAAATAGAGAAAGGGAGGTGGGAAGTGCTAGAGGGATAGATAGAGATAGGTGAGGTTAGACGGAACGGTGGGTGGGGGAGGGGGAGGGGTAAAACGATTTGTAGCCCCTGGGCGACGAATTTGTTTGCCTGTCAAATAAAACAAGACGCATCAAATTATTTCAAATTTATCGCGCAGCCCAGCAGCGCTAAAGGTGTATATAGGCAGTAAGTAAGTGTGTCCTTTGTATGGGTGTCCTGTGTGTGTGTGTGTGTGTCTTGTGTCCTGCGACAGTCCGACCCTTCGGGCGCAGCAGGCAGGCAGCTGGTCACAAGGCAAGCCAAAGCAACGAAAACAACCCCCGAAAAATTGAGGAACCACAGAGAAAAACAGAGAGATATATGTTCTATACAATATTGAAATGTGCTCGTTGCTGTTCCTGTTGTTGTTGTTGTTGTTGCCCAATTTCAGGTAGAGCTCTCTTCCTCTTGTTGTTGTTGTTGCCCATTTGTAGTCATTTTTGCCACAGATTCGCAGACCGCAAAATGACAGTCGAATGGGCAACAATAACGATTAATGGGCCAACAGACCAACACACGTCTATATACATATATATGTATATATATATATATGATTATATAGTTACACTAAGAGAAATAAGTTATCGTAGTCAACTCAAGTAGAAACGTTGTTGAAATAAGTCATATAATAGAACTTGATTCGTTTTTCTTTTTAGTATATTGAAATTGTGAACCGATATATATATATATATATATATATATATATATATATATTCATGAACCTGATCAATTCCTCTGCCTGTCAGTCCATCTATATATATGTGTGTGTTTTATGTCTTCTATGTTTCGTGTATTTTCAGAGTTGATACCCATATTTATCCAGGATCTGTTGTGCCCCTTCTGAACCTAGAGCCTAATTCGTGCTCGAATGTGAGAATCTTAATTGCTTTGATTTCTTCTATGTCCACTGAGCTTACTGAACTGTTATCTTAAAATATTTGCTGAGATGTGCTTTCAGGATTTTTCTTCAAGTGTATGCGCTATATTTGCCATGGATGGTTTTTCTGTCCGTTTGTCTAACAAATCAAAATTATATTTTGACACGCAGCAGCAGCAGCAGTAAATGAGAAATGAGTAAAACTTGCAATTAGTTGAGATAGCTGCCACTGATGAGTGTTGCACATGCCAAACACTCTCTCTCACACACACACACACACACACACTAGGTACCTTATGGTTATTATCTCTTGTTGTTTTTCTTCTCTTTTTGTGGGTTAATGGTACTTTAAACTGAACTCCACATAGACACACACAGACACAGACACAGAGGCAGAGGCAAACAGAAACACTCACACAGATAGACAGGAAGCGACTCTACTTACATCAACTCTGGTTTCTTTTCATTCTCAATTTGAGTTTGATTTGTATTTTTGGTCATTGCTGCTTTTGTCTCTGCTTTGATTAATATTTGGCACGCAACAATGCAATTTGCTCCGATTCAGTTTCAGTTTCAGTCGATTTACTTCGACAACAACTACAACAACAACAGAAAATACCAAAATGTGTAACAACAGCAAACTAACTGCTAAATCATCGCAATCATCTCTCCAACCCAAAGACAATAACTCGCCAAGCCAAACACACATTAGTGTAGTTTTAAAGCAAATAAGAAAAACCACAAAAGTCACACCGAAGATGAAATACACTTGCTGGCAATTATAGAACGCATAACTGTTGAGTTCGGTTTGCAAACTTGTGAAACAAACACTTATCAAAATCAATCAAAAAATCATCTTTCGACAAATCGTTCCGATGGCAGCTATATGATATAGCAATCTCATCCATCCGTCTCTGACTGACATATATTGCCTGCTGCATAAACTGACTGGTTAGTCAGATATGGGTATAACGACTCGACTGTCAATGGTTATCAAGAATATATATACATATATATATATATATATACATATATATATTAGAACAAAATGATAATATTTTCTATTATTATTGGAGGTGCTTCATGCTCCCTTCTGAGTCTTCTTCTATACACAAAATCGGTTGATTGCGTTACTGATTAAACCTAGCTTATCTCGATCCCTGACTGCCCAACCAGATCCTTAGATAGCCTAACCAAATATGATCGTTTCATGTTAAATATTCCTCTGATCGGTTCAAAAATCTTAGTTCACATTTTTTATGGCTGCGATTTATAGCGCCCCGTTCAGCTATGTGCTTTGTGGGCGTGTCTCGTCCCTCATTGCATATAAATCAAAAACGAAATGAAAACAAAAACGAGCAAAAAAATACAAAATAAAAAGACGAAGCGCTTAAAATGCAATTTAGTCAATGCAATTAAACAAGAGACAGAGAGATAGGTTGCTCGGTTAGGCAGTAACTTTTATTTTTGTTTTCGTTGGTCACGCCCTCTCCTCCTCCCCTCCCCACACACACACACACACACACACACACACACACACACACACACACACACAAAAGCGAAACAAGCGCCGACTGATTTTTATCAACTAACCAAGCGTAACGCAGACAAACACTTCCTAAATCACTTGAGTCGTTCCAAATGTAACCCCCTCCCCCTTCCTTACCACCGCCCCTACCCATTCCTCCCCTTCTGCCAGACAGTCACACACAGAGACAGAGAGCACCCTCAAAGAGAACCCTCGCAAAAGAAGAAAAACGTTTCCTGCGCACATAAAACATAAATTATTTAATTTTTTTTCTCTCTCTTCTTCGGTCTCTTCATCTTTTGCGCGTAGGCAACCAAAGTCGACAATGGGGAAGAGGTGGGGGGGGGGGGCTGCTCCTTAAAGGGGGGCGGAGTGCGGACACATATTTCATATGGGTGGGGTTGGGGTTCGGGTTGGTTGTTGGGGGTGGAGTTTGTGTTTGTTATCAGCATTGTCGATGGCGTCGTTTGGCATAGAATAGAAAATTATGAAATACTTTCGCTCATTGACTTCATTAAATTATTTCGCATTTATTTGGTGCGCGTATCTCACGGATACCTTTTATTTTCTGTATACCCTGTTACCGAGGGTAGTAGAAGGGTAGATTGATTCGTTGATGTCCGATAAATATATATGTGTCTATGCAATCATGTTGTTCAAATTGGGTTGTCTGGATTGTACATAACAATTATTATCTTACACAATTTCAAAGCTAGAATCACCACATTGTAACCCTCTTCAGAAAGCCAACCACGTCCAAAACCTAAACCTGTCTCAATTTTGAGCTGAAGTTATCAAACTTTACCAGAAATCTGCTGCCAATTTTGGTAAGACTATTTCATTGTTACGACCTAGTTAACAACAGAAGGTATGTTTATCGATTCATCGATAAGATTCTTAGGCCAAGGGAATTCCCTTTCCCTTTCCCTTTCAAGTACGCACGTTATTCTCATTTGACAATCAATCAATCAAATTATTAACAATATTAATCGGTTAATCGGTTAATCGATTAAAGTGGTTTGCACTTCACTGACTTGTTTCCTTCTTTGACCTTTGACATGTGCGATTTTGGCTCAAAATTTGGCATCTGCATCGATCCGATTGAAATTCGTTCGATATTTCGAATAATTAATATAGATTCTATTTTTTTTCAGCTTTCAAATAACTTCTAAGGCAATCTTTTAAAAGTAGGGCAACTTTTTTCACAATTCAATCAAACTTGCCACGGCAAAAAAAAAACTTTACGACATACTCATAAGCAGCAATGAAAAAAAAAAATAAATAGGAAATGAAAAACGTGCGGCATATGAAGCAGTGGAACCGAAGATGAAGAAGAAGAGCAGGGCAGAGAGCAGAGCAAGAAGCAGAGAGAGAATCAGGCGCCACGTTCTAGACTCCAAAAGTTCGCATAGAACATTGGGCAAAGGAGGAGCTGAGCAAACGTTTTGCATAGGAAATGGGCGAAAAGTCAACGCACAGAGGGAGCGATGGGAGTTGCCGGAGAGCAGGCGGAGGAGTGAAGAGGGGGAGCAGCGGTACCGACAGGAATAATAAATATTCAGTTTAAGTAAATGGGCTTTTATCGCGCATCTCGGGGGTGCCATAATTTGCCATTTTTGCCTCCGCGCAGTCTGCGCTTTTCTTTTTTTTTTCTTTCCTTTTTTTTTTTTGCTAGAGTTTCGGCTTTTGGCTTCTGCTACTTTTTTTTTGTGGCACACACACTTGCAATTTGGCTGGGGGGCACAAATGTATGTAATTGATTCAACAAACGGCAAAACGGGCGCAAAAGGTGCCAAGAAACAAAGCGCAAAACTTGGCGACGCCATAAAAAAAGACAAAAAAAAAAAAAAAAACAGAGAGAGGGGTAGAGGGGCAGAGGGACAGAGAGTGTGAAGGAAGCAGGTGGGGGAGAGTGAGAAAAGTGCTTCGGTAACAACAACAATTATACGCATAATATATTTTCACCATAAATATAAATATACACACATACACACACACACACACACACACATATATATATATATATATATACATATATATTTTATGTATATGGGTTTTGGTTTTTCAGTTTCAGTTTCAGGTTTCAATGCTAAATTACAGGCAAAATAAAAAGTGAAATATAAAAAGGGCGAGAGTGCTGCTTGAGCAAAAGATACCCTTGAAATATATTTATACATACATATGTATGTATATATATATATATATGCATTAAAATCATTCAAAGATTCCAAAGCAAAATTGGACTTGATTGTTGTGTCAAAAATCTCAAACAAATCAATTCACGAATGCGAGTTAATTAAATAAGCTCAACAGCTCACTCATTCCTTGCCCCAACAACTAACTAGCTGTCAACCATAAGCAGAATCAAACAACTTCATTCCCGATGTGGATAATTTTGAGGGATAATTCGAGAAGACCTTGCTTATCTTTCTATATACATAAGTATAACATGGGAAACGGTTAAAACTAATTGTAAGTTATCATATTTAACTTTGGGCAGGAGAAATGTCAATAAATTAAAAATAATGCCAGTTGTAATGTACCTCAAATATAGGATGCATAAGATAAATAACTGCAACATAGACTCAAAAGTCGAAGCATTTTTGGCAGACAATTTGAAAATACATAAAAAAAAGGCAACTTAAACGCCCCCTTTTCTTTTACAGGGTATTTGCCACAGAAAGCAAAGTCACGCATAGACGAAGAGGACCCCGGACCCCGCACCCCGGACCCGAGACTGTGGACCCCAAAACCCTAGAACCTAGACCCTTGATGCCCATTCTCAACGCTGCCGCTGGCCATAAAATAATACAAAAAAAAGGCACAAACAACAACGGCCAAAATATAAAAAGAGCGCATTTTGTGGCTGGCAAATCACTTCAGCTCAGTTCAGTTCAGTTCAGCGCCTCCCCCCAACCACCACCCAGCAGCAACAATTTAGCTCATTTATTTTTATACATTTTAAGAAACAATAAACCGACGGACCATAAAACACGCAGTTACAAAATGAAAATGATTTAAGACAATGCCAGCGCAAGAAGAAGATGGAAAAAAAGAAAAGTAAAACCCCACAAAACATACCCAACCCCACCACCACCCTCCATACAAAGTGTGACCTTTGTGGAGAGCTGTGAATCTCCATGAATTATACGCAGCAAAAAGTTGAACATTGTAATTGCAACGCTTTAAATGCCACAACTGAGTGTTGTGATTTACAGTCAAGTTGTAAACGTATTTAGGGTATATACAACACATATATAAAGAAGCAAGAAACATTTAGAAATAATACAATAATAATAATATTATAAAACATAAGACAGACAGAGACAGATCGACTAGCAGACACCCTGCACTCAGCCGTCTTCTACTAATTTTACTGGCAATCGCTTTAACTTACTCTTAATGCAATATATTTTGGCATATTAAATCTTTAAGGATATTTCTGACAAACTGAAAGCCAACTGAAAATTCAGTTCAGATACATCTTAGCCAAGAGCTATAGCTCATTAATCGGGCAGCGACTCTGACAGGGCTAAGACACAAAGTGAAAATGCAGGCTGCCAATTATTATGCGAAGATATGAGCTTATTGCTAAGCAGACTAGTTAAAATGTAACTATTCCAGGACATGTATATATATATATATACAATATATACAAATATATATATATATATATATAGATAGGATTATGCGCAAGTATTTCATATATGCACTAGTTGGCAGGTAAAGCCCTCAAGCTGTTGAATGCGTTTTGCGATGTGCTCAACTTTGACAGGGATTAACATAAAGAGACGGCGTGCGAGCTGGCAACGTGCAACGTGCCGCATGCAACTTGCAACTCATTAGTGCCACTCGAATCGGTTGCCATTTGAGGCGCACTTAAAGCAAGCAGCAAGCAGCAGCAGCTAAAAGTTGACACTTAATGTTGCAGCTTGAAATGGATTCCAGCAGCTTTAATGAAGATGCTGAAACTGCAGCAGCAGCGAAGTTTGGCAACGTTGCAGCTGTTGCACGTGTTGCAGTTGCTGTTGTTGTTGTTGCTGTTGTTGTTGTTGCTGTTGTTGTTATTGCAACTAAAACAATAAGTTTGCCAGCCCCGCATTTAATGAGCTGAGTTTCATTTGCTGACTTTAAATCTGCCACTGGCAACAATCTGCCCCAGTTTCTGTCAGGATGTGTTCTTAGTTACACTGAAAACAGAGCAATACAGAAAACCACACAAAAACAGGCGACACTTAAAAAAAAGAAAAACATTGAACAAGCCGAGAATAGCATTGGCTAAGTTAAAATTTGTGCAAGTCCCACATAATTTATGCGTTATCTGAAAAAATAATTAAAACATAATAGTAATAAAAAAAAAATGTTTAAAAAATGTAAGAACAATTCAACAATTGGAAAATTTGCTTGTGAATTATAAAATAAATATAATAATGTAGAAAATTATATGATATAAGATGTTAAATAATTATTTTTCTGCTGGATTTGTTGTATTCTTTCTTGATCTGTTCATTTGTATTTTTTGCAGTGTTGCTGAATGTAAAATTTAATTAAGCTTCTTTGCCAGAGACGTCTTAAGCTGCACAGATGCACACACACACACACACACACACACGCACTTCCATACAAATGTTTTTGCAACCACAGGCACTTGACTCCTGGAGTGCGGCAATTTCTTGCCTCGAGCTTCGAGCTTCGAGCTGCTGCTGCTGTCGTTGTTGTTGTTGTTGTTGCATCCTTCAACGCCTGCCACCTGTGCAACGAAATTAACCAGCCAACCTAAGCAAACACACACACACACATCCTAGTCTCCCACCTCATGCCGCTACCCGCAAAATAACCTTAATTTCCAAGATGTGATTTTGTGCGTTAGAAATGGATAAAATTGGTTTGAAGTTCTCCTGCAGCTTGTCACAGGCAGCAAAAAGGCTCTGCGCACTTACAAAACCTATATATATATATATACATATATATATGTATGTATGTATAATGTATTTGTCAGCGATTGCTGCGTTAATCAGAATTTTATTTGAGTCTTGCTGCCGTTTAGTTTGAAAAAAATGAAAATAATGTGACCAAATTGAAGTACACTTGTTTTCTTCCTGTTCCTGTTGATTGATTGGTGAACAGCAATTATTTCAATTTGGTCACATTATTTTCATTTTCATTTTTCAGCAATCGCTGACAAATACATTCTAGAACAATATTTGTGCAATCTGTCAACTAGCTACAAGTCAATTATAAAAAATCTCAATTCATTTATTCATTTGCGAACGAAACTCCAGCGACGTGCTCAAGAAAAAATATCCCTTTAATAAACGATATTTATATTATTGTATATAACATCATTTTGTGTTAAAAATAAAGCAAAACTATAAAAATGGCGGCAGAGAATAAATTAAAACAGAAACACGCGAAAAAGCGGGCAATGCCTTTAAACGAGGCAGCCACAAAACGCGCCCCACTCGGCGACCTGCAGAATCGGGAATTAGCTCGTGAAATAACCAAGGATGTGACCTCCAAACAGCTGAAAGATGTGAAGACGTCGACCAAGGCTCGCGCGGACACACCCTGGAAGAAGCAGCCGCTGGGCACAGCAAATGGGGCAGCAAAAGCACGCATGCAGCGGCTGCGTGCCACAACTACTGCTGCCGACCGATCAGCAGCAAGGACAACAACGACAATGACCCATGCAAAACATGTCACCGATGCAGCGAACAGTAAGCGTAAGTTGAAAACCCCTCCACTAATCCTCCTGTCACCACACCACATTCAATCCAACGTACAGTTGCAGCAGCCACAACAGCGGCAGTAGCAGCAGCATCCAAACAAAAGTCCACAGCCGATGGGAAAAAGACAGGCAACGGTGGCAGTGAGCGCAAATCGCTGACCAATGTGGCTCCAGCTCCAGCTGAAGTTGCAGTCAAGAAAAAGGTAGCAGCAGCATCCAAACAAAAGTCCACAGCCGATGGGAAAAAGAAGGGCAACGGTGGCAGTGAGCGCAAATCGCTGACCAATGTGGCTCCAGCTCCAGCTGAAGTTGCAGTCAAGAAAAAGGTAGCAGCAGCATCCAAACAAAAGTCCACAGCCGATGGGAAAAAGAAGGGCAACGGTGACAGAAAGCGCAAATCGCTGACCAATGTGGCTCCAGCTCCAGCTGAAGTTGCAGTCAAGAAAAAGGTAGCAGCAGCATCCAAACAAAAGTCCACAGCCGATGGGAAAAAGAAGGGCAACGGTGGCAGTGAGCGCAAATCGCTGACCAATGTGGCTCCAGCTCCAGCTGAAGTTGCAGTCAAGAAAGAGGTTGCAGCAGCATCCAAACAAAAGTCCACAGCCGATGGGAAAAAGAAGGGCAACGGTGACAGAAAGCGCAAATCGCTAACCAATGTGGCTCCAGCTCCAGCTCCAGCTGAAGTTGCAGTCAAGAAGAAGGTGATTTTGCGCAACAACGTGCCACAGGCAATAGCAGCTGTAGCAACAACAAAAACAACAACCATTGTGGCCCTGTCCAGTCGTCTGGCTGATGTGGAGGCCATTGATGCGGGTGATCGGAAGAATCTGATTATGGTATCTGAATACGTGAACGATATTTACGACTATCTGTACGAGTTGGAGGAGCAGCAGCCCATCTACTCGGATCACTTGAGAGGTCAGTCGGTGGTGTCGTATCTAATGCGTGCCACCCTCATCAACTGGATCAGCGAGGTGAATTTTGGGTTGGATTTGACAGAGGATACCTTCTATTTGGCGGTCGCCATTATCGATCGCTATCTGCAGGTGGTGAAGGACACCAAACACCAGTATATGCAGCTGGTTGGCATCTCTGCGCTGTTCATAGCCACCAAATACGAGGAGCAGTCTTCGGCGACCATGTGTGACTTTGTCTGCGTTACGGGTTATACGTATACGGCCAATGAGATTAAGAAAATGGAGCAGCTCATACTCAAGGCGATCGATTACAATCTGTCGCGTCCACTGCCCATCCATTTTCTGAGGCGCTACTCGAAGGCAGCCTCCGCTGATGATGAGCATCATGCCATGTCCGAGTACTTCTTGGAACTGGCCAGCATCGACTACACTCTGGCCAGCTATAAGCCCTCCGAGATTGCGGCTGCTTCGCTCTTGCTGTCGCTCCACTTGCTCAATGGCAATGCTCGTGCTCCGACGGGCTTCAATGACAGCCACTGGACACCGACGCTGGTGCACTACTCGAGATACACTGCTGCTCATCTACGCCCGATTACGCAGAAGATAGCGAAGTTAGCACGCAATGCACCCACTGCCACATTGAGCGCCGCTTACAAGAAGTATCAGTTGAACCAGTTCCACAGGATCGCACTGCGCACGGAGCTGCGTGGCCCGCTTATAAACTCGATTCTGGTCAAGACGAAGAAGAAGATGATGAATTCGAAATGAAAATCGAACCAGAAACACGCAAGTTGTCATATAATATTCGAATTCATAAATGCATTTATCATTTGATTTTAGGGTGTCTGCTAGTCGAGCTCTTTGTTTGTACAAATCTTAAATATATAATGCTTTCGTCATTATTTCCCAATTATCGATTTGTATATATTTTAAATATTTAATTTTTTCCCCATTTTTTCTTAATTACTTTAAAAATTGTCAGATATGAAATGAATGGAATATTCTTTTGATTTTGGCTCACAGCACTTCCCCTCGCAACGCACACATTAAAAAGATTTATGTGCCAACCCCCTCCCCCCACCCATCCCCCGCCATCCGCTCTCCCCTCTGCCCTCTGAGCAGCCCTGAGACATTTCAACTGTCGTTCTTTGCGCTCCAATTCACTTTAATGTGCAACACAAAATTGATTCTCTATTTAAATTCAAAATATTTAAGTATTTTTATTATTTGATTTGTTGTGTTATTTTGTGTTGCAAGTGAAATTATGAAACTTCGTTGTGTTTTCTTCGTCGCATTCTCCATAATAATGTCAATTGTTGCAACATTTATTTGGGATTTGAATATTTTTGCAAGCCATTTGATTTCTGTATGTTTTCCTAATTGGAAAATTTATGGAATTGTTTTCAATGGTTTTGTTTTGTTTTGTTTCTTTTATTTTTTTGACAACAATTATTGAGTAAACTGCCACTGATTGGTTGACAGTAATTGACAAGCGCAACCAATATAATATATAATCTAATATGAATATCGAATATTGAATAAAGTAACAAACATGATTAAATCATGTACAATTCGAATTGGAATATTTATTTTATTTTATCAAAAGTGAATTTTCCACAATCATATAAAAACAATAAATAATGTTTATATAAACACTTAGGACGTAAATATTATGTGATGCTGATAAATTTTTTGAATTGTGGAAATATCGAACCCAAACAGTGTCATTTGAGAAGCATCAAATTCGAATGAGCCTAAGCAGTCAAAAAGTCTATGAAGGCCGAAAAAAAAAGTGTGGAAACTCAATGTTGTAAAAAATATCTTCATTAATTTTTTGATTTTTAAATACATTTTTACAGTGTTCTTTTTTGGTGAATCACCTCAATTCCAAAATCTAGAATAACTGGTTGTAATTGAAACAAGAAAAACAACAATTGTTATTTGAATGCCTTATACATATGAGAAATGGATATTTCTCAGACAGTTACCATTATCAATGCTTGGCCAAAAACATTTTCACGTGTATTATGCATAACTTTGCCTCTGCCACTGCCTCTGTCTCTGCAACACAACGAAGCAAAGGAAACCAAAAAAAAAAAACACAAGAAGCTGAAAAAAAGGTGCTGGGCAAGCTTCAGTTTAAGCTTCAGCTGGAGAAGAACAACAACAACAACAAAAACAGCAGAAAATCAGTCGAGTGTTTTGGCAAGGTGTGCACAGGTAGAGAGTGAGAGAGAGAGAGGGGGCGGGGGCTGTGTGTGTAACAGTTGTGCTGATTCACAGGCACGATGCGAAGAGGTGCCAAATGGGAAACAAAAAACTGGCCAAGTCAGTGCGAGATGGGAGGGTGGGGGCAAAATTTGAAGGAAGAGTGGTAGTCGAGGGGAGGGGCCTAAACAGGAGTTGGGAAAATAAACGATGTTGTCTATGACAAGGCATGACGGTAATGACGACAAAGGCAAAGACGGGGCAGTAGGGTAAGAAAGGGGGGCACAGGTTGAAGGACTAGCCGTTGAAACTGAAGTGTTATGTGTTGTGTGTTTGGGCCAAGTGTGAGCCCGAGAGCAGCCAGAGCTGGACATTTGGACATACACGGCAAAAAAATACATACTATAACATAAAGTTATAAGAAGGGCATGCACAATTGTCATATAGTCAGACACGCTGATAAATTGGCATTAGCTGATTCCCCTACTGCTATAAGTACAAATTTCGTATATCTTTTATTAGTCAATATGCATATAGATAAGATATATGCCTTCGAATAATATAAACCAAATATATATATATATATATATATATATATATATATATATATATATATATATATATATGGATATATATAATATAATATTAATTTTAATCTTAGCATAGATCATGTTTATTTTTGTTCAGTGTTCAGCTCTGCTTCATTTTCAGCTCTGCTTCGCATCAGTTTCGCTGCTCGTTTATTGTGTTTGGTATTTTTCAATTCAAGGTTTTTGCGTGGTCCTCCGCTGCCTCTGCATCAGCAACTGCCACTGACACTGCCTGACTACCTGGCCTCGCTCTCTCACTCTGCACTCTGCAGTCCTCTTTGCCTGCTTGCCCACCTTCCTTTCGACCTGTCCGCCTGCCTGTCCAACTGTTCACTTCACACCTCTCTCGAGGCGTGCACATTCCATTTCTCCGTCTCCGTCTTCGCCACCATCTTCGTTTTCATGTTCGTCTTAGTCGTAGTTTCAATTTCAGCACAATCATCTAGCCACAGCCAAAAAAGGAAGAGAGACAACCGTGAGGGGGTAAAGAGAGAAAGAGAGAAAGAGAGAGAGAGAGAGAGAGAGACTAGATCGAATCGCAGGCATTGTGCGAAAGATGGCACTGAATGCTGCTATGATCGGCAGACTTCTTCAGCTACTTAGTTATTAGAAGTATACAAGACGCGTCCAAAAAGTTCAAAAAAGACTCGATTTGAATAGTGAAAACAATAGACTAAATACAAAAATGGTAATTTATCAGATATGCTTCAAATATATATATATTGCAGAGTTTTTGTTTTCCAAGCTTTGTAATTTCAACCCTAAACTTAATTTTTTTCACAATTTCGACTTATTTTGTAGCCCATTAAGAAATGGTTCAATTTTAACAAAGAATTAATTTTTGATTTTCATGATTAGATTTAGAAAATAAATCTCACTTTTGGTTTTCCATTTAACTATTTTATATTTATCATATTCCAGAAAAGAGATGGACTTTTGACTGTCACAGCTTGAATTTATTCGAGCTATTTCGATTTCATCTGCAACAAGGAAGTTGAACTTTCAATTCTCATATCTATAAAATGTATCTTAATCTATTTATATATATAGATAAATATATATATTTATTTAATATTCCAGCATTTAATAATTATATTTCGCATAGTTTTAACAAAATCTGCTTTATACTCGAAATCTACTCCATAATATTTTTTCAAGGGTATTTCCGCTTTCGTCAGTTGGCAGTGTGTGTCTGTTTGTGTGTGTGTTGGCATTGGTGTGGATAGTGTGGATGTTGTGTATGCGTGTGTGTGTGTCTGTTTGTGTGTGTGTGTTGCCTGAGCTAGCATCGTAAATCATCTCAAGTAGCTGGCTGCTATTTGGTATGTTTTGTATCTACAACTATAACAATTTGCAAGTGTAGGCAGCACAGATACAAAGATATACACATCCACACACACACAGCCGCACACACACGCACACACACACAATACACACACAAATACAGCTGTCAGTCAGCGCTGACGAAAACACCTTTTGACATTTGTGTTGCACTAATTTGCCAGGCAACAACATAGAAGATGGTGCACAGATCCGCAGATACAAGGATACACACACACACACACATGCACACACACACATACAGAGTGCGCCTTGCAACTCGCTAACAGGTAAGAAAAACGCTTTGCACTTGCCACAAAAATTACGTTCAACGGACAACAGCTGTGCATGCTGTGAATGATGATAACGAAGTTGCAGCCGATAATGATGCACTTAATGAAGTTAATGTTGCATTATTTCAAAGGGGCAGCAGCAAAACGAAACAAGCAGCCCCCATCAACATCATCTTTGATTTTAGCAGCAAGCGGAAAAGAAGCTAACGAAAAAAATAACACTTCAACAGCTGTGCGAAATTTGAGCTAATTTTTTCTTCTTTTTTTTGAGAGAGAGGGGGGTTGTGGGGCTGTGGGGGATAAGTATTATAATCAATCACATTTTGTGTTTGCGTGTGCGTGTGCGTGTGTGTGTGTGTGTGTGTGTTGAAGAGCTGTGAGAACTTGGGAGCAGTATTAAGTGCACAAATTGAAATTAAGGGCGAAGATTTTTCGAGGCATTTTTGAAAGGGATTTTTAGGCGAAGTTTTGACTAAACCGAATAATTAAAATAACTTATTCAAATTGAAGCATTTCTTGGAGCAGTTAAAAAACACTTCCTTTTCTTCCTTTCGAATCCAAGAAAATGTTTTCTCACAAAATTCACTTTTCACAAATCGCATGGAAAACTCAAATTCAGCAAAACTTGGAAAATTAAACGGATGAAATCAGATAAAACAAGTCTATATATAATATAAAAATGTTTCCATTCTTTTTTTCACCATTCTCAGCAAACAACAACTTAAAAATCAATTTGTGGTTCTGCACTTTAATAAATAAATAATTTTTAACATTAATTCTAATTTTATTAAGAATTATTTTAGCGATTTTCATACAAAAATTCATATTAATTCTCTCATATATATCTTGGATTTTCTCTTGAATAGAAGAAGTGCATTTTTTTATAATTTTCGAAATTATGCAGAAGAAAAATATTCAAACATTATTAAAAGAGAAGAGCATTAAAAACAGAAGCACTTAAGTAATTTAATTTAATATTTATATATTGTGCTCCAGTCGGAATCTGAGAATCTTTGTTGGTTTTATTATATCTAGTTTAGATGGGCGATTTCTTTGTCTCTTTTGAGTATTCCAAGTCAATCAATTTGTTGGCACATCATTATACCTAGCGAGTTGAAACTCTGACTGGATTCCTAATACAATCCCTGATAGCCATTTATTCCAATTCAGTATCCGGCACCTTATTAATCTCTGCTCTTTGTGGAGAATCCTTCAGCCATCTCCAGTTAAAGCAGCTTCTGCTGTTTAACCAAACTTTGCTTTAAGTCACATTAATTTCCATTGCTCAAAACGTTTTTTCTCAACTACCAAAATTAGTATTTCAAATTCACAGCAAAGTCTTCAATTGAAAATCAGTACACATTTTTCGCGCACCATTTTCAAAAGTTGTCAAATTCCATTTGCCGTCGGCATAATTTATGAGCACTATGGGTAAAAAAAATAAAAATGTTGGGAACAAATTTTGCACACGGCGCATAACTCAGCAAAAGTCTGCAAAAAGTAAAAACAAAATCGAAACAAAAAAAAACAAAATTGTTCAGTTTTTATAGGAAAATTCAAGCTTTCGCTGCTGGAAAAACCCAATAACGGTATTTATTGCATTTGCCTTTTTTCGGCATTTAGCCGTTTTATGGCTAATAATAATATTTTGGCTAGTTGGCATTTGGCTTAATTAAAGTTTGGACAAATATTCATTTTTTGTTTAGTCTTCAAATTCAGCAGTCGAAAAAAAGAAAAAATAAAATATATATATATTTATAAGATCCTTTGATTTCTTGTTTATTGACTTATTTAAGCTGTCACTTAAGTTTGTATGATATTAATAATTATTTATATAAGCATATATTCTATAATTTGTTTCCGTTAAATTGTTTAAACTGTTACTTAAGTCGCTTATTAGATTATTTAAGTATATATTTTAGTTTGTTTTTCTGCAAGTTTTTGTTATCAAAATCCTGTTAATTTTGTTGTTGTTGAACTTTACTTTAATAATTTTCGACTTTAACCAATGGAAATTCGACTTTATTTATTTGAGTTTATTTTTTGTGATAGTTGAATCTATTTATATAAATTATCTCCATTCGATTTCTTTACTTTACTTTCCACTTTGTTATTATTATTTGTGTTAATTGACTTTTGCTTGCTTCAGGCAAGTTTGCAATTTCAATTGATTTTTTATCGACAGCTTTGGCTTCACAATCATCAAAAATAATATGATAATTTGTTGTTAAACCTCACTTTAAAATGTATAATTATATATATGGTTTTCTCTGTTTGTTTGGCTCACAACTAATATTTTCCACTGGGCAACAATTACAGTTCGTTTAACAAATGAACCGTTGTTCGATTGTCGCGCAAAAATCCGTGAAACGTGAAACGTGAAAGCGTAAAAAGGACACAGGAAATGGTTGCTTAAATGCGGCCATTTTGTTGTTGTTTATGGATAAATATTAATAGCGAAAATTTGACCTACATTTGTTGCTGCTGCGTCTTCTGCTTCTTCTGCTTCCTCTTATGCCTCTGCTATAAAAAGGATTTTGCCGCCGCCGCTGCTGATGCTGCTGCTGCTGCTTCTTCTTATGTTGCTCCTCGCCGATTATCGGAATATCCAATAGAAGAATAACAGTGGCTGCTGTTGTTGTTGTTGTTATTTGATCCACGCGTAATAATTTAACGGCACTTTATGCTTGCAAGTTCTTTGTTATTGTTACAATATTTGCACTTGAAAAAAAAGATTGCAAAAAAATAATGAAAATTGAAGTTGCGGAGAAAACGAGGAACAAAAGATGCACAAGATAAATATTTATATTTATGTGCAGTTGCTGCTGCTGTTGTTGCAGTTGTTGTTGTTGTTGCTTCTTGGCTTGATTTGGTTTGGTTTTGGTGCGTTACACGCACACACACACGCACGCACACATGCACAGAGAAGCGCGCTCATACAAACAAACACACGTTGATTAAGCGACGTTGACGTAGACGTAGACGGACGTAGACGACGACGACGACGGGGGACACGCGATACACGACGCTCTCCGACAACGTGTCCAGACGCTTCAATGAATCGAACAGAACTGAACAAAACGTGTGCTGTGCCCCGTCACAATGGCTGCTGCTGCTGCTGCTGCTGCTGCTGCTGCCTATCTGCCTAACTGCGGCCCAAACTGCTGCTGCTGTTATTTGCCTGACAGCCAGAGACCAGAGAGAGAGAGATAGAGAGAGAGAGAGCGCGCAAAAAGCAAGAACAAGAGCGAACGTAATGCATATGTGCATTTGCTCGCGACATGTAAGTAAACATGCGGGTGGCTCTCTCGCTCTCGCTCTGTAACAGCTTCTGATTACATTGATGCTGCTGCTGCTGCTGAGACTGCTGTTAACTGCGAGTGAGTCTGTTAAATGTCAACCAATGCAATTTTTAGTAATATATAGTGACTACAGCAACCATAACATAAGTTGAAATTGATCTCAATTTAATTAACATCATCTAGTAATATATATCACTATATATTTATCGTGAAACATTGACTTTTACATGCTGCTCGCAAAATGTTTTACAGTCTGCCAAAATGCATCGGCCGACGATGGGTGTCTGTAAACCGTAGAAGGAACATAACAGAAAACAACTTACAACCTGTGCTCTATCTCTCCCTCTCGCATTCTTTTGCTGAGGGAGAGCACAGAAACTGGTTTTGGCCGTCCACCCACGTGACTGTTATACACGCTGAGCGTATGTTTACAGTTGACAGGACCAGAGCTCAACTGCTGTTAGCGGCCACAGGTTTCTGTTGCTGCGCTGCTAGCGTCGCTGTTCTAAACAGCTGTTTCCATTTTGTTTACTACGTCGCGTATAACACTTTGACTTAATTAATTGCCGACAATTCAATTTCGATATTTTGTGAAATTTTCTCAAGCAATTAAGAATCGATTATGCTACACGATTTATAAAAAAAATAAATAAATATTCGACTTACAGCATAATCAAATTCTAGGAAAATTATTACAAAAATGTTACATTTTATTTTTGAAATTTTCAATTGCAAAAATCACTTCTAAAATGGTGAAGCATAAAAGTTATTTGTTTGAGAATAAGAACATTTTTTATGTAACGGCTTCCAATCTAAACTCTCTTTATGTTCGCTGCAAGAGAGATAGAAAGAGAGAACCGCTGCTGCAGTCGTATAATAGTTTATGGCAAAAACTCTTATACGAGCAAAAGAGCGAACCCTGCGATTCAAAGGTTGCAAACTTGACTACTTGCGAATATTCGGAAACAACTTGTTGAGATCAGCAGTGAATGTAAATTCCTTCTTTTTTTTTTAGCATATAACAACTATTTACATTTTTGATTATAGTATTTACCAGCCATATAAAATAAATGCGGAATTCTTCTCCATCTTCTCCGCACACAACTGTTATAAAAAATAATAGTCTTAGGCGCGACGTCGACTTTCGCAAACAGCACGGTCAGCGCAAAGTGAACCCAACTCAAGTCCGAAATTTGACACCTCGTCTCAAGCGCAAATGTTAAGTTCCTCCTGCTATCCCCTACCCCATCCCCTCTCCCTATCCCTATCACTACTACTCCCACTCGCACTCGCACTGCTTGAGAACGAGACAAAGTGCCAAAACTGCAGTTGGCATCCCGTCATCGATAAACAGTTACAACACATTCACACACACATACACACACGCACATTTCTGAATCGCACAGAGAGCATAATAAGGTCAATCAACGGGCGCAGCGGGCGGCGACAGCGTCGTTGTCAACAGCTGCGCCAGCGCAAAAGGCACAAGAACAGCGCTAACAGTGACGGTGACAGCGACGGCGACTGCGCAGCCAGGCAGATTAATTGCGTCGTCGTCGTCGTCGTCGTTGCTGTCTGTGGCGTGAATTTATGAGTTTCACATGAGCGATGAGCCGCCAGCCAGTCAGTCTTTCTCTCTCTCTCTCACACGCACTCATCGCTTGTAGTTGGCTGTGTGTGTGTGTGTGTGTGTTCAGCGCCGGCTTGTGAGCGCCACTTGAGGTCCGTTGTCCGCCAGAAGATGCCAGAGTCTGTTGTGCTTCTTCTTACTCAACTTCTTTAACTTTGTTTTCTTTGGCCCTCGTCTTCGTTGTCTGCCATCCAGTTATTTGCTGCGTGGGCCCGCATTGTTGTTGTTGCTCTTGTTGTTGTATGTAAAACGATATGCTATGATATATGTATGTATGTATTTGTGCCCGTCAAGGTATCCATGCGTGTATGTGTTGAGTTGTTGTATAAGAAGTTAATTCAATTAATCGAAATTGAACCTTTTTTTTTGCTTTCAAATATAATGAACTATTGCTGTTTGGTATTAATATTTTTTCTCTCTATTTTTTTAACAAATTGCAGCATCGAACTTTAATTAAAAAGTCGATTCGAGTTCAATTCGAGTTCAATCGAACAAAGACTTGCCAATTATACATATCTGTATATATATATATATATATTATTTTCTCATGCGTTGCAAATTCAATTTCAATTTAGACAGCGATTTGTAAAGTGTAATTAAGCCAAATCAGTCGGCTATTAAACAATTGACGATAATTACGCGAAATTGAGAGAATATCAACAATTTACAGCTAATTGCGAAGAGATAGATAGAGAGAGAGAGAGAAAGACAGAGAGGGAGAGGGGAGTAGGAATACCTAATAAGCAAATGCAAATAAGTTTAAGAGTGAGAGAGAGAGAGCAGCAGCAAAGCAGTAATTAATAGAGTAATAAATAAAAATATGGAAAGGTGTTTGGTCTCCCCGCTCCCCTCTCAACGATCCATTCTCCTAAATCTGCAATCGCCGATCTTCCGTCTTCGATATTAAGACCCAAACTCAGTTGGACATCAATGTTTGGTTTTACACAAACAAAGCAAAACAAAACGAAAAAATAAAGAAACAGAAAAAAACTCCTACGTCTCTTTTGCTTGATGGCTCATGAAGAAATAATAAACACTGAGAGTGCTCAACGCTTAAATACTCTATAACAAAATCGAGCCACCGCAATGTGCAGGAGAGAGAGAGTGAGAATCGCATAGAGCGGCGATTTTTGTGAGCTCTCTTTGTGAGCGACACTGTATTACAGTTAAATATCCCAGTTAGTTGAATGATAATATTCCAATGCGTAAGCACACATACACACACACACACACACATGCAAACATATGTATTTAGATACGGCATTTGACTTTCAGTGAGAGTAAAAATTAATGAGCGAAAATTCCCTTTTTTTTTGCATCTGTAGTTCTCTCTGCGGAGAGAGTATAAGACAGTGATAGGCAAATAATATTTGTGCTATATTTTGATGTTTTCTATAAATGATATTTGTTTAAATTTACAAATTACAAATAGTGTCCACAATCTGATGCTACCCGACAATCTTTTTATTTAAGATATACAACACCCAAAAAAAAAAGACCCAAAAGCACCTCCTTTAATGAAGTGAAAAAGTAAACGTCGTGTGTGTGTCTGTATGTGTGTGTGGATTATATCCCACTGAGAGCGCAGCGGCAGCTTTTTCAGTTTTGTTTTTATTTTTCTTTTTGTTGTTGGTGTTTAGAGGTGTACCGCAAAAGTAATACAAATATCCCAAACTATAGCATGTGTGTGTGTGTGCGTGTGTGTGCAGTTATAATTAAGTGATACACATAAATGTGAAGGCGAAATGCCGTTGATGAAGGGAAGTGTGGAGGGTGTGGATTTTCTTGATGCTTGTCCCTAAGTATTTTTCAGTTTCTTTACAATCCGTTCTTAATGATTGTTTTCAATTACTTTTGCGCCTCGGCGTCAGTCAACGGGTTTCACATTCAAGTCAAGAGTGTAACTGGGTAGAGTGTTGGGGGAGCGGTAGGGGAAACTGAGGTCAGCAGCGAGTCAATCGCGTGGAATCGATTGAGTCAGCAGCAGCCGCAGCAGCAGCCGCCGCAGCAGCAGCGACGGAGAGCGCCTTTTAAGTGTTTACGCTTGTTTTATTAATTTCCATCATACATCTTCAGCTGTCAGCGTCTTCCACTGGAAAGAAACACGCACACACAAAAAAAAAAAAAGGAAAAGTCGCAGCGTGGAAAGTGAGCAGGGTTGGAGTAGGGGCGTGTGGCGGGGGAAGGAGGGGTATTGGTTTCACCGCTTAACGAGCTGCCAAATGAAATACACACAAATATTGTATTTTTTTCGAACCCGAACATTTTGAATATCGAAACGGAACGGAACGGAACGAATCGCGGAGCGAAAAGCGGAGGCGTTCCAAACAAATCAAACAAAATATAAATCAAACTCTCAATTTGAGAATCGAGAATCGGGTAACAAAACGTGGAATTCAAAAACTTGAAACTTGAAACGGGAAACTCTCCGTTTGGCTTTATGATTGATTAACAGGTGTTAAGAGGTGCGTCTCTGAGATATATCTATGGCTATGTGATTGAAAGTGATTGAAACAAAGCCAAATCAAATCTCCAACAGTTAACATAAATCGTTTGTCAACTCAGCCATTTAAATAAACAAAAACTGCATTCAAAAATAAAAAAATTGTGAAATTCAATTGGAAAATAGAAAAGAGTTTGTTAAAAAAAATAAAAAATAAGTCGCTTGTCATCAGGGAATCAAAGCGGAACCAAAACCGTTAGCCAGAACCAAAAAAACCAAAGTTCTACTTTCCATTATTCCTGGACAGGTCATCAAAGCGGAACCAAAACTGTTAACCCCAAAATTAAGAGCTGTAAAGAATTCGATTAAATTAATAATCAAAAGAGAATTTCAAGTTTGCCTGAATCGTTTAAGATTGATTCAATTCTTAATTTTATAAAGGAATCAATCTTTACAACTATGGAAAAGTATTGGAATTGGACACTTGCCAAGTCTCTGAACAAAATACTAAATAACAATTCCTGTATTGGATTAATACAGTTGAATATTATTCAAGTTGTCTTTGCTGCTGCACACAGTGTGGCAACTCTGGCCAGTTGTCTGCTATGGCAGCCTGGCGTAGTGTTGCCATCCATTGTACAAATTACGCTTCTTGTCTAATTCAAATTATTTTTATTAGTGTTAGTTCCATATTTATATATATATCTCTCTATATATATATGTCAATGTAAACCACAGAAATGTCTTATTAATGCCACACAAACACACACACACACACACACAGCCTGCCCCGGAGTCCTTTGGCAGGACAATAACAATTGCATTGGCCAGGCACGAAAGTTTACAGCTAAAACGGATCGAATTGCCAATTTCATGCTTCGAGTGCAGGGCTTTCAATCAAATGATGGCAACACATTGAAGCAGGCATCTGAGCGGGTGGGTGGTGGGTGGGGGTGGTTGTAGGAAAAGGGGAAGGGGGCGAGGTGGTTAAAGGGAAACCAACGCGAAAAGCAATGCTGACATCTTCATAGAAATGGAATACAGTTGTTCAGTTAGAGATACATTTGCGACATATGTAGACACACACACACCACACACACACACACACACACACATGCAGTGTGGAAGTGTATTAACAGCGCCAACATATCCATATATCCATCCTCGCTGACCTCTGCTCCTCTCCTTGCCCCACTTCGTCATCTTGGTTTGCCTGCTTGTGTTGGCTGTTTTGGTGGCAATTGGATATGCCACCGACGACGTCACAGATGCTTCACCGAAAGCAGCAAAAAAAAAAAAAAAAAAACAGAAGCAGCAGCAGCAGAAGAAGAAGAAAAATAAAAATCCTGTCCGCACAGGACTATTCAGCGAGGCACGCGATTTTTATGGCATATTCGTGAGCTTATTGTAATGAATTACTTTGGGTGAATCTTTTTCGGTTTTCCTCTGTTTTTTCTGTTGTACACCCAGCAGCAAGACCAGTTTCGCCAGCATCGGGTATCATAGACTAAGTGCATAGTTTGTAACACATTTCAAATATCCCTTATTTAATTTACATATATCAAAATGGGAGTCTTGCCAATGTATTTGATACGCCCAGTTCTCATTTGATAGAGTAGCACTTAGTAGAAATACTTCTTCACTTTTTATTGTAATTTCTTATGAAACTTTACTTTTGGATATCTATTTTTAATTAAATTTTTTTATTAATGTGTTCTCTTATTAAATTTTGCCATATTTCTCAATAATTTTATATTTCTTTATAATCATTTTATATATAATAATTTGTAATTGTTATATAAAATTGTATTCTACTCGAGAAGAATGCTTACTGCAGGGTATCTATGTAGTCGCTGTAGTCTTAATTTTCATAATACTATAAGTAAAAGACAAAAGTCATTCCCACAGGGTATCTGCCAGTCCTTGTGCGTTACTAAAAGGTTAAGTTCCTTTTACAGGGTGTCTGTAAACATTAGTAAACATTTTAACAGGGTATCTACCGTTCACTATACCCACTTCCACTTCTTAGTCACTATTACATTTTGACCAATCCCTCTTCGTGCTTATTATCACAGGGTATCCACCAATCAAGAACATTTCGAGCGGCAAAGAGCAAACATTTAAACAGGGTATGTGCCGCTCATCATATCCACTTGTTTCTGCTTCATTTATCTATCTGTTTTTGTCGACTTTTTTCTCTGTTTTTTATGTAATCCATGCCAATGGTCGTTAGTCGCTAGTCGTTAGTCTGAGGCTCGGTTATTGACTGCGGGTTTGTGCCACATACACATACTGATGTATGCAACATATGGATGGATGGATGGATATAACTACATACATATATGTGGCTGCCATGGGTGTAGCCAGTGTGGCATGTGCGACATTTGTGGCATTTGCTGTAATCATAATTTTATGTCCATCTAAGTAGCTTGACGCATGACGACTGTCAACGACACACTGCCTCTATCCTTCGCCTCCGCCTCCGCCTCCGCCTACCCAGCTCCCTCTCCCAGCTGCTCCTCCTCCTCCTCCTTCTTCTCCTGGAGAGAACTCGAGAATCTCAAATGTGCAGCTGAGTGTTCAAAGTTTTAGCATCGCTGTCCATCGACCGTCGACAGTCGACCGTCGACCGTTGACCGTCCACAGTCTTAGACGGTCAGTCAGTCGTTTGTGTCACTTGCACGCGGCTCTTTCGACATCTTCCTCTATCCTCTACACCCTATGCCCCCCCCCCCCCCCACTGCCTACCCTTAGCCAAACCCTCACTAAATAGCCACAACTCCACTGCATATGACGGGCCGCCCCAAAAATATCCATCGGTCAGCTGAACATGGTTTGGCCAACTTGATGTCAAGCGGCTTGAAAGCACTGCCTTGCCTCTGACATTTGTGGCGTGTGGCAACCACACAAATTTAGTGCGTCTTGAGTGCCAACTGTTGGGAGTCGCACACTTTCAACGCGACCAACCAACTAGCCAACCAAAGCCAACCAAAGCCAACCAAAGCCAGCAATTGCCATCAATTCTCCAAGTTTATTGAAATTTGAGCTTGAATCTTCTTTACCATTAAAACCGAAGAAGAAGAAAGCATTTCACATATAGCATCCAACATCGAAGTCAAGTCCAAGACATATCTGACTATCCATTTAGCCAGCCAACTATGTGAACTCGGTCAGTTTTGAAGGTAACTTGATGAAACATTAAATATATCCGTATTTTTACTGCAGGCGATATATATGTCAGAGACGGACGGATCAGATTACTATATCGTGTAGTAGATCGTTCGAAATGATGAGTTCCTTTATGAACAACTTTTCTGTTTACTTACAAATCCTAAACAAAGTCAGCATTTGACATTTCAGTGAGATTCGATAACTATCGATGTCGAGGAACGATCGAAATCTTTATTGTTTACGTAGAAATATTTGTAATAGGCAAATTTACTAATTAATAACTCCCCAGATAGGAACAATCAGTAAGAATTTTCAATATAAAACTAAAAACCTAGAAAAACGAATTATCAGTTATATATACATATATATATATATATATATATATGCATGTATATAACTATAACTGTACTTGTCTTTGGTTTTATTTTGTTCCCAAGTTTGCCAGCCACAGCTTTTGACATTGTGTTGGACAAGTTGTTTGCAAGCCCAAAACTTAAACTGTTTCCTTTCCCTTCCCCTCTTTAGAACAACACCACCCACAACAAGAAGAAGAAAGAGAAGAAGAAGAAGAACAACAACAAGCACAATAATTAGCTGTACATTAGCGGCATTGGCGATGAAACGTTTACGGTAATCCTTTCAGTAAGCAAAGTGAAAATGCAGTGACAGAATCCGAGCGAAGAGATCCCAAAAAGAAAACCAAAAACTCAAAACAAAAAACAAAAAAAACAACTACAACACGAACATAAGCAGATACAGTTAGAATAAACGTAATGTTATCTGCAAGCTGTCGAATATTAAATACCCTTATATAAATATTGATAAGCGCTCATTTGTAAATAAATGCTCAATATTTATATATATAACATATATGTATAATATTATGTGTGTGTAAATGTATCATATAAAACGACAAAATCAAAAGACTACACAGAAAGGGTATACAAAGCGGCAAATGAATGAGTGCAGTGCACATATCAGCAACAACAACAACAGCAAACTGACAAAGCAAGAGGAAGAGGAAGAACAACAAAGTGTAACAGCAGCAAGAGATGCATTCACACACACAGCAAGTCCAATCGTGTCGAGGGGGGGGGGCTGGCACAAACCTATAAAACCACGTAATCTGCAAGTGAGTTCTTTAATTATGCTGCAAGCGCAACACAAGCAGACGAAAGCAGCAGGTGGCTGCCCTGTGGGAGGGGGGAGGTGAAGGGGGCGTGACCACTGTGAGGAACGCCTGCAAAATGCGAAGCGAAAGCCGCTTACAGAACCACAAAATGCTACGGACATATTTTGCCGCAAGAAAAAGCGAGAGAGAGAGAGAGATAGAGCGAGAGGCGGACTGGCAACGAGACATTCCCGTGGCCGCCATTTTGAAGTTTTTTTTCTTTTTTCTTTTTTTTTGGTGCTGCGGCTTTTTGGGGTCGTGTGCCAAAAGGATTACAATGGAGAGAAATGCCGCGACAAGCTTGCAGATGAGAAGCCCAAAACAACAACAACAAACAAACAAACAAGCCAGAGCAAAGGTGATTGAGGAGGGGGTGGGGGGGGGGGGGGGAGCTGAAGTGACTGCAGCTTTTGCCTTTGCTTTCGGTTTCGGTTCCGCTGCCAATGCGAAACCATTTGCGGATTTAATTGCCGTTAACATTCGAGTCTACTCGCCTTACATTGTCATTGCAGCTGCTTCTTCTCTCTATATATGCCCCTTAATGAGTGCGAAGAGGGCATCACCAATCAGCAGTAGCATTCCAGCATGAAAACTGATGCACGAAAGATGCACACAAATCGTTGTTATTTAATGCTCAGCGAAAGACTTGAAGTGCTTACAGGTCAACTGCTAGTCGGGCATTAACTGTTAAGTAAGCACTCGGCTCCCCTTCCCCCTCTCACACTCTTTCTCTCCTACGCTTTTCGCTCGTCGTTGTTGTTGTTGTGGTTCTTGTTGTTTCTGTTCGCAACGTGAGCATCAAACGGCAGACGCAGATTAGAGACCAGAGCGACAACATGCACCTAACCTACAAAAGCAGGCTCATCTTCTGCCCCCCCTTCCCTCGTTCTCCTCTTCGACGACACTAACTACTTTCTTCACCTCTCTCTCTCTCTCTCTCTCTATCTGTCTTTTAATTCCTGTCTTTGTGTTTGTGTTGTTGTTTTTAGAACCTTGCCTTAGTTTTGTGGTCAGCTAAGAGAATTATAACAGCGTAATTTGTATGTGTGTGTGTGTGTGTTTGCATGTCAGAGTTTCAGCTGATACCGCCAAACAGATTTAGACAGCGGTTTTTGTGAGCGACACACACAACACACACATACAAATTACTTTAAGTACTTGGCATTATTGAAATATGCTTTTATGCGCTAAAGCGCCGCTTCAAAAATTAAACTCACATGAAAATAACATTGAAATTTGTAAACAATTTTTGTTTTTTTTTTTAAATTATATTATTTATTTAAATTTCAGTAATATATTAATATAATAATACATTGTAAGCGACCACTGAGCCAGTTCTTAGTTTGCTCATATCGATAATATTTGTGAACAAGTCTTAATACGACTTGGAAAGCAAAGTTCATACCGGAACTAGTTCGCTTTTTTTTTCAAATAGTATTTTAGGGGTTACGAGTACATGGTTTAATATGCAAAAGTAAGCTATAATAAATGTATGTTTTATTTTAGGATTAACTTAGCTTAAGTGCCGAGTAACTTAACAATCTTAAGTAATGGAATAATATTGAATTGATTTTAAACTCACCCATTTGTATCGCCGGGTGAAATGGGTTTCAATTGCTGCTCCACTGTGCGAAGATTATCGCTGATTATATAATCTATAAAAGGAAACGAAAATAAAAATCGTAAATCAATTGATAACATCAAATTGAATAAAACTACTGCAAAAACAACTTAAAAATGAAGCTGATCTAAAATGTGCACAGAGCTTTCAAGCGCACAGGCAGTTAACACTCTGTTAACAGTTTGTTAACAGTCAGCCAGCAGTTAAAAGCTGCAAACATCGCAAAAGCTCAACGGCGCGCATTGGGAAATGCCAATTGCATAGTGGGAAGTTCTTTTCTTGGGACATGTGTGCGTGGGCAATAAAAGCTTACCCTTCTGCAGCTGGCTGGTTGGTATAAATTCCTCATGTTTTTGGTCCCCCTTTTCCTCGTATTTGAGCTTATAGTCGGAGTGCTTGCGCAAGGACATCAGTAGCGATTGGGTGCGCGGCGGTATCTCGGGCGGCGCTGGCTCTGGCGGCGGCTCTGATTCACCGCCGCTGCTGCAGCCGTCACCAAACTCTGTCAAATCTTGTTCGGCAGTTTTTCCCGTTATTGTTGCTGCTGCTGCTGCTAGCAGCTGTTGGGATTTGTCGCTGCGATTGACGGAGAGGGCGGAGGTGCCGGAGGAGGAGCTGGTCATGCCGCTCAGCCGATTTAAAGTGTGACGCGTTGCGCTGCGCTGACTGCGCTGGCTGCTCGACGCTGTCGCTGTCGACGTCGACGTCGCTGCTGGTGCTGCTGCTGCTGCTGATGCTGCTGCATCCTGTTGCTGCACTTCCTCATTGGAATATTTGGCATTGAGAAAGGGATTTGTACTGCGCGCTCCAGTTCCATTTACTGTTCCAGTTCCCGTTGCAGTAAGCGTGCTGCTGCTGCTGCTGCTCATGTTGCCCGGATTGGGGGGCTGGGGAAAAAGTCCCAGATTTGCATTCGATTGATATTTAACGGTGCTCGCTGATACCGTTGGCAATTTTATTGACGACTGTGACGTCTCAGCTGCTGCTGCTGCTGCTGCTGCTGCGGTTCTGGAATGCGGCTGTGCGTAAGTCACCTCCATCATTTGGCCGGCGTCGGCGCTGCGACGAGCGCTTCTCTGCCGCAAATATTCCGGTTCGCAATCTGAGTTATAATGCTCCATACCTAAGCAGAGAGAAAGAGAGAGAGAGAGAGAGAGAGAGAGAATGAGCATAAATATATTATTCTTATCGTTTTTTTAATTGAATATACGCAAATATATATAATAATATATAAAAATACTTCAGTTTTGCATTTAACAATTGTCTTTTTGTATTTTTTTTTTGTGGAATGGTCCCGTTAGGCTTGAGTGTAAATACACATGCCATTTCACTTTCCCATTAACAATTGAATATGTGCAATGTTGAAACCCCGTTATGTATTTACAGTTGCGGTCAAAATAATAGAACTGTTGACTAATAAAAATGTTACTAATTTAATGGCCATCAAATCGAGACCTTTTCAAAATCATCAAAATGAAGAACAATTCAATTCCGCACTACACCAAATTTTTGGAACGTTTTAAAATACTATTAATTGAATAGCTGAAATGTTAATGTTTGTTTATCTTTAGTATTGATTGCTCGTGCTTAATCAAATTTTCATTAATTTTTTTTTAAACTATATTTAATAGTTTCCAGGAGATATGTGTGTATGTAATACAATTATTTTGACCGCAGCTGTACGCACTTAACAGTTATCCTTCGTTCGTAACATTTCGCGATGCCATTGTGAGTCGACGTTGCCGTTAACGTGTGAGTGTCATAATTACCGTTGAATAAATAAAACAGCTGATCGGCTTGTTTCCGTTTGTCTTGTGTGAAATGAATTAAAATAAACGGTAATTAATATATGAAACAGAAACCAACCAATAAATAATAAATAAAATGCAAAATTTAAACGGATTTCATTTGATTTATATCTTGCTATCAGTCTAACATTTTAGTTAACTGTAAAAAGTGTATTTAATTATAAATGGTTTTTTGTTTTTGTTTTTTTTAGCATAATCGATATGAAATTCGATAAATCATCGAAATCATAAATCATCATGTCCAAACACCAGGGCCACTACAGGGTATAACAAAAGCTTTTCAATACTTTTTTTTTGTTTGTTTGTTTGTTTGCAATTGCAACTTGCAAGGCTTTGCCAGTGTTTAAAAATTGCGCAATTTGCAATTGGCAATAAAAAAGCGCATTTAATTCGCATATCAAAAATGAACGAACGAATGGATGGATGAATGGATGAGTGAATGAATAAATGAATGAATGAAGGCAATTGGACGCTGCTGCTGCTGCTGCTGCTGCTACTGCTGCTGTTGATAAAGATTGAGTAATTGAAGCTGAGGCTCCAATTCAATTACGAAGCGCAGCTGTATTTGTTATCGAGGGCTGCTGAATCTTGGAAGGGAGGGGGGTTGGGTGGCGGATGGGTGGTTGGTGGGCGGGGTGCTTTGTAGTCATCGCCTAATCGAAGCATAAAACGCAAATCGCCGTCTGCTGTGCGATTTTTATGTTCGCATTGCACAGCATATTGTTGTCTCTTTCGCACGCAGTGCGTGTGTTTGTTGTTTGTTGTGTTTTATTGTCTGTTAATATTTAATGCAATTTACGATTCATTTTTTACAACCTCATAACACTCTCTGGGTAGGCAACCAATTCTGGCTGCACGACCAAGCAAGAGGACCAGCCAGGGGGGGGGGGGGGGATGCTGGGACTTGCCTGTAAATCTGTTTGAGAACGAACCTGGTCTGGGCTTATTGAAGGAGTCTCGCAAAAAACTAACAAATGCTCAGGCACGAAGCTTTTAATAGATTGTCCATTGAGTTGTTCCAATTTGTGTATATTGTAAATGCTTATGCAAATGTTTGCATATATCTCGAGGATTGTGGGTATTCCCAAGCAGGAGAAAGAAAAAAAATAAAAATAAAACACAAATCAGCAAAAGGTTGAAGCGGAAACAACAATCAACAATTGGCATTTGATTGCAACAAAAATACATTTGCAAAGCCACATTTAACATTGTAATTTTTGAGTGTGTTGCAAGTGTTGCATGTCTATTGCTTATTGTTATTCAGCTTATAAATAGTCTGCATCAATTTCATCTTTTATATTTGTAGTATTTTTCTTTTTTTCTCACATTGAGTAGGAAAATGCATGTAAATTTCCCATGGATAAATGACGATGTTGCCTGAGTTGAGGATTTGTTGCACAAACCTATTGGCTGTAAACACGGGTTTATTGCGAACTTGTCGTTGCAGGCAGGCCTTAAACTGACCACCAAATGGAAAGCAGTTAAAACACACATTGATTGAGCCCGGCCAAATGTCAGGTGGCTTTCATGTTGCAATCAAATGAGTCCAATGGGTCCAAGGATGCCACAAGAGCCTCACAAAATCCATCAATGCAAGCGAAACCAAGCCAAATCCAAATCCAAATCCAAATCCAATCGCGACTCGTCACGTGGACCAACATCGTCGAACTCGAATCGCATCGAATCGATTTGAGTTGAATCCAATCAGACAGTCAAAGTTCAATCGACAACAAAAACAAAGCAAGTCAACCAGGAGTCAACCAGAAGGGGAGTGCTGACTTGCGCATACCCTGTAAGCAGCTTACTTTCTGCTCTGCTCAAAATAACATCTTAAAATATAAATTAAGAAAAACTACATAGAAAATAAGAATAGAGTGCTAAACTTAATTAAATGATAATTATCGTTAATCGTTATCGTCATCTTACCAAAAAATTAATGTGCTTAAAATGCCTTTAATTTGAAATAAAGAAATTGATTGGGAATTGGTTGCCAAATATTCGGTTCTATTCAAATTGCATTAAAAAAATAAAAGCAGGAAAATAAATAATATTTTTATTTAAGATGTAATATATAAGAAAGGTATCTAGTTTCCCAAAAAAACTAAAACTAAAAATAACAATAAATAAATCAATATATAAAAATCGATCTATTAAATAATATATTTATTTATTTGTACTTAAACATTCCTTTTTCCTTTTTTTTAATTTTATGAATCAATTATTAATATTTTAATTACGTCTAAAAGTGTACGGAAAATCCAACAACTGCTTCAACTTGGTCAATACTAAAGGGTATCCAAGAATTCCTGCCAATCGACTCCCGTTGTCCTTGTGTGTGTGTCAGTATTGGGTGGGTGGGATACGTATTCGTGGATTAGATCTGGATGACCACTGAATAATTCAATTAAATAAAATAATGAATATTTAGTAGCTTGACCGACTTATAAATCGCTTGAATCGCATAAAGCGTCCGAATGGCTCTGAATTGCTTACTTAGCCCAGCATCCCTTGACAAACCCCCCTCACTTTATTACTACCCAACCAAAATGTATCTGTATCTGTATCTGTATCTGTGTCTGTATCTGTATCTGTGTAGCTGCGTAAAAATATCTGTAGCTGTATCTATTTCTGTGTACAGTAGTTGTCCAAATATATGAATAACTTTTCAGCAGCAAATTGTTCGATTTGTGATTTTAGCAATTCATTCAATTACTCTAATATATATATATATATATATCTATCTATCTATATGTTTTTCTAGTTTGTTTAAAGACCACTTGTTGCTGGAATCGCATCAATTTTTGACAAGTTTTCATTCACTTTGTAGCTGAATAATTTTAGTCTGATTCGTGTCTTATATAATTGAATTAATATAATTAATATTCAATTAATATAATTTCAAACTGCAATTGGAAGCAATGATTTGTTATCGAGAGAGATCACTGTACTACTCACTTGCCAATTGCTGACTCTGCAACAGCAGCTGGGCCAGCAGCTGTGTATCGAAGGCGGTTGCCTGGGCGGTGTTTTGATATTCATCCTCGCTGCTGCTGCCATAGCCCATCCCCATCCCCATGCCCATGCCCAGGCCCAGGCCCAGACCGTGTCCATGTCCGTGTCCGTGACCATGCCGATGGCTGTGCCACTCGGCGGACCGTTGACGTCTCAGCTGATGTTCACCGTTATGCGCTGAGCCGGCACCGCTCGCTGCTGACCCACTCGCCGCATTCCCGTAGTAAAACTCGCTGCCAACCGCACTGCCGCTGCCGACGCGCTTACGGCCAATTGTGCCGGAATGGCTGCTGGACATATTGGAGGCCCTCCACACACACACACACACAACAACAACAAATAAGTGTCTCTCTTCTCTCTCTCTCTCTCTCTCTCTCTGTCTGAGATTTCACCTTCAATTGAACTATGCACGTAACGTTGGCCAACAAGCGACTTTTTTGCTTCGCAGCTCGGTTTTCCTTTTATTTTGTTACTTGACTTGACTTTTCATATTGTCGTCGTTGTTGTTGTTGTTGTTGCCGTTGTTGTTGTTGTTGCCGTTGCTTGTGGGCCACATGGGGCACGCCCCTCAGCTCCTTAGCCGCCCAGCGTTTTTTTTTTTTTTTGGGGGGCGCTTTAAGTGCTTAACCGAATTAACGCTGAAACGATAAAAACGACAAAGTGTCAGCATGAGTCGAGAGTATGGCTCACAACTAGAGTGGGCAGGCAGGGGGAGTGGCAAAGGGGGCGGGGGGAGGTAAGAGTCGAGAGTGCTCGACTAGCAAATATGCTGTTAATAAAATTCAATTGAGAAGCATTCACAACTTTCGGTGCACAGTGTAAAATATAATTGTAACTCGGATCCGGTTGCTGTTCCGGTTCCGGTTCCGGTAAAGTTTATAAATTGATTGCCAAACTTTATTCGCTTCAGTTATTAATTTGTATTTATTTTGAAATGCAGTTCACAAACTTTTAAATCAATAATGAAAATAAATAAATCGAAATAATTGGATTAAAAAATTATTTAAATAGTAATTAAAAATATCGAATATTTTATAATATTTAAGGCAAACTTTAAGCAAACTTCTTTCAAGAAACTGATTGCAGTTAAATATTAAAATATACACTGAGAAAAAGTCCAAATAATCCAACTTTAGTCCAGCATTTTTCATTTCCCATTTTAAAATGAAAAATCTTCAATAAAGAATTGGAAACATCTTTTATCCCACAGCAGAAGACAAAAACTTGATTCAAGTTTTGTGCTATTGAATAAAAGACTTGAGATTTTTGCGACTATAAATAATATATATAAATAATTTATAAATAATATATTAATATCGTCATCATTGCAAGTCAAAAAGTGATTGTGAATCGAAGCAAAACGATTTTTGGCCTCAAAACTTGAGCAGCTTCACTTTGAATCAATTGTTTCGATTTGAATTTAATTTCTTTTATTTCTATATTTGGTTCCGTTCTGGAACTTTATGGACTGGTAATCTTAGTCTTAATCTCTCCTGCAACTGCTATTGATATTGAATCGGTTACTTTTTGAACTTGAAATAAGACAAATGATCTTAAATTTGGCACAGAAGAACTTACTTATTCAAAAGATAGGATAAATATCGAGTAGCAGAAATATGTATGCCGTTGCATGCCCAGCCTGATAATACCCTATTTAAGCATTTCTGATGGGTAAAGGACATAACACAAAGAGAGGCTGAGGCTGAGGCAGAGGCAGATGCTGAGGCAGGGGATGAGGCTGAGGCAGTGGCTGAGGCTGGGGCAGATGCTCAGGCAGTTGCTGAGGCAGAGGCAGAGGCTGAGGCTGAGATAAAACCATAAATGCAGGAAAATGAAAATAAATAGCAGCCGGCTACAGGCATCATCTACTTGACTCCGACTACTTGCCACACGCCCAGCCACAACCACAGGAAGCGGCAGACTGGCTTTGAACTGGAGCTGGCACTGACTCCAGGTCGTCTTTTAGAGGTTGTAACGTCAAGTGAACTTAATAGCAATTGCATTAAATGGAAGCTGGGGCTCTTAAACGTTGCCTGTTATTAGTCGCTTTTTGTTGCGGCCAACAGCCGACTCCAGAGAGGCCAGAGAGAGAGAGACCAGAGAGCGGAGACACAATGCTTGCCTCGTTTTTATGAGGCATGCAAGGAGTTTGTGTTTTTTTTTTTTGACCAGCCGGACGAGTCGAGTGGCAGCTGGGGAGCCCGACACTTTTGGCTTTTTGATTTGATGAGTGCGCATTTTAATGCACTCAAAAGGCAAACGCAAGTGGCACCATTACTTGCAGCGCTAACCCAGCATAACTGACTCGGGCCACTCGGGATTCGGGGATTCGGGATTTGGGGATTCGGGGATTTGGGACGTGGGAATTGGGATTTGGGATTTGGGGTCTGCTCTCAAGCGTTTTCATTTATCTAATCGCATCGGGCTTTTTTCTGGAGCAACTCAACTGTCAAGCGTCAACTGTCAACTGTCAACTGTCTCATTGGCTGCATTCACCCTCCCACTCTCTCCCTCCTTATGAGCAAAAAAGGATTTGTTTACGTCACAGCCATAGTCCTGTCCAATATATATATATATATGCAGCCGTAAATAGAACGAATATCGTTGCACTCTTTCTGCACTCGCTTATTTTTCCACCTTACAAATCTCGTTCGCATGGCTTACTCGGATTCAATCGCAGCCAACTCTGAATGAGGTATTCAAATATGATTTATTTTTAGAAATTGCATCACTTTTTTGTTGTGAAATCATGCTGAAAATCGGCCACTTTCTTGACAAAGTTTGACTACCTTCTGCATTCATATTTTGGCATATTTTCGAGTCAGAATCACAGATTCAACTTTACTTGCAATGTTTATCCGAAAAGTCTTGGTTTTTGAACAATTTTATTAGTTATGATTTGGGAAAGTTTTTTGAGCAGCTAAACTTTTGGCGTTTTGTTTCGGAAATTTCCAAATATTTGTAAACATTTTCAACAAATCAATTTTTGATTGTTTGACGACTGTTTCTGGACTTAAGAACGTCGCTATAAAATTAGAATAATATCATATAATATATAATAAAATCTGATATTAAACTGAACCAAATGCCTTGCCGATTCACAGGGTATGCAAATAATTGTCAAGACTTTCCACATCTCAATAAAACAAGTTTCACGAGTTTGGAACAACTCTGAGACATTAAACTGAACCACATTCAGTTCCTGTACACTATATATAGGCCATATACTGAATATAATCTATCTGTCTTTCTCTCTCCCTCTCTCTTTCTCTTTCTCTCTCTGTATTTGTGTGTCTGTTTGCTGCTCTCATAAATGTCTATGCAACTGTTGCATCCATTTGCCATTTGACACGACACAGTTCACCTGTCACATCTCGACGAGCCTCAACATGAATGCCACCTGCCTCTCCCTCTCTCTCTCTCTCTCTCTCTCTCTCTCTCTCTCTCTCCTTGCAGGAGCAACCATTCGAAAGAGTGGCCATAAACATACCTCAAGCATGGCAAGGATGATGCCAGGATGCAGAGTTCACCGCACACAGGCGACACATCTGACACGGAGAACTGGTCACTGATTGCCCTTTCAATGGATTAAGATGCGATTGTGAAGCATCCTTGCTCCATACACATCCACTCATCTCTATATATATATATAATCAGGATTTGCTAGAAGTTAAGTGTAATTATCAATGTAAAGCGGTATTTATCTCAAGGTAAAATCACAATAATTAAAGCACCTTGGCTATTGAATGAATATTTAATATAAATCGTCCTTCGGTTATTGTAATGCAGTCCTTAACCAATGTCGAGAATTCAAATGTTTATTTCTTTATTTCAGCACAAACTAGGACAAAGTTGAAAAGTGCTTCTGATTTGATAATGATTGTGTATGGATAACTAGATGGGGCTGTTAATTGATGCCTCGATGCTGTCAAGGCAATCAAGGACGGATCCTTCAAGTGGCAGCTGAACAAAGCACTTTTCAACCGGAAGAGTTTCATTAAAGGAGAAATCCTTGAAAAGACTTTCGGCATTAGCTGAAAGCCAATTCTGTTATCGTGCCACGGACATGTCGAGTACTCTCCGCATACATAAACAGTTACAAAATTGAATATGATTACACACACACAGACGCACACACACACACACACACACACACACACACACACACACACACACACACACACACACACACACACACACACACTCATTGAGATAGAATCACTTTAATTTTGTTGGGCCCGCAACTTAATAATGATGACTATATTTAGATTCAAGACATTGGTTTACCTATTTAAGCCCTCACCATTTGAGGACCCCTCACCCTCTCCCCCCGCTGCCTTGCCCTGCCTCCACCCCACACATTTTAAGTCAATTTCTTAACCATTTTGCTGTCGTTAATGAAACCGCGTTATTTTTAGGCAGAGTAACATGAAAATTAATTTCACTTCGGTCACAAGTCCTTAGATATATATATATATATATATATATATATATGTGTATATTATATATATATATATGTATGTATGTGTGTGTGTGTGTGTGTGTGTTTGTTATAACACTATTGTGGCTATATTTGCATTCATTAGATGTATGATAGCCGGGTTCTTGTACCCTGGCCTATCTAGCCGGGTATCACAATTTTGGCAGTTCGAACTTGAGGAGAGAGAGAGAGCGAGAGAGAAAGAGAGAGCGAGAGAGATAGAGAGATAGAGAGAGAGAGAGTTGTAGGATTGCTATGGCTTATGTCTCGTCTCTGTATCGTCCTTTGGCTGTTGCAGTAAAAGACAATTCAGTTGAATTATTCAGATTGTACTCGGAGCCGAAACAGCAATTGAAATTCTGTGATTTCTTTTATGGAACTGATATTTTATTAGTTTATTAGGAACCGTTAGCTGAGATATTTCAAAAATTGTATTATAATTTAATTAATTTTCATTTACAGCCGAAAGAGAAATTCAAATTGAATAATTTTCACTGTTGAAATTTGTTTCTTTGATTGGCTCATTTGCTGACATTTTAAATAACGTTTTATACTATTCATATCGCCAAAGATAAATAACTGATCCGATCAGAATCAGGCTATATATAGGGTATTCTAAATTCGACTAGTTGAAGCTGCTAGCGTTTTACTTGTTGTTCATTTTGTGTGCCTGTTTCAGAAAGGGTCTCGCCACAGTTGCTGTTCTCTTTCACAGGTGCACGTATCGCACTCATGCCATCTCTCTCTCTCTCTCACACAGACACACACATTCTCTCTCTCTCTCTCTTTCTTACTGTGTGTGTCAATAATTTTGTTAGCAACGAAAACATTAGAAAAGCGGGCAAAAATGCGGCACAGGAAACAATTATGGCACCCACGACGACAACAGATATTTTCATGAGTGTGTCTGTGTGTGTGTGTGTGTGTGTGTGTGTGTGTGTGTGTGTGTGTGTGGGGATATTAACAAAGGCGGTCTCTAGTATGTTGTGTGTGTGTGTGTTTGTTGTATAGCTGGTAATGAGGTTGTTTTGCATGTTTAGTCATAATACAACAACCAACAACCAACATCAGCAACAACAACAACAACAGCAACAACAACAACAGCAACCGCAACATCATTTTGCACGCGGTTTTATCTATGAAACAGTTAGGTAAATTCCTACACTTAGCAAAACAAAATTGCGTATCGGCAACATTTTATTTTCATTGCTCCCGGGTAGAGCTGGCAAATTGGAAACAATCTCAAATGCAAAACTGAGCAGACAATAAATAAATGTGATTTTCAAGTATTTTTGGGGATTCAATGCAACATTTCTGTTTTCTCGCTGTGTAAACATTGCAATCCCAAATTGATGCCATAGACTGATATATGCAAATCGAATTTGTGCTCTCATTTTGATATGTGTAATTAAATTTGGTGTGGTCTTTTCATGTTGCTGTTGCCGTTTTTGTTTTTTTTTTTAGTTTTTTTTTTGTTTTTTTTTGTTTGGTAAGCAGACATTAAACATAAACAGAAATCTAGCTTTGTCTCTTTTCAATTGGAGCCGTTTCGATTGCACTTTGACTGCAATAAATATGCATGACTCAATTGTGGGTCAGAAACAATGGATGCCAAACGATTGATGTGACAGGAAATGCGCACAATTTTCCGCCCGCTGCTGGCAAAATGAAAATGAAAATGAAACTGAAAATGATAATCAAATACAAATGAAACGAATCGAATCGTATCGAATTGCAACATAAAAAATTGAATACATTCGCAAATTGCTGTTCGACTATTTGCGATTCATTCATGCTCGAAAACGGAGGCAGGATATGCTACTTACAAATGATTCACTGCATTCAAACGCTGGCGCTTGACGCTTGACGTATGAGTAATGCGGGCGGAACTCTCTCCCTCTCCCTCTCTCTCTCTCGTGTCTCTTCTTATCTCTTGTCTCTTTCAGGTAAGGCCAATTGAACAATTTGCCGACACTCAAAACAGCAAAAGCATAGAAATTGTTGAGTGCTTGCACATTTCCTTACATGATTTAAATCTCAAGTTGAATTAAATTTGAAACATTTTTCAATGGCTAAAGTTCCATTATATTAGCTAATATTCTTTCACAAAACTTGATTAAATTTGAGATAGTAAAAAAAGGTACAAGTTCTATTTGACATCCATATTGGGGTCGGTTAAGTTAAATGACTTTTAGTGCCCATTAAAAATATTTGTAAATAGCAAAACTGAAGTTATGCAAAAGTATATAAACGAGAGAAGGAAGTATCTCCGATCCCATAAAGTATATATATACAGCAACAACAGGCGAGTAGATCTAGCTATAAGCTGGTCTACCTTTGTCAACGCTCAATTGAAGGGACAAAAGCAGCCTTTCAATTTGAAGTTTATCAAGTTTATTTCATTTTATCGATAACTGATACCGTTTCGCGAATATCGATACATATCGATGTCCCTTAGCAATAAAATCGATTGCAGATATAACCTCCAAATTAAGTTTGATTATAATTGGGGGAAATTGAGTAGATTAGAAGTCTCGACATGATCTCTCCTTCGGGAAGTGGCAATCACTTACTACAGGATACTGGCTGGACATGCAACTGGGTTGTCTATGCCTCACAACGACTGCTGTAGAAGTTGCCCTGACGAATAACATGAACCATCGATGGAGTACGGCTTCTGTCGCTGCCCAGCCCTGGCAAGGAGAAGCCTACAATTCCGGGGAAGGGGATCAACCTGCTCCACAGCAGGCATGTCGGAACTCTGTGATAGCCAACATACGAAATCACGGGATGGAACACGCTACCTCAAACTGATGTACAGTCACAGGACTACTAATATTGCTGAAGGGGTTGCAGAATGAAACAAGCATGTCTGTGGGTGGTCGATGGGGAGCATCGGGGTTTCTCCCCACTTGCAAGCATATTCTGCATACCCACACACATACATAAATACATATATACATAAATACATATATACATTAATACATATATACATAAATACATATATATATATAGAGTTGGTTGGCTCGAATATGTGAGACTTATGATAGGCAGCGACTTGGTTCAGGCATTTCCGAGTCGAGCTCTCTCGACTCGAGCATTCTTACTTTATTTATTTATTTTTTATTATTTGTATTTGTGGGTCTACCTGCTACTGTTGTTATTGTTGCTATTGCTATTGTTATTGTTGTTGGTGTTGCCACTTCTGTTGCTGAAAAAAACACACAAGCAACACACACACACACACACACACACACACATAAGAAATAAATTAAAAACACATCAGAAAATAGAGCATTGCATGCTTTGTGTGTGTTGTGTGTGTGTTGTGTGTGTGTGTGTTATGTGTGTGTGTGTGTGTGTGTGTGTGTGTGTGTGTGTGTGCTGTACATGGTTAACTTAATATATTGTGGACTCTTCTCTTTTGTGCTCTGTTGTTGATTTTCTGCACACTTGCGACGTACTTAAGCGTGCATATGAGAACATATGTTTGGCAGGCACTGTGCTCTTTTCTGCGCTCAACTCAACTCAACTCTACTGTTCTGTTCTGTTCTGTTCTGGAGTCGCTTGCTACACGTTGCACGTCGTACACTCAGCAAAAATCTCTCTAAAAAATGAGAAAGTTTTACTTGTATTTTGAATGGTTTTTCCGACATTTTTTGTTTCTTTTTCATTTTACAAATATTAAATACAAGCCAAAAATTTGTAGAATGCATTTTTTTCTGAGTGTATGTCGTACTATATTTAAGAGTACATTCTACGTACAACATCCTGCCTTCATCCAGCGACACTCTAATGTCCCACTTTGGCCCATATACCACTTTATAGGAGGCAGTAAAAATTCTCTCGCTTGCTGGCCTAGTCACTCACTCAGTCAGCCAGTCACTCAGTCAGTCAGTCAGTCAGTCATTCATTTCTTCATTTTAGCATTTGAATTTTCACATTTCAGCTGCATATTCTTTATTAAATCCAACAGGGTATGTTGAGTGAAGCAAACTGACTTAAAGCGCTTCTCAGCCAACTTGGAATCGCTCAACTTAGGCAAAATGAAAGCTTATCCGGTTTAAATTCTGTGAATTTGATTTAGTATTTGTACATCTTAGCATTAATAGCATCAATGTCTAAGCACTGGGTATAGTTAAGTGGTGCTCGCTGCCTGACTTCCTGTCGCCCCTTTAAATTGTTAAAGTGGAGCATGGAAAATAATTATGTAGGCCCAGATTATGTTCCCTCACCGCTGTCAGCTGCCAGGCTGTGGTAAGTGGATGGATGGGGTCTTATCCACACTTTATGCAACATTTTAAGCCAAATATTTGGTATTTAATTAACTCAAAGCTTCAGCTGCTTCAGCTGCCGTTGCATTCAACTCAAATTCTTGCAATCTTTCCCAGCTGAACTTTATTTCTCATATTGCCAGACAGCAGCACCAGAATTAAGTGCCGAATAACTTCATTTGTATTTGAAGTAAGGCTAATATTGTTGCATATATTAATATTGTAAATACAATTTAAATTTAATTTAATTCAATTAAATCGTCTTTGCCGTGGAGTGCTTAATTTGATGTGCATAACTAATATACGTAAAATCACCAAATAACTGTTGGCAAATCAAAAAGTAAACCCAACTTTGGTTTATGCGTCATTTAACAGTTTTTTATTTTGAGCAACAATTTATAATAACTGGAAGGTTTTGCAAACATTGTATAAACTCATAATAAGTTTGCAAATGGCAAAAATTGGATAGCTTATATAGAAAGGGTTAAGTGATATTCAGGCAGCTGAAGAGCGTTATAAGTTTTCAAACAGTTAATGAGCAATCTGAGGCTGTAACTTTGCCATTTTATGCAGTCGCGTTGAGTTTCTATAAAATACCCCTTCACACTTTTGGTCCTTTAGCGCTTTAGCGCTTTAGTCCTTTTCGCCCAAGGCGCAAGATGGGCAAAGTGTGCGTGCATAAAAATGCATAACGACTCCCAAAGTCAAAGGCTAAAAGTTTATTTTATACACACTACATACATATTTCATATTTTTAGTTTTATTTTTAATTTCTGACTGGCTTGCAGCAAACAACAACAACAAAAAACACACACAACATTCAAAAGCAACGAGGCAAAAAGGACACAACGATCACACACACACACACACACACAGACAGACAGACACACACAGACAGACAGACAGAAACGCGGCCAGATGGCTTACAAAATGGTGTCAGCGTTGGCTGCCATTGAAAGCAGAAGCAAAAAACGAGACATAAAAACAAATACAAAATGGAGTTCCTCTTGCGATACCCTACACACAGCTTATAAATACGCTGAATCGATTAAGCCTTCTACTTTTGGTGCACTACAATTTTAGCATATTTATAATTATGGAATCGCTGTGATTATCAAACTTTTATCTTTTGAGTCGAGTAGTTTTTATATAAGACTGTTAAGGCAACCGTGACTTCACTTGCTATCGGAAATCGATTTGTATCGATATACGTGAAATAAACTTAATAAACTGTGTAGGCTATACGAGAACTTGGATTCTCTTAGCTGATATTCCCTGCACAGATCCATAACTGGCACCGTTTCGCGTTTCGCGTATATTCGTCTCGTAACAAGAAAATGTATACTTTTATGGCCGAAAATGCTTCCTGCTGCCTGCTGCCTGCTGCCTGTTACATATTTGTACACAACTTGATGATGCTGTCCTTAAATGTTTGCATTAAGTTGAAAGGGTATGAAAGGAGGTGAGCGACACCCAGCAACTATTAGAAGGTGTTGGCTGCAAACATTTCCCATCTTGACTTTTCACACTAACACTTAGACAGGTACGCATCCTTGGCTCGCTTGTGTGTGTGTGTGTGGGTGGGTGTGTGTGGGTGGGTGGGTGTGTATGTTGTGCACATAAGTTGCAACTCTCATGCATACACAAGCGAAAGGTTATTGCATTGACTGCCTCATCTTCTCCTCGCTGCTGCTGCTGCTGCACTTTTTTCTTTTTTGTTTTTAATAAATGATTAAACCGAAAAACAGAAACAGAGTTTTTTGCCGCATGAGCAGCAGCTTTGCTGAAATTTATGGCCTTAACTAATGGCTAAAAGCCGCTTATCAAAGATGCTGATAAATGAAAATATGCAAGGAATTGAAAGTAAACAAAGCAAAAGCACGTGTCCTATCACATGTCTGAATTTTAGACGGTGGCAGCACAACAACATCGACCAACAACCAACAACAGAAACAACAACCAACAACCAACTACCAACAACTACTACAAAAAATGGGTTAAAAGGTCTGTAAACATTTCAGAACACATAACATCATTTGAGTTTAAGCTTTACACATTTTCTATTTTATTAAAAAAATAGCTTACAGTTATATTTTTGCCTAAAAATAAATAAATCAACTTTGATTACTTTTATTAATGCTGCACAAAAAATAGAAAAAATTTTTGATATTTAACTCACAAATCAAATCAAAGTCAAAAGTTTATTTACTTTTTGCAATAGGTTTTAACAGCGTTACTGCAAAGGCTTTGAAATGGCTCTCATTTTGTGGTTTGTGGTATTCTCATCCATTATGATATTAAATTACCGAATAATAAAATAAGATTCTTATTAACATGAAGAATAAATAAAGTTGTAAAATGCTGGAACAAAGCCGTTTTGTTCATAAAAGAGAGCAAGCATAAGGAAGGAAGTTGCGGGTGGATGGTGTTTAAAAATATGTGACAGTTAACTTTATGGCACTACTGAGGGAGTGCTTGGGTTGCTGGATGGTGGATGGCAGGTGGCAGGTGGTAGCTGGTGGTAGCTGGTGGTGGCATTCAGTGCATTGTTTGTGGTCTGTGTTGGCTCCTTTTGCAGCTAGTCAAACTCGAATTTATTATAGTTTGTGCTGTTTTCTTTTTCGTTTCTTTTTATTTTTTTTTATGTTATGCCACAATAGAATGCAAAAACAGCTTGCCGACTGCTTGACTTGCTGCATGACTCAACACTCACCCAGCAAAGCCCCGCCAGCCCCTCCGCCAAGGTGATCTGCTGCCGGAGACAGATGCTGCCCCAGACGAGAACGACGAAGCAGTTGCAGATGATGGCAAGCACACGAATGAGCACGTTGAAATGATTACCTAAAGCAAACACAGACATGGCAGCAAACACACACACACACGCACACACACACGCACACACGCACATGCACACACACACACGCACACGCATACGAAGACACTAAGAAAAATATATGACGAGAATATGTGAAAATGTTTTTCATGCTTTGTGCTCGAGTTTTATTGAAGGAAATCTTCAATTCTTCAAGTGAGTACAATTATTTAAATTTGTTCAAATTTGTAATGCATGTAAAATATACTTCTTATTTGTAATGCGTATATTGTTACTTTGCTAAGCGCTCTTGTGGCTTGTGCTTCCTTATCAACTCAATTATGAATGCTACATATGAATTTTAATTGCTGTGGGAAAATTCTTTTCAAATACTGCTTAAAGCTTTAATTTACAAAACTAATTAATTCAATTGTTTAATATATTCCTATGTGGAAAGCTTTGATTTGTCATATAATTTCTGAGCTAGCTTCTCGAGTCTGAACCCTCTCAAAAGTACTAGAAAAGTAAGGAAAAAGGAATATTATGCTTACATTAACTAAAAACAAGTCCTTAAATGCCAGATGAGCTCTTTAACTAAAAAGGATATTTGAATGGACTACTCTTTAGCTAAGTTTAGCTTAGATTTACCTTATAAAATCGTGTGAAATTATATCATTGAAATATTTCACATTGTACAAATACAAATTTTATAATTTTAAAAATGAATTTATGAAATTAAAAATAAAATTAAGTAAATGAAAAATAATTGATAATTCGTATAAAATTCAAAAGTTTAGTTAAGTCAAAGTTTGCTATAAAAACTATCTCAATGCCACAACTTAAATCTCAACTGAATATATATATATAAATACATCTCTTTCAATTCTTTACACATATGTCCTCCAAAAGCATATACAAAATCAGTTTGGATTAATTTTATTTTCGGTACGTAATTGCTTTCTTTCAGTGTACAGCGCCACACGCACTTGGCTATTGTTACAAAATGTCGGACCGCCTGCCTCAGATGACGCTGCTGCTGCTGCTGCTGATGATGATGATGATGATGATGATAGCTTGAAGGCTTAAAATGTGCACTCACAAAAGCAAAGAAGCGGCGGAGGTGGCAGGGGCAACGGTAATAGCAACGTGAGGTGAGTGCATGTTAGGGGCATCCAAGAGGGATGCTGCGAAGGATGGCGGATGGCGGATGGTAGATGTGGGTGGAGAGGGTGGGCTTGGGGGGTTGGGGGGGGGGTTAGCTTGGCTTTACGTCTGAGTTGTTCTTGGGCACGCATGTGTGAAAAGAATGCAAAGACTGGCCGGCATGGAGTACCAGAACCCAAACGAGACCAAACACGAGGCGTATACGTAATGCATGCAATTGCATATGTGCACACTCACAACGAATGGGGGTGGTTCCAGGTGGTTTCGTGGTGCTTCGCACCACTTGAAAAACGTGTGCGAACAGGCACTTGATTGTGTTATTATTATTGTTTGAAGTGTTGCTTTCAGCTCTTCTTGTTGTTGTTGCTGTTGCTGTTGTTGTTCTCCTTATTGTTGTTGCTGTTGCTGTTGTTGTTGTTGTTTGTCCACTTGTTTATCTGCATGCATTGCAACTACAACTGTCACAAAGGGAACCTCGTTCCACATATGCTCATGCACACCTACATATCCAAATATATGCGCATACATATCTATACTACACTCAGAGAAATAGAAATTGAGCAGGTTGAACTGTGATCCAGGTACCAACATGGTCAAAGCGAGCCTAACGCATTTTGTGTGTTTTGAGGAACCGTTTCGTTATTGGCTTTTAGAACATATATTTCGATACAAATGAAGTACGATTTATTTCGTATTTTAGATCAAATGTGGAACTTAAGTTTTAAGTTCTTCTGAATCAACTTAAGCTTAAATAGGAAGGCTCTAGACGAGCAAGCTGTATTTCTTATTCGATATAAATATATCGAATATCAGTGGATATTATTCAATAATTCAATAATCAAGGTCATAGTTATAAAAGTGTGGCTTATGTTGCTATCGAAAATCGATTTCTATCGATATTTGTTAAGTGGCGGCAGTTAATCGTAAAATAACTTTACGCATTCTAGCCGGCAATCTAAATTACAGTCTCCAGCTTTAATGGTCTCTGAGATCCGTTTGTTCACGGCAACGGCTCTCTATGCTGATCAAGAATATATATCTATATACATATATATATAGATTAAGAGCTAGTAGCTTTACACTTATTTGAAGTACATAATATGTGTGTAACTTGAGTGCTTTGAACTTGTTTCAATCAAACTTATGATACAATAATACTCATTTGAGGTTATTCAAGAACAATAGTTGCATCATATTTCTCCGAGTGTATATGTACACACATGTGTGTGTATATGGATTGTTGCAACAGCAGCAACCAAAATGTGGCTGGTTTATGGTTATTATGCTCAATTTTGGTCATTTGCAACCACATCAATTTAATGAGGTATTTCGTCCTGTGACTTATGTGCATGCTATCGGGTCGCGTTATCGATTATTGATTGATCACATGAATAGCTGCTCATTGCGTATTGCCAAAATGCAATTTGCATTTTGCATTTAGCAGCTTGAATGCACTTCAACTCCAACCAACCAGGCAACCAACCAGGCAACCAAGCAACCAGGCAACCAGGCAACCAAGCAAACTAGCGACGCCCCACTCGAATTCGCCCTCCTCTCATTAAATACCCTCTCAATCTGTGTGTGGTTGAGCTAAAGCTGCTATTGACTCGTACTGTCCAACAACACTCAGAGTCTCAACTATGACATCATAGCTTCTGCGTTTATTGTAATTTGTTGTGGTCTATGTGGATAAGTGTGGATGGTACTGATGCTCTGACAAATTTAATTTGTTTTATTATTGATAAGTCTATACTGAACTCAGTCTATAAACCTACTGTTGCAACAACAGGACAATAAATCTTTTCCTGGCTAAGTGGCCATATTCTTCTTTGATGTGCTTTGGGCTTTGAGGATTGCTTCCCGTTATCACTACATCAACAGAGTTCCTCTACTCACCACACTTAGTGCACTGAGGTAATTGCTGAGTCTATATTGTCCTGTCAGGAGAACGCTGAGTATTCCATGTATATTCTTTGCCATGTATATTGATTGCTTAAATCGTTTTTCATTATAGCGGAATAAGGAATATTTGGCCTGTCGAAAATCCAACCAGAGGCATCTGGCCCAGCAATGAGCGAAAATTATGACTCCGTCGACGATACCCTCGCAGCACAGAAAATTCCAAATTATTATTTAAAAATTATTCAATAAATAAAGACTATAGTAATCAAGACAGGAATGGAACATGGAACAGCCTCTATAGTTTATAGTCACTATAGTCTTACAAATAGAGTCTCTTCAAATGGGACACTCCCGACTAGAGCATTATTACCAGCTGTTAGATTGGAAAGTTAACTTTCTAAGAGATATTTTTTAGCCAAAATTAAATCGAAATAATCTAGTATGTATTTTCGTAGTCAAACATTAAAGGTATACACTGTGAAAACAAATAAACTGAAGCACTTACAGGGTATATATATGTGGTAAGCCACATTTACATACATGCACATTGTTAAGTCATTTTACCGTCAAGGAAAATCTGTGCAATTATTTGGTCATTTAAAACGAATTTGTTTGCCTTGAATTGGGTTAAAGGAGTGCCCGATAATGATAATTTGTATCTGCAAGTGTGCCAGTGAAAGCTGTGAATCCTTGCAATCCTTGCAGCAGCTGCCCAAGGTGCCCCGCGTCTCCCTCTCCCTCTCCCACTCCAGCTCCTTGGCTGGCCTCTTTTCTGCGCGTGTTAAGGGTAATTTATGAAAATTACTAAACGAGCAGCCGCACCGAATGCGTGCAAATGATGTTTTTCTCAGCTGTTTTTCCCCAGCAAAGAGCAAAGCAAAACAAAGATCCAAAAAAATACACATACATATACATAGTATCCGAGAACACATATCACTCGACACTCGACATGAATATATCCTGTAAAACTGATATTACAAAATATATATTCAAATATATCGACACCATTCTGATTCCAGATAAACACATAATCATGATCATAAGTACTAAATCATACTTCTGAAACTTACCACAGCAGGAAGAGTCGATATATAAATTTCGAGTTGAAGTAAAAAGTAAAAATATAATATATACAAATGTATATAGATATTAGCCATAGTCATAGATATAAATATACAAACATCCAGTTTGAGCTACATTTTCTTATAAACACAAGCTGAGTGTTCAATGTTTGCCAGGGAATATTCAATTGTTTCAATTGTAAGACTATATCTTTAGAATTGGGGCTTTTATTACTATCGAAAATCGATTTGTATCGATATGCCCGATAATGTTATTGAAATAAAGATGATCTGCTTGGTATCCGACAACCAACTTTATAAATCTGAAGTCTCCAGCTGTTTCAGTCAGATAGATATGGCCAGATCTCGGACTCGGTTGTTAAGAGTATACTTTATTTGTCTGAGCTGTTTCCTTCTGCCCGTTACATAATTTCGCACAGCTTCATTATACCCTTTTTACACATTTTTAATGGGTTCAGGGTATAATAAAAATGGGTTAAGTGCAGCAGGATGCTAAGACTGCAGACTGAACGAGAACGAGAAGGAGACGGAGAAGGAGAAGGAGAACATGCAGGAGAAGAAGGAGAAGGATGTGGAAGAGGAAAAGGAGGCGTTGCAAAAACGGGCACAACATTCGCACTCGCATTCGGATTGCAGGATGTTGGCGCGCGCTTCATTGTCGTAAACAAAAAGGCTCACAGTGCTCAGGTCTTGGCTGTGCACTGGCAGCGGGCGGCAGGCAACAGGAAGCAGCAGGATGCATCCTGCAGACCGTGGAGCGGGCACCGTCGTCATGATAAGGCCGGCCGTAGCTCTAGCTCCGGTTCTAGTCGCGGCCAGGCATTATCATAACTATCATGACGATGATGATGTTTGTTGGTACTACTGTTGCTACTGCTGCTACTGCTGCTACTGCTGCTACTGCTCATGCTGTGGTTGCTCATTAAAAATTACCGTTCTTTTGAAAAAGCGGAATTAAAACGTAAAGTTGCTGGCAAGGCGTATAAAGTTTTAATTGTTTATAATACGCAACGTTGCAAAAACACTACACGGCGCAAACAAAATATGAAGAGGACCCAGACACGCACAGAGAGAGTGAGAGAGAGTGAGAGAGAGATAGAGAGAGTGAGAGAGTGAGAGAGTAAGAGAGACAAGTGTTTCGTATATGCGTAGCGAAAATTGCGATAATCGATTACTTTGATGAAGTTGTTGTTTCCTTAACTTTCTTCCAATAAACCAATTACTTACACTCAGAGAAAACTAAGGCTTTATTTTTGTGCTATTTGTATATGTGAAATCGAGATTTACTAAGAGAAACAAAACACACCAGATACCCATTGTTTGTAGGTGAATTTCAGAATGAGAAGGTGAACTGCCCCCATTCCAAGCTTCAGCGTAATTATTATTCTGACTGTGTATTTGTAAGCGAGTTGAGTTGGATATCTTCAAAATATATACCCATAAGCAAGTAAATCATTGCGCATGGCTTCTGAATTACCAACACACATAACTCACATCAGTTGGACATAATCCTGATGTGATTATCACAATCTAGAAGAGCGGCACATAAACGTGATTAGTTGAGGAGACAGTTGTGTTGTGTTGTGTTGGGTTGTGTTGCAAGAACAACAACAGCAATTAGTATGTTCAACGGACAGTTGGAAAAATACAGAGGACACATCTACTGTCGCCAAAGCTGTTTGCTCGCACAACTGCTGCGCTTTTGTTCGTTTGTTGTTTATGAAGGAACTAGCTAAAAAAGCATGCTTACATTTAGACAAGCTTACAGTAAAATACTTTCTTTTGCATGGAAAAATGACGTTTCGCTTTCTTCTGTTACACATTCAGGCCTTGACATCCTCTCTCTCTCTATCTCTCTCTCTCTATCTCTCTCTCTCTCTCTGTCTCTCTCTGTCTCTCTCTCTCTCTATCTCTTGTTCCAGCGAAGTCATTAAGACTAATGGCCATCTAAACAGCTGAAGTAGGACTCTTCTTTCAGGTGGTGGGAGGGGTGTGGGTTACCCAGCTGGGTGGGGTTGGGGCTGCCAGTTGTTGTTGTTGTTGTTGTGGTTTTGATTTTACAGTTACTGCGTATTACAACACAACAAACACGTAAAACCGCACACGAATTAATGCCCTTTTCTCTCTCTCTCTCTCTCTGTCTCTCTCTCTCACTCAGTCTCTTTATGTCCATTTTTCCTTTCACAAACCTATCTGTCTGTGTGTGTGTATGTGTGTGTGTGTGTGTGTGTGTAATTAAGCACTTCAGCTGAGTTGTAAAATGTGTTTCGACGCTCTCTCACTCGTTTGCCGCATCCTCCGCCCCTCCTCCCCCGACGTAGTTCTCAAATAGTATCTTTTACCGTGTTGCCTCGCAAAACGCGGAATTTGTCGGAAAACAATTTAAGGCAAGCCGTGTGGCAACATTGCGGTTTTTGTTGGCCCCATTTCTGGCTAGCCAGACTCATATATATATATATATATTGTATATATACATGTATGTATATATATTGACTACCAATTTCAGTTGATTTTATTGAATTTCAAAGGAACACAAGCAGCAAATAAAACCACAACAAACCAAAACGCCGTTAAAAGAAACTGTAAGCGAAAATAAAAGCAAAAGTTTTGCATTGGGTGTGTTGCCGCAAAGTGTTTGTTGGACAGGCACTCAAAATGGAATTGCAGCTGCGAGGTATGCAACAACTGCAACAACAAAAACAAACAAAAACAACAAACAACAAACACAAACACAAACGATTTTGGGCTGCTGGAGCTGTTTAAAGTTTCTCTCTCTTCGGTAATAGACCGCTTCAAAGGTGTTCGAGGCGATGCAAGGCAAGAGATAGAACGGGGAAGTGAGGAAGAAAGTAAAAGGCCAAAATGTGATGCAGAAAGTTCAAAGAGCAGCGAAAGCGAGAAGCAAACGAGCTGCAGCAAAGTCAGCAGCAAAGCGAGAAGCGAGAAGCGAACAGGGATAAGTAAGGGGAAGAATGGCATTGGGAATGCGCCAAAGCGTTAAGCAAGTGGAAAGGCAAAAGGATGCAGAGCAAAGCAAAAGAGATTAGTACAGCTAGAAAGGATGGTGCTAGGAAAGTGAAGAGAATGGGAATAGAATGGGAGTGAGGAGATGAAAACAACAGAAGAGAAGAGAGGAGAGGCGAAGAGAAGAGATAAGAAAGGATAGGAATAGAATAGACTTGACCAGATGACAAGAAATGAGAGCAGAACGAGAAAGATAAGATATGAGAAGAGAAGAGAAGAGAAGAGAAGAGAAGAGAAGAGATAAGAAAAGATAGGAATAGAATAGAGTTGACCAGATGAGAAGAAATGAGAGCAGAACGAGAAAGAGAAGACAAGAGAAGAGAAGAAAAGAAAAGAAAAGAAAAGAAAAGAAAAGAGAAGAAGAAGAAGAAGAAGAAGAAGAAGAAGAAGAAGAAGAAGAAGAAGAAGAATCTATCATAAGCAAAAAGCTTAAGAGTTCCCTCTTCAGATAAAAGATATAGATTAGGAGTGATCCAGCGAAAGTTAAGGGAAATTAGCAAATCTTATAGAGGAGATAAATGGTGCAAAGAGATTGTTGAAAACTGTTGAAAATTGTTGAAAACCGTTCAAAATTGTTGAAAAGCAAAAATGAATTCGTAATATGAAGCAAAGCTGCAAGGGTTACTTGCATTGAAATTGCAAAAGTACGCTAAACTAAAGTTAAAAGCCTGAAATCCGATTGCGCTTTGGCTTATTGCTTGAACAAGTTGTTTACAATATTTAGCTGAGATTTTACTTGGCGTTTTTACCTTTATACAATGGGCAAGAAAGCAAATGCTTCGTCGCTGGGCAACATACCACTTAAGCATTGCCTTGATGGAGTAGGAAGCATATTTGTTCTGTATTCAGCTAAGTGCTTTCATTTCTAGCATTTTGTGGGCTCCTTCAAGCAGCATTTTGACATTTTTAGCAACATTTCGAATTAAATGCTCTCAGCATTGCTACGTGGATTAACAAAACGCCTTGACGCAATCGCACACACCCACACACACCCACACAGAGCCAGACACGGAGCCAGACACCCACACAGCCATACACCCACCTGTATTTGACTCCCAATTTTCGCCCACAGTCAACACTTGGAGAAAGAGCCTCTACTTCAACTAATCAGTCTCTCGTTTTTCGTTTCTTAACTTATCAACGTTAATTTGTTCTCGAAATTAATGTATAAACAATTATTTAATTTAAAAATGTATCGTTGCCAGAATTTACGGTCTTTAATCAAGTAAAAATTACTCATTTCAAGCATTTGTTTGTTGTTTAAAAATGAAATCAACATTGATTTAATTATAATTTTAATTTTTATTTAGCAAACAGGCAGAATGCAGCTCTCTTAAAATGTTGGGAATCAAATCATTCAAAGTCTCCTTTTTCAATCCTAAATAACTCAATTTTAAGCTTAGCTTAAAATTTTCATGTATTTTGTTGAAATTCTTACTGTTTGCTGGATTTTGATTTTTTCCTGGGTTGTCCCTAATACATGCAACAAGTGTTGCAACAATTTTTGGAATTAAATTACCCCTTTGTTAATATTGATTTTCAAATGCATAATCAACAAATATTATTATGAATTAAATAATTTTAAATCCTGTTTGTTTCTGGGTCGACTGATTCTAGTCAACATTCAGGAAAAAAGTAACGGTCTCTGATTTCGAACTTGTTCTATTTTTTCTCAGTGTAGAGCACTTTACATCTGCTAGTTTTTGGTTGCACAAACTAAATGAAATAGTTTCCGTATAATTTATTTGCTCTAACTAGATAATGATATAAGCGCCTGGGCGCGAAACTCAATACCTCCAGGTGGAAGCAGGGCTGTATGGGAGGAGGGTGGTTGGGTGGTTTGGTGGTTGAGTGGCTGGTAGCAAGTAGAAGCTCTCCCTGGGCATACTCAAGAAGCTCTCCGACTTGGCTGTAGTCAGTGCCCGTCTTAGTTTTAGTTACAGTTTTAGTTCGCAATAGCAATCGCAGTTGCATAATCGTTCGTCTTCATCATCGTCATAACCAGAAAAGTAGGCGAGTGAAAGAAGGAAGGAAAGAGAGAGAGAGAGAGAGAGAGAGAGTGAAAGAGAGAGAGAGAGAGAAGGAGAGAGAGAAAGAAAGTGAAATTTATGCTTGACATAAAAACACAATTTGCTGACTGACTCTGTGTGAACGACCCGACTGACGACTAACTCTGTCGGCCATTTTGTTTGTCTTCCCCCATTTTTGCTTGTTTTCATGCCTTGCGAGTGTGTTCATGTGTGTGTCTGTGTGTGTCTGTGCGTGTTTGTGTGTGTCTGTGTTGTTTTCTTCTTGCTTTCCTTCATTTTAAATTGAGTTGCACCACGCAAAAAAACCAAAAAAAAAATGAAGAGTGGCAGACGAAGATAAGTGTGAGTTTGGTTGCACTGCAATTGTGCATTCGACTAGAAGATGCTCTGCCTAAAGCAACAAAAACAACAGCAACAACAACAACAACAACTGCAACAACAACAGTAACAACAAACTCCAAAGGAAATCCAGGAGCAGACTAAACATTGATGTTGCGCACAATTTGGTGTGCATCGAAGGCAGCTCAACTAAGCAACTAAGTTTGCGAATGTAAGAGCTTCAATGGACCCTGAACCCATTTAAATGTGGTAAAAAGCGTATAATGAAGCTGTGCTAGAAGCATTTCCGGCCCCATAACGTATATGTATTCATCATCAGAATCCGTCTTGCTCTCAGAGACTCAGAGAAGCTGGAGACTTCAAGTTTGTCATATCAGTTCTCGTGTATCACGCTTGATATTTATCTGTTGCTCGAGTGTCGATACATATCGATTTTCGATAGCAATAAATTCTACATTTTTATTGGTATTGCGTTTCAGTGTATATATAATAATTCTTGGCATATCACGGAGAAACTTATATTTACTTCGTTGTTCTGTTTTTTTTTCTTTTTGTGCATGTTCTCCATTGTCACATTACTATTTAATTTATGGCATATTTTTTATATATTTTATATTCCAAGACCGATTTGTCCTCTGAAAACTATAAAATCGACCTTTTCAACACAATTTAAATATATCTGCAGCTGTGCTTCGGCTGATGAAATTTAAAAACAAAAGCATAGCCAACATATTGCAGATTTCAAAGCCAAGAATTTTATTTGAGCATACACAGATCCTGGCTTGTGTGGCTTGACTAATTGCCAGCCAGCTGGGCATTAAGGACAAAGTAAAACGACAAATATATATGCGAATAAATACCTATTAAGTAGCCGCATGAGACACAACACAAAAAAAAGAAACAAAACTAAAAACAAATGGAGTAAAAAGTGAAGGAAAATGCGGCAAGAGTTGTACTACAGCACATCAACAAATAAACACACACACACACACACACTCACACACACACACACACACAGAGCCACAGAGATTACTGGCACACACAGCTGTTGGGTGCGGGCAGATAGCTTAAGGTCCCATGCATCATGACGAAGCTGTTGACACTTCATAAATACATGAGTTGCACTCAGCGTCCGCTCACACGTGCACACACACACACACACACACACCGCACACACACACACCGCACACACATTAGCTATGCTTGTACATGTGCAATTGTTACCCTTCATAATGTGTTATATCCCATCAGGCAGTTACTGCTTAAAAGTGCCTGAGAGCATCTCTAAATACTTGAAATACTTTAGGCTTAAACAATGCCTTTGTTTTTTGCATTTTTTTTTGTGTTAACTTGAATCAATTGCATGCAATTATTTACAGTCGAAAACACTTGAAAAATATTGATAATTGAAATTAAAAAATAAAGGTTTTTTCAGTTTGCAAATTGCACTTTTGTAAATTGTTAACATCTGTTTATAGTCGACATTTAAGTGAAAAATAGAATAATCACAAATTTAAAAGTTTATTCAAATAGCAAATTGAAACATACATGTATACATACATACATACATATATATACATACATACATACATATATATACATACATACATACATATATATACATACAACTCTTTTCTTATAGAGTATCTGCCCGTCGAGCATTTGTTTTTGTGCTATATGCTATTTTTGTGCTTTGTCCCTTCCGAGCACTTCAACAAATTTACACTTGTATCACTCATACGCTACGTTTTTATGCTATTTGCCACAGACACACACACACACACACACACACACACACACACACACACACACTATGCACACACCTCGGCATATATCGTTTACACTTGTTGTTGTTGTCGACACTTGTCTCTCGCCTGAATTGTCGCATGCGGGCTACATGAAAAAAACTACAGTAAAATAGAAATAGCAATAGAAAAGAATTATGCAAATTTAAACAACAAAATTAAAAGCACGCGAAATTTGTGCGCCGTATAAAAATAAATATATAAAACAACATACGAATGAGGGTTGTCCAAACTTTGAAGTGAAACTTGCAAACGGTTCAAGGATTCAGAAATATTCTGTTGTTCTATACTAAAAATGTCCTGGCACTATGTCCGGGTCAGTGCACATAACTCAAGAAGTTTTTGGAGTAAGGATGCGAGAATTCGCCTTGTTCGACCGTCATCAATGTGAATTACACTTTTCGTAGTTGATATTTTTGCTGGTAAGTTTGATTTTTCAAAAACTTGATCAATTTTGATAAAGTTACGACCCATTCCTGCTAGCTCTTTTTAAGGTTATAATTTTGACATGAATATTGACTGAGAATAACGTTTATATAGTATTCGTTTGATATAGTATTCTTATAGCACTGGTTCTTAAAAATTGGATCCGTTTTGACAAAGCTATGCGATCAGAATGTTTATATTCCATCCATACCAAACACTTCTTGAGTTTATAATTATTATCTAATACCGAGGGTATACAAGTAGTCTTCCACTTCTCAGTTGAGCAAAAAGATATTTTTGACACCTGTTATCAGCCGGTATTAGGCTACCATCAGAGTAGTCTGGAGTCGGTAACGCCCGCCCTTCGCCCTCCGCCCTTCGCCTGCTTGTCTTTTCTGTGCTCCTTCTTCATCCACTGCTTTTATTTTTTCTGGCAACAATATCTGCAGTTGCTTAAGTTCCTTTATGGGCCAGCGGCCAAAACGGAGTAGTAGTAAAATTTTTAACATAACTTGAGCAAAAAAATAAAATAAAAAAGAACACACATAAAGAAAAAAGGTCTTATGAAATATGCATATGCTCATTTGGGCTTACAGCATAAAGTGGCAAACAGCTACACCCACACACACACACACACACACACACCCACAGCCACACCCACACAGCCACCCGGAGACACGCGAAGGAAACTCATTCACCAGTTTTTGGCGTGTACAATTTCATTAAAGTTCCTAGTGAGAAGACGACCTTCGCTCTGGGAATTCTGGAAGTTCTTAGGAATTTTGGTTTATTTCTCGGGGTCGGTGCTGTTGCCGGAAAATTACCTGCAATGAAAAGTCAAGAAAAAATATTGTTTAAAATAAGTAAGTACTTTATATATATAAACAGCTATTTTTAGTACGTGTGGAAATTTGTTTAAAAAAAAAAACAATTATATCTGCACATCATTTATTTATTTCTATTATTTTAATGAGTTCAATTTTTTATACAATAATATAGCCTAATGTACATAGATAGAGTAGAGTAGAGTACTAGCTACAATAAAATTCAATTTTTCAACTCGAATCACATCACGTTTGCCTTGGCGCTTCAGTTTGCTCAAGGCAGGAATCCAATGTGAAAGTTGCTCAGTATTCATTCAGTAATCGATTAGTCAGCATTGAAAATATAAATAAAGCGACCGTCTAAAAAAGTATCAATCAAAAGTTGTGATTATTGGGCTTATATTTTATTGTATTTCGCCAAGTATTAGTTTGTTATTTACTAAATTGTATCAGTAACCATGTCGAGCAAAACCTTACTGGCTTTCACCGTGGGCACAGCGGGCGCATTCATACTGGGCTATTGCATCTATTTTGATCAACAGCGCCGCTCCGATCCCGACTACAGGAAGAAGGTGCACCATCGTCGCCAGTGCAAGCAGAAGGAGCTAAAGTACCAGACGTCATCCGAGGAGCTGGACGCCTCACCGGATCTAAATGACAGCGAAACAATGCAACGCTTCCTCAACGAGATCAAGCTGGGCGAGCAGCTAATCAGCCAGGGCAACATGGCCGACGGCATCTGTCATTTGGGCAATGCGATTATGATGTGCGACCAGCCGATGAAGATGCTCTGCACATTGCGCACATCCCTGCCGAAGGATGTTCTAGAGTCATTGATTTTGAAATTGGGTGAGACGCAGAACATGAGCAGCAATACCGCATCCAGCTCCACCAAGGAGAAATCAACAAGCTCACGCGACTTCTCATGGCCAAAATAAAAAACGAAAAACGAACTTAAACAAATTACAATAATCTAAAACACACTCAAAAAATAATTATTTCGGCATATGCAATCTTTGGCCAAAATTTTCAAGTGTAATACTTAAAAGTGCAAAAGTAAAAAATGCTTAAAAAATCGATAAGGTTTTTGTTGTTTATTTATTTTATTTTTATTTTTAATATTTCTTGATTTTAGCTAAAGTTGTATTTAAATTTGACTCAATTACAAATTATTGCTAAATATGAAGAGAGCTCATCTCAATAATCAATTTATTTTATTATGAATTATTGTTGAATTCAGTTCGATTTCAAATGAACCTTTTTTTGCCATTAAAAACTTGAAATTTAATATCTTGAGATTCGTTTGCATTTCATCCTTAATTTGTCAGAGTAAAAATTGTATGCTTGATAACAAGATAAACATAAACAGAATGGAGATGGAGATGGAGATGGGGCTACGGTTGGGTATTTGCGATAAGGTAGTCAGCCTGAAGGCTCTTTATTATTTGTGTTTTGTTATATTGTTGTTGGCTGTGTAAGTCACAAATGAAATACGATTCATAAAAAATGTTTATCTCCCTTAGCTAACTGCTCGGCTGTCATTATTCAGCGGCTGGACCAAATCCTTGGTCCCTTTTCATTATTTAAGCTAACATGTGCATAAAGACACACACACACACACAGACACACACACACACACACAGACACACATACTAACAGTGAGACGCACGCACGTTTAAATCTCACATGTTACGTTGACGTCAAAGTATTTATCACAATGACAAAATCAGGCGAACGCACGGACTCCCCGACTTTATTTTAGGGTTTAAATATAACACATTTACAAATTGTTTACACACACACACACGCACGCACACAGACACGCGTCTCAGCATGGTGATAAATGATAACAAATTAGCGGTTTGTCTCTTAAGCGAAAAAGAGAACACCAAGCAACCAAATAAACGCACAAGCACCCAAACACCGGAACCCACACAGAGCCACCGAGAGCAGGGCGATACCTAAAAGTTACCACAATGCAATAAATCACATCACCTGGCCACACACACACACACACACACACACACACACACACGCACATGCGCGCACACACGCATAACACAAATGGCAAATGGCAAATGGCAAACGTGTACAGTAAACACTGTCAAGGCGCAAACCTAAACTTGACTATAATTCATAAAGTTTTCATGGCTCCATTTTCATTTTCATTTAACGTTTATTATCTTTATGCACCACAAATCTCCCAGAAGGTCTGCATTATCAAATTATTTGCTGTGCTTATGAACCATGTTTTAAAGATATTCCAGATGCCTTCCACATATATATATATTAAAATAATGATTTAATTCAGCTAATAATTTGTTATGATTTCTTATCTCTGATTATATCTAACTACTATTTTATATAGCACATATATATCTATGTAAATAGTTCTTTTTCAGATCGAATGATGAAATTGTTGTATTAAGGTGCAACAATGTTACTTTTTAGGTAGTCGGCATTGTAAATATTACGTATACGCAATGCTAGCTTAAACATTTTCCTTTTCTTTCATATTGCCGCTGGAGCTGCTTGAGGACTGGGAGGGGGTGAGCTGGAAAATGGAAGAGAGTTGTTCTCGCTTAAGAAGTTACTTTCTTATGCATGCATGCGAAGAGGGAAGCGAGAGAGAGACAGAGACATGAAGAGAGAGAGAGGGAGAGGAAGAAAGAATGTCGTGCGCGATGTGTGAGCTGTGAGCAGAGTATCCCTGAATCCTGTGTTGCCTGATGACCCCCGCCGGAGTCTGTTCACGTTACTCCTACTGATGTCCTCTCGCTTGGTATGCTGCTGCTCGTGCTCCTGCTGCTGCTGCTGCTGCTTCTGCTGCTGCTGCTGCTGCTGCTGATGCTGAATCCTTTTTGCTTGCCTGCATAGCATTTATGAGTTGCTATTGCTGCTGCCGGATGTCGAGTTGGGAAGCCGGCTCGTTTGGGTGTTAAGTGTGTGCTTGCGCATAATTCATACCACGCACACATACACACACACACACACACACATACACACACTTATACACACACACTGTGCGAGAGCAAGAGTTGGTCGGGTTCAACTCTGGAGGCTGGGGCGCATTTTAATTATCATTTTCGGATTCGAGCGCGTTTGGAAAACTATGAAAACTTAATGAGAGTCAGCCTCTGTCTGCGAGCGAAATTAGAGCCACCAATTTGCTGCTGGCACACACACACACACACACACACACACACACACAAATCTGGAACACACATGCCTGTGTGTGCCTGGCCAAGCGCTTCTTCAGGTCCTGCTCAACTTATTTCATTACATTACAAAAAAAAAAGAAAAAGTATAGTAAAAAGATAGCAACCGCAACGCTATTTGTTTTTCAGTTTATGCATCCTAATGAAGCAACTTGATGCTTCTCGCTTCATGTGTGTGTGTGTGTGTGTGTGTGTGTGGGACAATTTAGTACGCGCGTACCGGCGGCAGCATTTGGATGTTGCTCCACTTGCAGCGCACTCGTCTCTAATGGCATCTGAATTATGTGTGTGGCATCATTTTGATAGCTTTAAGTTGCACCATTTGGCGCATTATGAATTCAAGCAAGAAGTAACCAGTTTTGTAACCCAGCTGACCTGCAAAGAGTTACTCAAGATTTCAAGATAATTTATCTTTTATTTTGCTGAATGTTTTCCATGAATTTCGAGCAGAAATCGTATTACTAAATTTAAATGTCAAATTATGCTAGAGGCTAAATAATATATTACTTTTTACTTTCTATAAAAGCAATAATTCAATTTTGATAAAGCCAATTAAAAAATGTAAAAAAAAATTGAGTTTGTAGCTTAAATTAATGTTACCATTAAAACTACTTTTATTCATTTGTTGCATGTTATTTATAGCTGCTATTAATTAATTAATAAATATTTTCACATCACCTAGACAATGATGCTTCTGCATAGAGTCAGAAAATAAATACAATTAAACAAGAATAAAGAAAGAGCAGCTAACTGTGGCATGCCACAGATTAAATAGGTCCAGGTAACAAAACTAGAGCTCATCTTTCAATTGATCGTTTTTTTTTTATTAAAGCTGACCAAGAATATATATAGATATATATTATGGACTCGTCACCTTCGGGCTGCATGACAATGTTATAATACCCGCAGTAAGGGTATAATGGCATAACCAGATATGTAAATTTACAAAACTTTTAATGGATTTTATGACAACACATTTCGTTTTGGTTTTTTTGTGCAGCTGGGACTTCTGTAGTTGTTCTTGTTCTTGCCGTTGGTCAAATCACTCTCGCCACTTCCATTACCAATTTCCTGTAGGTTGATTGAACCCATCGATATTTTTCATATATGGAAATTGTCAACCCGTTAACGATTGGCCAATGTGGTAAAAAAAAAAACAAAATTAAAAATAAGAAACAAAATGGCGTCAAAAAATGTTACAAATATTCAAAAACTATTTTCAGCTTGCGATGCACATTTCGCTGTGTGTGTGGGTGTGTGTGTGTGTGTGTTTGTGGGGATAGTTCAATATTCATTGGCCGTAATTTGATTGAAATAACTGAAGCGCGCTTTTGTGCGTCGCCCGAGTGAGCAACCAAAGGAAACGAGATAGACTGAGAGAGAGAGAGAGAGAGATCAGGAGAGTAAGCAGGTGTAAGGTGAAGTGAATACTATTTAAAGGGTCGTTCCACAGTCAAACCAGATTTTCTACCTGATTTATTTGGATATTGATGAAGCATTCCAACTGCCCCGGCGCATTGAATTTCATTGAAACATGCCACGTAAGTTTGTCAAATGTATAAATTTCTGTATGCATATATATATATATAGAGCTATTTAACGGTTGCTATCTTATCGGCAGCATTCGAGTTGTTGCAACAGTTAGCACTATTTTTTCAAATCATCATTTCATTAAATTTTCAACAAATTAAAATGCGCTTGCCGAGCGAGTTCGACTGGGTGAAATATAGTTGGCGATGTTGAGCGGTGTTTCGTTTTTAATATGAAAATCCGATGGTGTTGCCACAAATAAAATTGCAACATTGTCGTCCTGGCCATTTTATGCATATATATATATATATACATATATATGTATATGTATATATACGGCATGTGGACACACATGTAGGCTATGCTGCATCATATCTTCCATCTCTCATTCACACACATAAACTCTCTGTCGGTCTGTCTGTCTGTCTGTTTGTCTGTCTGTCTGTCTGTCTGTTTGTCTGCCTGGCAGTTGGCCAATGTTTTTGGGACGTCATGTGGCGTTACCGTTTCGTTTGACTTTTACCATTTGACTGCGCGCATAATAAAATTTGGCACATATTTTCGGCCTCAATGCGGTTATTGCTGCTGCTGCGTTTTCACTTTTCGCAATAACCGCTAGCGAAAGCGAAACAGTGAGAGAGAGAGAGAGACACAGAGAGAGAGAGAGAGAAAGAGAGAAATAAATGCAAGGATTTTCATAGGATTTTTGCATGCTTAACCTATGCATATCCTGTCACCATTGAAATGCATATATTTCTGTAGCCATATTCTTTGGGATTAACATTTAAATATTTAGAATAAATCAAAATTGCAAATCTTCATTCAACATTGCATTCCGGCTCTTTCAAATCTCTCGAAATGCATCAAATAATTTGCGAGAGAGAAAATACCTTGAGTTGATTTAATCATCAAGAAAATGTGAGAAAATTACTCATTCATTTTTTTTGCCCAGCAGCCCTGTTGGTTTTTAGGTTCCACAATCCAAATATATACCAAATTCGCGGTCTGAAAACAGGCCTAACGCTGTTCAACCAGATTTTATCAAATCATTCACTGCGTTGCAATCATTTTTATATATAATAGATTTAAACCTGAGCAGCATCAATATTGATCATATAAATATATATATAACATATCAAACAACAACTGTGCAACATGGAATTGTTTAGTGTTTGGTGACATCGTTGTAATTTAAAGGTTTGTTTCATATTTAAAATATGAAATATTTTATTATAAATAACAATTAACAATTTCAATTGAAACTTGTAAATTAAAGTGAAGTTACGTTTGCTATAAATACAATAGGATAAGGATAAACTGCGTAGCTTATGACCTAATTTTCTCAGTGTAAATATTGCTATAATTATTAATAGATCACCCGTCGATTCTTGTAACAGGGTATCCTTCAAGTGTCATATTTTTGATTAAACAACTTTTAGCTGTGCGCCTTAATGTTTATGGCACCCACACACACACATACACACACACACACACACACACACACACACACATAGTCGAGTGTGGCAAAAAGTACAAATTGATGCATAAATTATATGAATCGCAATGCGTTGACTGTCAATTTGGCCACTGAGCTCACGCACTGTGCGCCAACGCGTAATGAAAACCAATGAAATTGAAAATGCGACTTAAAAAATGAACAGCAGCCGCAGCAGCGACAACTGATAGCAGCTGGCGCCACCTGCCGGCCATGCATATGCACATGTTTGTGCGAGGGGAGCGGGGGAGCTGTTAAAGGCTCCAAAATGTCAATTGAGAACATAAAAAATTACAGCATGCAAATTCATAGAATATATGACAGTGAAAAGGAAAACAAAAGAACAAAAAAAAACCGGCAAATGAACTTTAAAATATTAATAAATTGGAATTTGTACTTTCTTTGGCTGAAATTGAGAAAATCAGCAAACCTTTTGGAGCCAAGGGTAGCTCAATGAATTCCCTATTGAAATTTATGATTTACGATTGTTCTTGATAGAGATATAGTTATTTATATCAAGTGCCATGCAATTATTTGTACCTCTGGAATTGAAAATATATATATAAATTATCAGTTGCCATCAATTTGGAGAGTGTAAAAGTCTCGGTAGGGTATACCATTGGCGGGGGACTTTTTTTTTTTTACCAATTTAACTTTGTTTAGATTTTGGTCTGTTATTTGAGCCTTACTGGTTGTTGCCTTTGGTAGTGGCTCCAATGTCTATTGCCTCTGACTTTCACTTTGGGTGTCTGCTGTCTGATTTCCTTTCACTGGCTATTTATATATCTGTTTGTTTGTTTGTTTGACTGAGTGACTTGGCTGCCTTCCTGCTTGCCTGGCTGCCACGCTGCCTGTCTGCCAAGCCAAAAACTAAAAGGACACCAAGCCCGTTCAGGCCGGGCCAAAAGACTGGCAGCCGAGAAGAGAATGGAAGTGAGAGAGAAGCAAAGCCAAGCGAGTGAATGAGCGACCCATCGACCCAGTGGCGTCGTTGCTTTTGCAAGTTTTCACTTGAATTAAGTGCTTTCTGCACTGGTTACATCTCACCTCGCCGCACCCCTCGGCGCCCTTACCCCCTATTATCCTAACCCGTTCTTAGCACCATTTTAGTGGCAAGCACTTTGTGCCTTCACATCGTGTCACTCAAACTTAAAAATGCTCATGTCAGTGCTTTGTGTGTTGTTCTTGTTGCTGCTGCTGCTGTTGCTGCTGCTGTTGTTGCTGTTGCTGCTGCTGCTGTTGTTGTGTGTGCGTCTCTGTGTGTGTGTGTGTGTGTGTGAGCTGTTGCTCTATGGCAACGTTTGCTTTTTAACTGGTAACCGTTGTGTTGGAAGGCCGTTTCGCTCTTGGACAGGTTCTGTATTGGTTTCAGGGTTTTTTGCGTCGGGGCTTGTGTTACGGTTGGGATTAGGGTTCAGCACACGATGTGTACGCAATGGCAGGTCGGCGGTTACGGGATGGTGGATGGAGGGACGGGACAGTGAGTCGAAGGGTATGCGGGTGATCAAGTGGTCGGTCAGGTGTTTGAGCTCTGCGACACGTATTTGCAGTTTTAATCACCAGCGAAACGGCTTCACTTTCGCCTGTGATTGAGTCCTGGGATCGAGTTAAAGCGAGAGTGTCCTGTACCTGTTCAACGCGTCACGGGGCAATTTAGCGAATGCAGGCTTAATAAGAGATTTAGCAGCCAAATCAATTAAAACATCAAGTTGCCATGGTCTGGTCGACGAGGAGTTGGTAAGAATTGTTTGTTCTCAACCGATCCTAATGCGTTTCGGACAAGGCATATCAATATCGAAAATCGATTTATATCGATATCAAATAAAATAAAGTTGATCTAAGATTGATCTGATACTTTCTGTGATCGGCTTGCAGCACTTGGCTATATCACAGTCGTAGATGTTTACTTCTGTCTGTTACATAATTAAGCACAACTTAATTTTACCCATTTCCCCATATAAATGTCGTAGCTATATGGCTCTTATTGTTTGCGAAACTTGTGACTACCTATTTCTGATTTGGTTTCGCACTGAAACAAATTTGACATGCACTCAGCTCTAGTGGCAAGTATTGGTAGCCCGTATGTTGGCTAGCATGTTGGCGGCTTTAGCGAGTGGCCAACATATTCCACATTCGCATTGACATTCACAACATTCGTATACATATCGAATGCGTGGCATGTTTGCTCTTGCATCATCCTGTTCTGCATACCGGAGTGTCCATGTCTCTCCCACTCCCACTCTAATTCTCTCTCTCCCCCTGTGTGTGTGTGTGTGTGCGTGTGTGTGTGTGTTTGAATATTGGTCAACTGCTGTCGCCTCCTGTTTTTCGCTCGGTTTTAGCTGACCAGCTTCGGGCTGTGCAAATTATTTTTAATTATCGCTGTTGCTGTCGTCATTGTTGTCGTTGCCGTTGTCATTGTCAGTGCGGCTGTCATTGTCACTGGCATGTTTCAGCGTATAAGCCTACCCTTGCTTTAACTCCACCTCCACCTCCACATCCCCCGCAACCCCTACCACCTACCCCTACCAGTAGAAGGCAAACAAAAAAGAGAGAAAAAAAAACCGCAGGCAATTTCACGTTCTCGTCTGAAAATAGCGCCTGTTATTGCATGTGGCATACTTTTTGGCATTGCACTAAAATTCAATTACTGGAGCACTATGAGGGCATTACGAGCGACAGCTAGCAAGAATTTGTGTAACACCAGCAAATAGCATTAAGCCATATGCAAAAACTCTCACAGAGCACGACAAAAAAAAAAAATGCATTTCACATTTCAAAAGACCCCGGGGCACAAATGCGCCAGACGGGAAAATTGTATAATTTTTTGACTTGAAATTCGATTTTTGCAATTGAATTAGTTGCGGAAAAAGACGAGGAAATCATTTTTGCCAGCCATTTTTTGTTTTTTTATTTTCAGCTTGAATTTATCGTTAATCAGCTTCAAAAGGATTTATGAAAAACAATATTTACCTTAATGACTTAAGCAGCCCAAATATCTACTTAAACGTATACAACTGCAGTAAAATAGTGAGAAAATCCTTAGCACACTTTTGTACTTCTCTACCTTATTGACTAATGCATATGAGCCACAAACTAAGCATCATTAAGTGTGGCATAGAGTATAAACACAGCAGAGTAAGGCGAAAGCGTTGCCCCAAAAAGTATGCAGCACAAATGTATATGTAGTATATATGTATAGAAATAGAAAGTCGTGTAAAACACATTCGATGGACGCATGCAGAAGAAGGAGCAGAACCCACATACTTGTAATCCCTTTAGGAAATCAACTAAGCATTTTAATTAACTTGGCCCAAACAGCCAACTGCCCCCGAAAATGGGCAGCAACAAACAACAACCAACAGCTGCAAAATATGACCAAAGCCACAAACTAAAATCAAAGCCACACCAGAGACTTTCGACTAACTTCTTTCTCTCTCTCTCTCTCTCTCTTTCTCTTGCTCTTGCTCTTGCTCTTACGTTGTTCGCTCTCAGTCAAGTGTGTGTGTGTGTGTGTGTTTGTGTTGGTGTTTGACCGTGTATCATGATAATTTAGTGAAAGCGCAACCATTTGTTCACACACACTCACACATCCGCACACACAGACACACCAACACAATCAATATTAAATTTCCACTTGCCACATCTTTATTTGCTCTTGCTTTGGCGCAAACAATGCCCGTGGAAATTCAGCCCTTTCTAGGGATGGGCACGTGGCGTGGTCTTCAGCCGAATATCCCAATAAATGATTTGCAACTAGCAAATTAAATTAAACATAATCAAAAATGCTTTAAATTTTATGTAATAATAATAAATAAATATAACCTTTACCTTTGTAACGTGAGCATATTATTGGTATTGTGAAAAATTACTTTACTTTACCAATTATAAAGTTTGCATTTCAAAATTGGTTAACTCAACAATTTGGTATATACATATTCTAATGTGATGCCAATTGTATGATACTTTATACGTAATTTATTAGCACTATATTTGATACAAATTCAATATAATAATATATAAGCGACTTTTGAAATGCTGGGAAAAATATATAAAAAGCCAAATATTATTTGCTGGATTACTGTAATTACTGTGAACTGACAAAAACGCTGTTGCTGTCATTGCAAACTTTTATGATTTGGGTTTCGTGTGCTGTTTAGAAAATGTTGAGGAGCGCCCATCGCTGAGCATGTGTTCTTCCGAGAATTCGGCATAATAATAATATTGCACCGTCCATCATATAATGCGAGCAAAGCCAAACTAATTTCAAAAAGCAATTTTATTATATATATATACATTTATATTTCACACACACACATACACACACACACACATGGAAAAGAGAGTGACAGCAAGCGGGTGTGTGTGGAGGAGACAGAGAGAGAGAGAGAGAGAGTGAGAAAGAAAAAGAGAGAGATGCAGGGAAACGCTTAGAAACACGTTTCCAAATGCAAATCTAAGCTACTGTTGGCACATGTTGGCACACACACACACACACACACACACACACACAGACAGACACACACAAACACAGGTGAAAAGTCGGCACAAAGTTTTCAACTCGCATCCAAAACTAAAAAAGTTGAAAATTGGCTTTGAAAGACGGACGGTGAGTTTTGGCATGTCCAGGGGAGATGTGTGTGTGTGTGGGGGGTGGGGGGGGGTGCTTGTGGTGGGGAAATGGGTAAAATTGGACAATTGGATTCAACATTCAAACTTTTAATTTCATTTGCTACCTGCGAATTAGTAGTACATCAAATTGTAGTTGTAGTTGCAAGTGTTGCAAATGTGTAACCAACTGAAAAATAAAATACCTTTCGTATAATCTGTATTTGAAGCGTTAGTGTTCACTTCACAGATTAAGGAAACCAAACAACTACAATTAAAAACATTCTAACTTAACTAAATGCACCAGCAGTCAAATTGCAAAATTTACTTGCATTTACAGGATTACACATGATAGTAGCATATTTGTTATCAACGAGTTCTACGAGATTTTGAAACTTTATTAAGCTTGCATTGTATTTGTAATATTTGTTTAATAATTGATAAACAAATACTTACATATCTGTATCATAATCGCCCTTAATTCTCCAGCTTCTGTTATTATTGTTATACAATTTTGAATAGAATTTATTAAAAATTTAAGAAACGCACCATTTGAAATTCATATTTATTATATTTAACAATTTTACAATATTTTTTCTCTCTTTTTTACTGTCTTTCCGTCTCTCTCTCTCTCTCTCTCTCTCTTGTTAAAGAGAAAGTGTGCCAAGAATATGTGCATAGCATTTTATATTATATTTACCAACTTGTAATTACGTTCACTTGTTTCATTCTTGAGCCAGACTCTGCAAAAATATTAATCTCTTGACTTTGGAGGGCTTTACTGTAGCAATTTCGCACACTTTGTTGCTGGTCAACATCCCTAACCTCCCCATCAGAGTGTGTCTTGCTCTAATGCCTTTGACCCACTTGGCTTGCCTTGAAACCAAATATTAACTTTAGTGATTCAGACACAGCTCAAATTTATCTATATGTGTGTGTGTGTGTCAGGTCAAACTGCAGTCATAACAATAAATTCCATTTACACATTTGTCTCCACTTGACTTCCAACTACTTGCTTAGCATATTATAAATTGGTGTCAATATGAGTCATCATATCACCATAGTGACCAAAACATCCCGAAGTCAACTATCAAAGTCGATTTGGTTGTTCCATGAGTAAATATTTATGCTTTCTTTTACACTAAACATTATATATTCTGATTCATGAGATAATTTACTCAATGCTAATCAGATGCTTAGCAAACGATATGAATTACATGAAACTTGTTGCAAAAATTGATTGAGTTGCATTGAATACTGTTAGGAAACTGAGGTTGGTAGACTGATTTGGACTCGCAGATATCCTGTCTACAGAGTTTTCTTTAAGATACATATTAGAAATTCGCAGTGTAAAAATAAATGTAGGAGTAGTTCAAACCAGTATTTAGTTGAACAATATTTATTCTACCTTATAAACAAATGACCACAGAATGCTGTTGTCGAGTGAGCTCGACTACGATATACCCTGAGTCCAACTGTTAAATATATTCAACTTGTATTGCCAAACTTTCCATTGAAGATTTTGCAGAGTTTTGACATCAATACTAGAATACGTTGTCGACTACATCTTGAGTATTTCCAATTCGAAATTGATTAAATTTAAATTGAGTATTGATGACATTTTTGCAGTTGATCAATAAAATGTCAATGCATATTATATATCAATTAAAATGTTTGGATTTTATTGCTATCGCAAATTTAAATGTATTGATTTTCGCGAAGCCAAACGAAGGCAGTTATTCAATAAAAATAAAATGAAATAAACTTGGCGGGAATGAAGTAACTTCCAAATTTGAAGTCTGCAGTTCTTATAATCTTTGAGCTCTCCATGCTCGTACAGACATATAGACATATAGCTAAGCCTTCTCGTCTGTTGCTGATCATCAAGAATATATACTCACTTTATGCTGTCTCTTGCCTGTTACATACTTTTGCACAAAAAAAAAGTTCCAGTCACTGCAACTTTTTTTTGTCTTGAGTTGCCGAAGTTTTTGGTTGTTGGTCAGCTGCCAAATTGTTTTGATTTGGTTCGATTCCGTTTGGCATTAACGCCATGATGCGTGCTTTCGTATTCGTAGTAATGCCAAGTAAAAATGGCGTAATGCACAAGAAAACTGCGATTAGTTTTCGCTCTCTCTCTCTGTCTCTTTTTTCCACTCCGTCATTCTATTACTATGTTCATTTTCTTACACTATTTCTGCATACTTTTTTAATACTCTGTGTGTCAGTCAGACTCTGCTTTCTGTTTGGAATTTATCTGAACATTCTTTTTGGGTTTTTGTTGCTCATTCATTTTGTTATTTTGTTTTTGCATAGCTCAAGTTATTTTGGCAAGAAAAGGCGTATTTACACACACACACACACACACACACACAGACACACACACAGACACACAGAAACTGTGTTGTGTCTGTGTCAGCTATTTTGTAGGTTATTAGGGCGTAACTCGCAGCAGATAGTCTGACACATTCATATCCATTTACACACACACACACACACACAGACATTCACACACGCACACACACCTAGATAAGCGCTCGTACAGCTGACAGGCATAAACATGGATTTTACATTTCAGACATGCTGATATACAGAATATTTTTTATCATACTTACCGCACACAGAATTGCTTAATTTTTTTGTTTTGTCGACAAGTGTGCTAAGTAATATACTTTTAATCAATTTGGCTTGTAAAAGGTTGCAGTTCCCTCGACAAAAGCTACAAAACACAGCAGCTATTCATTATCAAGCCAAATTGCTTTATGTTCAATTAGTTTGCAACATTTGCTTAGCTTGCAACATGCTCTCGTTTGCATGTTGCATGAAATGTGCATGCATCTTGTCTGCTATTTCTTTTAGCTGATTGATTGAATAATGTATAAAATGCACTCAAATGTTCTCAATATGTTCTTCTTTTATTTTCCAATTTCTAAATATCTTGCATATTTATTTAAAAAATAAGAAGATATAATTTAAGTGTAGTTCACTTTGCATCAAATCATTTATAGAGCATACTATATTCAGTGAGCGCTTTTGCAAAATTCAATGTGTGACAGTTTGCAATGTTCAGCTGAAGGACTCAAGCACTCAACGACTCAAGGACTCGCCGAGTAGTCCGTTTCGGGATATGTTGGGTGTCATTTTTGTTGTTGCTTTTCTTCTGTGTATGTGCTTGGATTAATGCTTATGGCCAACAGAAAAGGAGAGCGAGAGAGAGAGAGAGAGAGGGCCAAAGATGGAGCGAGGGTTTTGACCATTTTGACCAGGCGATATCCCAGCTCTATCCGGCATAAACAGGAATCTGGTGTGGGGTGTGGAGGCTGAGGGGATTTTTGATTATGGAGCCCGGCTCGTTTTAAAGCGGATTTGAACGCTGTTGAATATTATTTATGGGGCTGCCTTTTATTTTCGCACAAAAACTCGCAGTCGAGAACCGATGATAGCGACCCTTAAGAGCCAATGCACACACACACACACACACACACACACTCACACACACGCACTCACACACACGCACTCATGTGTGTTGCAAAATATTTGCCAACATTCTTTGGGTATTTAAACAAAGATTTATTTTATGTGTGTGTGTGTGTATGTGTGTGTGTGTATGTGTGTGTGAGTGTATGTGTGTGCTGTTGTGTATTTATTTATTTTGTGCAAACGGCCAACGGAAATTGCAAGTAGAGCGTTGAATCCTTTTTGCTTCAACACGTCCTGTGTGTGCCGGCGTGTGTGTGTGTGTTGCTGTGCTGGTGTGTTGGTGTGTGTGTGTGTGTCTGTCCATTGTTCGAGAATTTGTTGGGACTTGTTTCATATTTCACAATAACTCCATTTATTGTTGTAGAAGAGAGGGTGCTGGAGGGGCTTTAAAGATGAAATGAGGTTATCAGTTTGCGGTTTATGGTTCAGGGCTCAACTATTAAGATCCCGGTCGAAGAGCGTGATGTGTGTGAGGGAGACGGCACAAGGGCAACTATATCACATTCGCACACTAATAGGCACACACACACGTGCACACGTGCACACACACACACACACACACACACATAGTCACACATATACGCACACACGTACACTACAGTTCACACTTCAGACTAATTGACGCAATATGCATACTTTGTCTATTAATTTGTGTTTATGCATAAATCGAATTAATTATGCATAATCGTGATTAACAGCCAAATGTAAATTGGGCTTAAATTAAACGCCAGTCGAGCCGACTGAGCCTCCTTTTTTGTTGGCGCCCACTGCATTTAATTAGCCAACTTTTGTATGTCTATATGGGTGTATGGGTGTGTGTGTGTGTGTGTGTGTGTGTGTGTGTGTGTGTGTGTGTGTTGTGCGTGTATTGGTGCTGTTGTGTGATTGTAATTGTTGGCCATTTTATTTACGAGCTTTACACGTGACGCGCACGTTTTATCTGCGCCCAGTTGCGGCAGTTGGTCAACAAACAGGAAGTATGCAGAAGAAGAAGAGTAGTAGAAGCAGCATCAGAAGCAGCAGCAAAAGAAGAAGAACGGATATCGGATACACCCACATTTGGGCCATTAAATGAACGTGGCACTGATTACATTTGGGCATTGGCATGCCAATGAGAAAAACAAACAAAAAAATAATAATATTTCATTTATGAGAGAGAGAAGCGAAATAAGTTTGAATGTGCGAGGCAAGGGGCAAACAGAGTAGTTGTTCTAGATGATCTCATGTAATATGAGATCGGAAAGGAGACCATTTAAATGGGATGCGAGAAATATACCATAGAGTGAAGCCAAGCAGCAAACAAGACTAAAGAATTATAAGGGCTAAGGCTTAACTCCAGGAAGCATACAAGAAGCACAATGAGTTGGAGACCTTAATGCAAGCTAAGATGCAAAACTCGAAGTTAATCAAGAGTAACTCAAGTGAAGCGAGAAGCGAACTATTAAAACTTTGAAGCGAGAAGCACTGTGCTTCTCCAAGCGACAGCTAGACAAAACGTACCAAAGAGACCAGATAATAATAATTAAAATTGGCCCATTCTCTCGTCGCGTACAATTCTAATCCAGTTGCATGCAATGCATACACATTTATGTATTTTTAGTATTGGCTTCAATTAGAAAGCGCATACGGGATACCATCTAGAAGCAGCGGCAAGTTGAGATTGGTTGCTCAGCTCAATTAGGAATGCTGTGCTGTCAAAATTCATTGAGAGCATTGCAATGCACAATTTTGCCAAAAATGTTGAGTTCGTCAACGCCTTTGGCTCAGTGCCCGCAAAACTTTTGCGCCATAAGACAACATCAGCAGGGTTGGGAAAGCAATGAGCAGCTACCGTTAGTTGGCTCAACAGACAGAGGGGAAATTCACACAGCAAATCCAAAAACAAAAAAAAAAAAAAAGAGAACGAGAAAACAAGGGTATAAAAAGAAGTGGGGCGAGAGTGGTGGAAAAGTAAGTGACCCTCTTCGTTTATCTTGCTTTTTATTTGGCCAACGCTTCGGCAGCTTTCGGCTAATTTTGTTTATTAAAAGTTGGATGACCTTTTCCTGGCACCAAAAAAAGAAAAAAAAAAAAACAAAAACAAATATAAAGAAGAAAAGTGCTTATGGTTGTTGTTGTTGTTGGTTGGTGGAGCTCATGTTGGGAAATTAATTTTGGTGCAGCCAGCTTTGCCAGGGTTGCCAAGTGTCATTAGTTTGCTGTTTGGCAGCGAAACTCGGAGACATAGTTAAATTAGCTAAGCATTGCGATATCTTGTACACCGAGAGAAATACGAATATTATACAATAGTTTATAAATTACTATTAATATAAATAGGGGCAATCTTATTCAATCTGATTCAATAATTTGCAGACATCACAAATTAAAATTAACCAATTCATTTCTTTACTTATTTCTGTGTGTTTGAATTAAGTTGTGCACTAATTTATTTAGCATAGAAGTGTGTGCTTGTAACTCTGCGCTACTTGATGATTATTTTTCTCTCAGTGCACAACTCGCCTAGCCATCCAGCATTTGATGGAGAAGTTGCCAGCGGGTTGCGCTTGTTGGAATGTGGGTGGTGCGAAGGTGCGGTGGTGCGGTGGTGTGGCGATGGTGTGGCTGCCATTTGCTAATGCCTTTTGCTTTTGCACTTCACTACACTTGGCAAAAACTTTTCACATAAAAATGTAGATAATGCTGCCAAACATTTTACGGGCAGAGTGCGAGAGACAGAGAGAGAGGGGGGGGGGAGAGAGAGTAAAGAGTTGCTATAAATGGATTTGTGCCCTGAATGCGTTTCGACCAACACAACTGCAAGTGATGGCAGCATTTGGAGGCGGCACTACAAGTGGGCGACACGCCCACTGAGCGGTCTGCAATTTTGCTAAATGAATTTGTCTACAAGCAAAAATGCGTTGCTCAAAAATGTGCAGCAAGTTTTAAATTGTTGCCGACCACAAAAATGAATTAAGTTATAATTTAGATTCTTGGCAATCAATTTAAACAAATTCGAGTCACGAAATTCAATGTTTAACTTGCCACTTTACAGAGCATCAACGCGAATCTTGATTGAAGAATTTTTATTCAATAATGATTTCAATTCAATTACGCAACCACGACTGAAAAAAGAGTTTCTTGTTGTTGTTTTTGTTCATATGGAAAAGTCAGATGCAGAATTCTATTTCTCCACTAAGAACAATTAGAGCTCTATCGAAATATATATATATTCTTGGATCTTAAGATTTTTGACTCATATTTTCAATTTTCGCTTGTGAAAACGGTTTCAGTTTTGACAAATTTATAGCTTAGTTATCTTGACCTTGTACCATTTTGCATGGATAGAGTTTTGCCACACTTTAGTGGCCGTTGTAAAACGATTCGTGCATTAAGAATTGATAAATTTAAATTGCTGAAAAGTGTCATGCACCGCACAACTGGATAACAACTTAAAAATGAAAGACAATATAAAAAACAAAGACTACAAAATGCCGTTGGGTGGCATCATAAATAAGACTTAACCCAATGCGCTTGCAACATGCTGAAGCGACAACAAATTGCACTCACTATATATATATTATTAAATATATATATATATCTATATACATATATATAAATATTTATATGTGTGTATAAAGTTATATAAGTTGAAAAAAAAAAAACTTTTGTCAGAAAGTTAGTTGACTGCCTGAGCTCAATATTTATGCGGCTGTTTATCGATTTCACGGATTACGAGTATCCGTATTTGAGCATTTCAATGCCAGAATAAGAGGAGCTCAGTTCAATGGCATTTTGGAAGTCATAACTGTTTGACAAGCACCTGGTATTTAACTGCGTGTCCATGGGGTCTCTCTCCCTCTGTCTCTCTCTCTCTCTCCATCTCTCTGTCTCTGTCTCTGTCTGTCCAGTTGTCAGTTGTGAGTGGATACTCAGTTGCTGTGGGGCACAGTTGGGCATCACTTATCAACCATTTATAAACAATAAACGAATATAAACAAGAAACTTTTTTGCCAGCGTCAAATGCATTACAACAATGCCACAAGACAGACAAACAAAACAACAACAACAAAAAAATGAATGAATGTAAGATGAGTCAAAGGAGCGGACGTGAAGGAAACTGAAGAATCGAAAAGGGAGGCAACAATGAAAGAGGACCGGATAAATGGCATAAATATATGGCAAACAAAAATGGACGAGGGGTGCGTAAATTGGCACTGGGCTCTTCAAGACAATGAAAAGGGGAAGCAAGGAGATGGAGGAGGGCAAGGGGAGACAACCAGTTGGCAGTTGCTCCTTTAGTTGTTGGCTCTCTGCTCAGCCAAAACATGTCAATGCGAAAAGTTTTTTATGTGTGTGTGATTTCTTGAAACTTATTTGCCCCATTTTGGCATGGCTTTTGCTTCATTGGAAGTTGTTGCACAAAATGACAGCCAAAAAAAGGAAGCAAAAAGTAGAAATATAATGCAATTAAGGCTGAACGACGAGAAGATATGCTTACCAACAGATATATACATGTATGTACATTTTGTACAATCGTTTCTACACTAATCCCAAGCAAAAATTGTGTGTTGAGTCGAAAAAGTTGGATCAGCTTTGATAAGTAGATATTTTACTGTCGATTTGGAAAACGGTGTCCTGGCAACTGTAGCTCGGAGATCATTTCAAACCTTTATTACAGGGTATAAATTGAGCAGCGCTGCGAAGACACAAACTAAATAAAAAGAAACAGAAATTTGTACCAACAATAAACCCACACACACACACACACACACACAATGAAATGAGGACACGGAAAAGATGACACCAATCAGCGGTGGTAAACCGTGGAAAAAATGGTTGAAGGCGACGGGGGTGGGGGTTGTGGTGGGTTTCGAAGAGGGGTTCGTCTTGTGACAAATGCGAAAAGAAAAAGGCAAAGTTTTACGTTTATGTTTGTTTACGAAATATAAAAATGGGAAGCGGCAAATAAAATGCAAACTGTTCATACGCTGGATGGCGGCTGTGAGTGTCATATAGGGGGTAAGGGGGTTACTTGGCCGGTATATAAATATATATACATATATACGTATATATATATATAAATATCAGAAGTAATTTAAGCACATTAGTTGCGCTTTATGAACTCAAAGTTGTCATTTCTAGCCAACAAACTTGACGCTCATCTGTCGTCCTCAAGTCCCCCCATCCCCCAACCAGTCCCGACCACAACCCCAACCCCGCCTCTTGCAAAACTTCCCCTGTCCGTTGCTGGGTTGTGCATTGTGTTGTTGATGTTGCTGTCGTTGATACTTTGAAATGCCTGCCTCTGAAAAGCAGCTGCAAGTGACAAGAATTTGTTGCTAGGCTGCTCTTGGCTTTCACAGCATCTCACACCCCATTCACCACACCCCACGCCTCAAACACCACCCATTTCTGGCAGAGCCTTCCCGCCGTTTTGCTGGTTTGTCTTCAGGGCTGTTTGTGGAGCAGCGTTCGTGGCATGTAAATAACAACTTTCAACAAAATGCGACACGGTCGGACCCAGCGACTTGAAAGGCCAAACCCGTCACAATCCTTCCCTTGCCCCCCTTTACACTGCTCGCTTAAAGTTTCGAGCCCATCTGAAGTTGCACTCGGCGAATTAATTGGCACTTCAAATCTATGAATTTATGTATACCATTTTTGCATAACATTTAGATACGATTCTCAAAAGAGAGATCGTTTTTGAGATGCATTATTTATATTTTTGCATGAGATAATAATAGTTATAGATTCCATATATAATGTGAATTTTAATGAAAATCGAAAGAATCTTTCTGCAATCAAATATTTTTCTGCAACGTTTCTTTGTTGAAAGTGCAAACTGCATAGTGAAATTATTGCATATTGCATGAACTTAAGACAACGTTTGTTTATCTATTTATTTAGTTTGTAAAGATATATTCATTGTAATAAAGACTTAACTGAGCTATCAAATATTACTTTAAATGGCTCGATATAAAAAATGTACATAGTCACAGCAGTCACTGCAGTTGGAGGGTCTCAGATCTTCTTCGCTTGCAGACCGATTGCAATTCCAAATCGGAATCAGAACCTAAATTCAAAATCGTAGTGGATCCTATTGCTTAGGTTTATATATGTGTGTATGTCTGTGTACAAGTTTTGGTATACGAAAACTTGTATATTCCCGATTCTAGCTCTTAAAATCTCAGAGATCCGCTTGTTCATACAGAGGTAGAGATAGTCTGACATTTTGTGACAAGTTGCTCTTGTTTTCGGCGAGTGCAGATGCGTTTGCCATGAGACCCAGTTAAATAAAACTTTGTGCGCATTTTTTGTCATACTTTATAAATGTTGGCGCTGCAGAAGCATCGCAAACCAGCTCCCCTCCCCTCAGCACCCGTGCCACTCCCCACGACTGAAGAGGCATTGTTTTGCAACTATCTTTGGGCTTTTTACCCGTTTTTCATTCGACGCGTAATCGGATGCAACTCGGCTTAGAAGTTTTGTAATTGTTGCGATGCTTGCCACGACAACAGTGGCAACTGCAACGGCAACTACAACTGCAATAGCAACTACAACAGCAACCCAAGATTTGACCCAAAAAAAAAAAAAAACACAAGTAAAGAAGCTGACTGACTGACAAATACTCTAGATAGTAGTGCAATAAATAGGACTTGAGGCAGCCTATATTGATCACTCTGCGCAAACAAAATACAGAACATTCCGATTTAAGTACAAAAATAAATTATAATAATAATAATTTTAATTCGAGTTACAAATTAAATGATATACTCGTACAATCAAAATTTAAAATGAAAAAAGGAAATAGTTTAGTAATTTTGGGTGTGTTGAAATTTAAAATGGTTCCACATTTATAGAACGAATTGGGGAAACCCAGAAAAAAGGCAATCAGACGAAAAGTATTTAAGCGTTGATAGTTTAGCAATAAGAAAAGTAAAGGGTTAAGAAGGGACATGGACCCTTTATTGTCCTTAAATGTGTATGGGATATACTATTCAAATCTCTATGACCCCGTTCGATATTGGAGTTTGCCATGGAGTGCCCGCTCTGGGGAGGAGATGTAGCTTTGGCCAGAGGCTCGCTTCATTAAAGCCCAGTTATGATACTAAGCGAAAAGTTGTGGAGCGTAAATTCATTTTTTTGCTAGCCGTCGGTCGACTAGCTGTAGTTTTCTTTATGGTTTCGAACACGTGTCAACATTGCGTATGATTGATGAAGACGGCTGAGAGGACGAACCAATGGCAACAGCAACAGCAACAGCAACAGCACCAGTAACAGCAAGAGCAACAGCAAAACAATAACAATAACAGCAAGGACATTGAGCAAGCATGTCAGGCACAATGATGAACTAAGTGCGTGTTCCTAGCAGGAATAACCCAAAAACCAAAACCCAATGGCATAACCAGGCCAACAGCTCTGGCAACGTCAGCCCGAAAAAACCTTCTGCTCGGGTTCATTAAACTGATGGCAGCCTAATCGCATTTAGTCCCCATCCCGCAACTCGGCCTCTCCAATCACACAAAATAGCCCAAGAATTCGCCCTATTTTGAGTTGCTGACCATGCCGAAACTCAATATTGATACGACGACGCACTAATGTCTTTCAATTATGTAAAATTGAGCCTGAAAGAGAGCATTTCATCTTGGTCTGTCAGTGGAATGTTGCAAGTACAGAAATCATTCAACTGCCAGATACCCTCAATTTAACCTTAATTAAATGCTGGCATTTTCTTTTGCTTTCCATTATGCTTTTGTGGAGGGTATTATAAATATACTCTGAACCTCTTGAAAGTTTTTATAATGTAGTTGTGCTTGAGTATGTGCGAAAGACAGAAGGAAGCATCTTAAGGATAATAGAGGCTATATATATTCTTGATTACCATCGGGAGACGAGTCCATATAGCCATTTTTGTTTATTCACTTGTCCACTGCCCACCAAGTCAACAGGCTGACTCAATAAACCAGTTCCTTCTTTTTTAAATTGCAAAAAAATAATTGTCTTTTCAAAATGTTAGTAATTCCTCCTTAAAAACCAAAGACACAAATTAAAATTTTAAAAATATAAAAATATGTTTTAGTTTAATTTTTCATAAACAAAAAATATTATTAAGTTTGTCGTCTTTTATCTTAGAATTCTTCTAAATTTATTTTGATTCAGAATAACATTCGCTAATATTTTGGAAACACATCTTTCCAATGAGTATCATTGGCATAATTGTCTCACAGAAACTTAAGCAGATACATATATATTAGCTACATATAAGTGCATATATGTATATATATATACATATATGTATGTTGGTACAAATGTAATTTTGTAAAAGGTTTCAACGGCTGCAGTAAAGCAATCGCAGCTTATACTACAAAACCCATTGAATTGCATGTGTTATTTGATGTGCATGGGGAATAAGCAATTCCTAGAGGCAATCAGAATCGGAATCAGAATCAGTTGCGGACTCAGAAGTGGAATGGAGTAGGTCATAAAGCAGCTGCAAGATGAATCAATTTTATGGCAGAGGGCTCAAAAGGCAAAGGGGCTATGCACTTTGATGGCAAATAAAATCAGCTGGGAAAACAGCTCGAATGAGATAACAAGAGACGGAGCAACGAGTACTTATATAGAAATAGGTAAACAAATCTTAATACATATTTATAAATATACACATATATATATATATAAATATATATAGTCACAAGTGAATTGCAATTTGTATTTGCTTATCAATTGAGCTGGTCGCCAAAACATCAAAAACGACGCCGCTAATGCGACGCTTGACAATTGATGGGAGACTACCTCAAGGCACACACACACACACACACACACTCACACACACACCCATACACACACACACTCAGCACACAACTACCCCGTAAAACCCGCAGATACCCGCTCCCCCTTCCGTTGTTTTGGCACTCAGCAGCCCGTGGGAAAGTCAGCTTTGTTTTAAGTCATCTTGTTACACAATTTTGTTTATTTATTTTGATTTTGATTGTGAATTTGATTGAATAAGTGCAAAGGCAGCAGACGGTTGGATTTCAAACAGCCCTTACCTAACACCAAACCCCAACCCCCAACCCCCCACCCCCTTCCCCCTGGCCAACCCCCTTTGCTTATCATGTTGTTGATTTAGCGCATTTACGCGCCCGATTTGCTCCATCAGAAATTTGTCGCAAATTTTGTTGTTTTGTTGTTTTCTTTTTTTATTTATTTTTTTTTATACGCTTATCGGCATTTGGCAGATTTCCAGAGGCGTTCGGATACTTGATTTTATCATTTTGGGTCGAGGGGGGGTGTGTGTGTGGGGGGGGGGGGGGGTGTGGTGTGGAGCGGACTGGTGTGGATGCTGCTTATAAATATTTAAATGGCAGCGGCTTGACATGAAATATTATTGTCAAGAATGCCTGCCCACCTGCCACAGTGCCAGTGCCAGTGCCACAGCTTCGTGTTGCCTGCACCCGTGCTGCAAGGCGGCGCCCTCACAGAGACCATCAATCATTATACCAGAGCAAAAACAGATGCAGACAATCTTCTATCTCTCTCTCTCTCTCTCTCTCACTCACTCACACCAACAACTAGGAAAACATTATGGAAATTGTGGCTTCACGCTACGTTCCCAAAATGTGAGGAAATTAAAGATGCTAAATTATGTTTGAGAGTGAAGTGAAATCGTTTTGGTTTAGTTATAATGATTACAATAATCAGATTCGATCAGTACGAGAAAGCAGCAGCCTAACAAACATCGAGCACATATTAAACAAATAACATCCCGTAAACAATATCTTTGAAATAATAAACCCAATAAACAAATAAACAGCAGCCCAACAATAGACACTCTAAAGATTTGTCTTTGCTTTCTGCACAGCCACTGAACCTATTTTGTGGAAGCAAAGGTTTTGGTAATTTTGACACATTTCAAATAAATAAACCAAGTGCAGCGTATGTATGGCAGAAAAGAGACATACATTTACAATAGACGCCATCTTGGCCATGTTTCCAATCACGCATTAACCCATTTACATAAAGTTATCACAACAAAAAAGGCAGTTATCTCAAGTTTTCTCAAGTTTACCCAATCTAGTGAAATTCATAATTTAATTAGCTGTCAACATCGAGCAAAAAACTTAACTGCTAAGCAAATTTCTGAATATTAGAAACACAGCAAAAACAAGTGAATTTAATTTAAGCCAGATGCTATGGTAACTATATTTAAATGTTCACTATTATTTTTAAACTTTTTGTATTTACATTTTTTATGACTGGCACAATAATTTTAAGCTTGTAGCGCTAGGATAAAGAAATAAACAAATACCCTGTTCTTATTATTATATTTCATTTGGAATGTTTACTTGTTTACTTGTTAATTCATTTACTTAACTCTTAAATTTATTCAACATTTTTTGTATTGTTAGTTTTAGTCACAAACCAACATTTAGGTCTCTAAACAAACAATCTTACACATATTCATCTCAGTTGCTGAGCTTGCAGCTCATCCCTCAAATCGATTTACAATAGTGCAACAATATTCCATAAATTGTAAGTTGGCATTTTGATATTATAAATATATAGATACATTTTCTTTCTTTGTAAGGATTTGTCGATAATAATCGACTATTGAAGCAATCGAATCTGGTCCGCTTAGCTCCGATTCACAGCTATTGAAATTGAAATGTAAAGTTATTTCCACTTGCAATGTGAAAAGTCAATTGAGTTGTTTCCTTAGCTGTCCTCCTCACTGCTGCAGGCTGCTTGTCGCTCTCTGTGTGCGTGTGTGTGTGTGTGTGTGTGTGTGTGTGTGTGTGTGTGTGTGTGTGTGTGGAGGGTGTGAATTTTTGCTGCAAAACTCTTTAAGCTGCTGCTCGAGACTTTGCAATGGGAGCTTTAAACAAATTAAGTGGCACAAGGCGGGCATTTCACTTTATTGTCATGTGACCTTTCCACTGACTCGTCTCGACTCGACTCGACTCGACTCGCTTGCTTGTTATTATTCATTTTACCTGCCACACACACTCACACATATATATATTTATATATATGTCTATATATATATGTCTATATATATAAATATATATAATATATACAGCAAGAGCACCTGCCAGTTGGCAGTGACTAACCTGGTGGCTGCCATGGTGGCTGACTGACTGACTGCTTGACTGCTCGACTCTGGGTCTCGGTCTACACTTGGAAAAATAAAAGTAGCAAATTGCAATTGTTTATCTGAAAGACAGTCTATTTCTAACAATTTTCATGCATTTTCTCTCATATATAAATAAAGTCTCGAATTAATTTACACATTTACTTTTGACACATATGATTTTTATGCAAATGTGTTTCTTGCATGTACAATTTATATCTTAAGAAACACACAACTTGCTTAGGGAAAAAACAAATATATACATTTATAGAGAGCACTTTTTTTTGAGTGTACCCAGCTTATCCTTGCTGCTTGGCGACTTCGCTTGCTGTCTTGTATTTATTTTGGGGCGCGCCATTTACTTATACGCTCCACTTGCTGCACTTGCGACCCCACCTAGCAAGCGAGCACACACAGATACACACACACACGCATACATAGACACACATACTCGCACAATAGACATCAACTTATGGCCCTAGTAAAAGACTTGGACAAAGCAGACGGCAGTTGCGAAACGGAAATCAACGGCATGCGGATGTTTACCAAAGGCAGCAGGAAGACCAAAGAGGTCGATTGTCCATCAAACTGGGCGCCAGAAAGAGTATAACCGCAATATAGCGGCCAAAGCCAATGAGATAGAGAGAGAAAGATAGATGGAGGTTGAGAAACGAATGTCAGATGCTTTTGTAAAAGATACTAAGCAAATGGACCATAATTAAACTTAACGCAATCAACACTGGCGATCCCAATATAAATGCGAATGTCAGCCAAAGAGAAGCAGGTACAGAGAGAGAGGGAGAGAGAGAGAGAGAGATAAATCGATTATCCAACACCTAAACATATGTGTTGAGACAGAATCGAGAACAAGAACAATATTAAAATTCTTAATGATATGTGAAATAAATATGAGCCATTTATTTATTGCCATTTTTGATATTAACTCTTCTATTGCTAAGATATTTTTGACACCTTTGCGATATAGATTATGATCATTTTGATAGTTGAAAGCAAAGAACTAACAAGGTTCCAAGAAAGTACAAATTATATTTCGAATATTCATAGCGGTGCTATTAGATCTATATAAAATCCAACAGAGTTGCTTAGCAAATGAGCATTGGGCAATCATTCGCATGAAAAAACATATTTGGTTTCCCATTAGTTGCACAATACAGAAAAATGAGTTATGAGGTCATATTGTCACATATGCGAGAACTTGAACACACTCTCAACAACAAAGACAAGAGTTACAAATAATTAGAAAATGAGCAAAATAAATAAGTCCAACGACCTAGTTGAGGACATTAAATGCTGCTGCTGCTGCTGCTGTTGCTGCTGCTGGGGGCCAAATTCCACCTAGTCAAATAATCAGGTGCCATTGACAGAGTTTCAAGTAAATCAATAACCCACACCACATACCTCACCCCAGCCCCACACCCGTATCGCTGTCGTTGTCAAAACAAAGGACCCCGTAGCACAAGTTGTAACCTTTGATGAAAAGTTTTTCGCAACTTTGGCAAACGACGAAAACGAAAACGAGAATGAGAATGAGAACCAGAATGAGAACCAGAATGAGAACGAGAACGAAATGAACGAAACGAGCCAACGACTCGATTTTCATTATCAGGCAAAGTTGGCCACGCTAATTAACAGACCCTGCTGCCCGCCCCACCCTCCCACAGTGTGCAGTGTGTGTGAACTTTGGGGAGGAGGAGGGGCAGGTTTTTGGGGTTGGGTTGAGCTAACAGGGGTATTGTGCTATTCCAGTTTTAGCAACAAAACTTTTGCCGCTGTTTCGCTTCTCTAATACGCATGCATATAAAATTAGAGCTGAAATTGAAACGAAACGAACCAAAACTTGAAAATATCTTTAAGTGTGTGTGTGTCTGTGTGTGTGTGTGTGTGTGTGTGTGTGTGTGTGTGTGTGGTATAGTGAATTTGTGAGTGGTGTAGCGGTAAAGCATATCACGGATACCCGCACAACCATCAGCTTTAACTTGAAGTGATTGTTCTCTTCTTGAGCCTTGTATTCAATTGAAAGCTTATGTTTTATTTTGTGAGTATTTTATGAAAAGAATTGGCATTAAGGAAAATCAAAATTATTTTTTGCACAAATATTTCATCATAATTATAACTATTTAAAAAATATGATCGTTAGTGACTTCTTAGTCTAGAATATCTTAGCTTACAGGGTGCTCTTCCGACTTTACCTAGTGTACTAAGGTAACTTTTTAGTCTAGCATGTCCTTTCAAGAGACCGGTTGAGTATTGTAAGTCTATACTTGCCCATGAACATTGCTTGCCTGAATCATTTTTGATTCAAGAGATATTTGGTTTCTCTGAAATCTGACCAGCTGGCTCCGCCTGGTTCGATTGCCACAGATTGTAATTCTTGGTTGCTTAGCTATCACAATATGATTCTGGTCCTATTAGGGACCACTCGGTACGCATTCCCAAACAAAATGATGTTTATTAATGCACAATATTAATAATACTAATAATATTACATATATAGCAAAGTTCGAACTATTTGTTATTAGCTATCCATCACTGTACTTGAGAATTGTGAGCAAACTAAAGCATACCCTATTGATTTTTCTGTATTTTAATATTCGTTAAGAGGCGCCTTTGCTTATTGCAATAGCAATAGATGGCTAGGCATCCTCACGCACACACACACAAATGCACGCATACAGCAATCAGCAAGATGAGCTTCTAATAGACACACACACACATACATATATATATATATATATATATATATATATATATATGCAAAACGCACATTAATGTGTTGGGCCTAAAAGTCATTGAAGCAAAAAGAAGCACTTTATGATTGCTTTCTCTCTCTCACTCTCGCTCTTTCTGCCAGTTTGCCTGCGTCTGTTTGTGTGGCTGTGTGCGTGTGGCAGCACTTTGTATCTACGCATGTGTGTGTGTGTGTGTGTGTGTGTGGGTGTGTGTGAGTGTTCTCGTGCTATGAAATTGCATTTCATGAATGGTAATGTGCCATGATGTGGAAGTACACCCCAAAAACTACCTGACAATAATACACACACATCTCCCCCTTCCCCCTTCCCCCTTCCACTACCACTCCTAATTTCAGTCGCTGGCCGTTTCCTTAAGAGCTACAAAATATGAACATGGCAACAACAACTACAACAACAACAATAACACAAAACGCCTATCGAACACATCTATGCACAAAAGTCAAAAGGTGTTCAATATTCATATAATTTGCTGGTTGCTGGTTGCTGGTTGCTATTACTGCTCATATATATGCAGTAGCAGAAATATGCTAGAGGTAAAAATCGAAAGCACTTTCAAATTGACCAACAAGTAAAACCAGCTAGCAAATATGGTAATAGAGCATTTGGTTTATGGACTAGTCGAATACATGCAGTTGATCAATAAGTTCTAAACTTTATTATTTAAAAGGCAACGAGTTGTATGGAGGTAGCAAAAGAGACAGAGAGAGAGAGAGAGAGAGAGAGAGAGAAAGAGAGAGAGGAAGCGAGGAAGAAGAAAAGAGATTTATTGAGACGATGATTTTAATTTCAGAAGCAAGTAATTGGCTGAGCTTATGAATGATAGAATTTAATCATACATATTTTAAAATTACTCACAGGAGACAATTTTTTTTTTTATAAAGGAAGTTAATTGATTTGTTCAGATGCCATTTGAGCAATTGAGATAACTGCAAAAACATCCATTGGCTGCAAGCACTGACATGCATAGGGAAATCAAATTTAAATTTATTTGGACTTCCACTCGATGTATAGATCTACAACAACTAACTTATTGGAATTCATTTGCTTTGCAAGCAAAATGCAAACTGGTCTTTTCATTCTTGAACTTAGCCCTCTTCTTTTCACGTTCAAAGGCTACAAACTGATCTTGACAGTTGCCAAGCCTGGTGTTTAATACATTTTTACAACCTAATTGTGGTAAATGTAAATTAATTTCTTCTTATGGGCGAATGCTCTTTTTGAATAATTGTTTTCATCATGGCAAGCCACGTGATCATATTGTATATGTTTTCCGGGTCTCTGACATAAACTAACAAGTGGCGAAATTGATTCATTCCGAATTAATCAGGGAAGTTAGCTTTACAATTCCGGTTGTGAAAACCTATCTACTAAATTGAGGACAACTAACAACAATATGGAATAAATGGATTAATTCAAATTGCATGAGATTCAAGCTGAGTTTAAAGAAAGAAATGCTGAAATGCTTCTGAAATATGAAGAACATTCATTCGATTGAAGAACTCTTGTACATGAACTGCAACATATTCGTAGTGAGAAATTCAAATCGTGCAATGAATAACTGATTAAAGTGCATTGCTCATTAACTAACGTGACCAAAAATAAAACTCGCAAACAATCTAACCAAACAAAACTGACAGGACATTTGTGCATATGAATATTAATATTGATGCATATTTCGAAATAAACGGTTGAAGCCCAACCCAAACCAATTTGTTTGTGGTATTTTCCATCTGACTTGGTGTTTGTATTTTCACAAATTTAATTAAAGGATAATGCAAAGGCTTATTAACATAATAAATTCATTGTTTGATTTAAATTAAATCAACAACATTTACACTTCAGATAACGAGCATGCAAAATCTTGTTAAATTTACAGAAAATGTCTGCAATAAGTATAAATTTGTATACTCTGTCTTCGGCAGAGTCACTCCTCTAAAATTTCAAGATTGAGTTTATCTTGATTTCGTCTATAATATCTCTGTGCAATTAAAAACCAATTGATGTTTGCTCATATGTCTCGCACAAGTGAAGAATTAATCCTGAATGCGACTTAAACTTCAACCTTACTATGTATGTTGAAATAAGTATATCACAACTCAGGAGCTGTCTGCTTGAGGTGTATGTTATCCGCTGCATAAGGCGATTAATGCTCAACTATTAATTAATATGCAGAGAATGCTTGATTCAAATAATCGATGATGGTGGCAATAATATGCATACCGATATGTTACAGATGAATGCAGTTCTTAAAGGATTTGCATTTTGTCTCCCGCAATCTACATTCTGCATTCCGCATTCCGCATTCTGCATTTTGCATCCTTCGGGGCATCAGCTAACAAACTTGGCCAAGTGCGGTATGCTGCAATAATATTGGTAATATTGTTGCCCTTCGGGGCAGGTGACATCACAAATAACAGCACACGACTTAAATTGTCTTTAACCTCTCTCTAACTCCTGTAACTCCTGTACACCCATACCATGCCAGACTCTCTCAACTCCGTGTGTGTTAAGTGAACCATGCTAATAAATACATAAATTAACCAGAACAGCATCGATTTAATTTAATGCAAGAATATAGCAGCGATTACATCAAAGCTTTGCTCAACTTAAACATGCACTATAAATGTGGCATTCCGGGCAATAATCTTCTTCTATAATTCACAACTTATTCTGTACAATGCCAAACCACAACAATGCCTGAAATTGTAATCAAATGTGCATGTTCGACTACAAACTAAATAACAATAACAATGACAATGAAAGCAAAAATAATGACAATAAAAGTAATAGTGGATGGAAAATTTGTCTATTGTTTTTTGTGACACAATTTCGAATGAATGTTATCACATGATTTTCAATATTTTATTTCATTTTTTTGTTGCTTATGCTCTCAAATTGAAATTAAAACCAAATAAAATAGGCAAGCAGAAGTAAATGAGATGCAGAAGATTAAATACCCTTACCGACTGTGCAGTATAATTGTTGACAATTAAATTTTACTATAAATTTAACTACCCAAATTACTAGTTAGCTAAAGTTTTAGACTGTAAGTAACAAAAATAATATTGTCATTAAATTAAATTAAATTAATAATGAACATATACACAAAAATATACAAATAAATTATAAAACACTCTTTTAAACAACAACTAAATGATCAACCTTATAATATTGTATTCCAAATAGTTAACTAATCAGCAGCTTAACGACTTTCTGAGCACGTTTGTGTGTAGAGTGTATAAAATGACATCAGAAATATACATACCCTTCGAAAGTGTATCACAAAAATAATATCAAATGCCGGAAATGGTTTAAGAACACCAAAATTTGCAAATGTGCATATAAAACATAAAAATAAATTTGTGGCCATGCTTAAAATCATAAATAAATGCATAAAGCTGAAAACGCATCAGGCTTTTCACATTTCATTTTCACAACAACAACAACAACAACAACAATAAAAGCAAATAATTGAAGAGAAAGCAGAACGCAATAAAAACAAAACATTTGGCCTGCTAATTGACTAAAGTGCCTCTGTTCGGTGTCCATTTTCGGAAATGTGTGTGACCACCACATACGTATACCCATGTGTATATATATGTGTGTGTGAGTATGTGTGTGTATTTAGCAATTGATAAAAATATCACTTTTGACCCATTTAAATGTCTATCGACGCAAATGAGTCAAACAAAAAATATCCTGCAATATGCAAATGATACTAGATAATAATAAAAAGTATTAGTAATTTTCAGATAGCATGAACCTAAAAGACAGTTTCCCCTTAATGTTAATAGTCTTAACCATATCATTAAAGATACGAATCAAAATTGCATAGTATGTACAACGACTTTGAGGAGAACACGGTAGAAATTGAATAGTACTCTTAATTGCAGATGGCTGACTATATCTGAGGTATAAGTTGCACCAATCAGTAGTGGGAATGGTTTCACGATCAGAAAACCAAAAGAAAAAAGTATTATTAGTAATACTCTACAACATTATGCAGTTAAGCAGTTTAAGATTCGCCCTTTCTTCAAGTGTATTGAGTTTGAATTTAGCAACAGAATATATATTCATATAAGTTTATGCTTTTCTTTATTCATGTCTTCAAATGGATACAAAGTAAGGCTTCAAGTAAATAGCGAAGTTTTGGAGAAAATTTACCGAAAAGTCAATCAACTGAAGCTCCATTATTATTAGGTACAGATCATAAGTGTCATCAAAAAATATATGCAAATAGAGGCAGCCGAATATTGATAGGTACACTCTTTTTCCAAGTGTTTCCTTCAATATTCTGGCTCATTCAGATACGTGATTTTATTTTAGCTATATTGAATACGCTTGGAAATAAAAGAAAATTTGCATTCAACATTGCCAAAACACATTGTGTGTGAATTTCAAACGAAAAATGTGAGTTTAAGGTGCGAAATTCATTTGGGGAACATATTTTAAGAAATCAGCTTGAAATTGCAACTTAAATAGTGCGATGCAGCACCATTCAATTGAAAAACTGCATTTGTGTCTGGCTGATGCTGCATATCGTTGAACAATTCTTTGTCGAAGGGTGCATCCGCATCCACATTCGCTTAGAATAAGCCCAAGAGATATGATATTATTTAATAGATCGGATGGAACTGATGCAGCAAAATGTCACCATAAAATGTTGTTGGATTTGAGCCCACACTGCGTATGTGCGTTATTACGGAGCGCTTGAGTGGTTTGATGGCAGGGAGTGGAGAGCGCCAGGCAAAGGGTTGAAGAGTATGATGCTCGTTGCTCTATGAATAATAGGAATGGCATAAAAAATGCAACCGAAAAATTATGCAAATATGCAAATAAATATCTCTAAAACATTTGTTTCAATTTCCCCACACACAACCCCACCGCCCCACTACCCCAAAAGAGCACACAGCACTCTGCAGCAAACGGATGCGCCACATGATGTTGTACAAACGATTGCCAGCATGTGTGTGTGTGGCTGGGTGTGGTTGTTCGACAAAGCGAATGCACAAAAGATTTTTGTGTGTGGCCCATAAATTTACAGCAATGTCATGAAATTTAGCAGCAACAAAAACCATTGGTACACCCAACCCCCAACCCCCAACCCCCACCGCCATCAGACACCACGCCACACCACCCTTCAAGAGCAGCAACTCCCACAGTGAATTGTGATTGAGGTTGGGCGGGTGGTGGAAATTGTGGCGTGAAAGCATGTTGCAAAAATGTGTTGCATACTTTTGTGCATAGCACTCGATTGGCATCATTAAGTCGTAAATGTGCGGCATCAGCGCAAGGGGCTGTTGCTGAAAGGTGGTGTGGGGGGAGGGGGGTGGAGGATGGGGTGTTGGTTTGTGTGAAGGTGATAGGTGGGATGGGGTGGTGCAGATGTGGATGATAGCAATGCATCGGCGGCTTGCCACATCATTTAGTGTTCATTAAAATAAATGCGTCAAATATTCTTGCATTGCTTAATAAACCCTCCTTTCCCCCATTTGCCCACCCAAACTCAAACTTGCAACCCGCTCGAAACACACAGAGCTGTGTCTCCAACAACAACCAACGCGGCAACCAACACTTGACATTTTGCGGTGTTTTAATTTGGCACACGTTCAACTGCTTTACAATTGCCGGCGTTGACGTCGACGCCGACGTCAACGTCAATTGCGCAGCGTTCATGCTGCCAATACTCAGTACTCAATTTTCAGTAATTTTTTTTTTAACTTGGCTAAAACGAGTATCATGAAATTGTGCAGGCAGAAGGAAACATCGGTGACCCTCAAACAAAAAAGTAGCATCAACGGGCGACTCGGTCCATCCATGTCAGTCTGACAGTCTGTCTATCTTTTTGTCAGTCTGTATGTTTTCTGTCGACAAACTTCTCGATTACCATAAGCTGATCATAAAGAAAAAAACATTTTATTACATTTTTTTTTATGCAAGTTTTTTATTTTAGATTTGTTGTACAATCAAAATAGTGACTTCCAAATCTTATCGTAAAGCTTTATTGATCTCTGCAAATGACTTGAAAATATTATTGTCTTTTAGAATTTTTGAAAACTTTACGAAAAATGCTCTGATTTCTAAAAGATAAGGATTACAATTTGCAAATAACCACTATCGAAAAATTGAGCTTAATGTGGGAAAGATATGTAACCACACCTTTTGAATCAAAGATTTTGTAGTTAAGTCTGATAATCGACTCTGCATCATCACTCACGATGCTCTACGCAGTCTACAAAAAATTCAAGAACCAAGCATTTATTCTTAAATAGTTCCATCAAAACTCTATGCTTAAAAATACAGATTTCGGATTTCAAATCAATCTTTTGACTAACGAAAGCTCTGACCACGCAAACAAAACATTAATCAAAATATGTTTTTTATGATTTCAGAATATAATTTCTGATTTTCTTTTAAAATCTTGTAATTTTATCTTTACACTTCATCGCATAGAATAGACTTGCTTACGTGGTATCCGTGAGTCGAGCTCTTGTTCGCTTTCTTATTCGATTTTTATTATTTTGTGTTGGGTTGTGGCAAATGAGTTGCCAGTGCGGATTGAGGATTGAGGGGGCCGTGTGGGTTGGTTGGGTAGCTGCAAGTGCCACAGAATTTGGATTTCGAAAGTATAACCTCTTAAGGGATTACCAGAGATTTTGAGTTAAGACACTAGATAATTGGCATATGCTGCGTTTGTATACCAACAATAAGTACACATAATAATATAAATTTTGCTCTCATTAATAATGACTCGACTACATCTTCTATCGATTGTGGTATTTTACAATGTATATATATATATATATATATATATATATATATATATATACTTATATATTTACTTTGCAATATTTATTATATACCTGTACCTGAAATATACATTTATGTCAATGCCACAAGGCATATCAGTCTATCTGAGTTTGAGTATGTGTCTGTCTGTGTGTATGTGTGTGTGTATGTGTGTGTGTATGTGTGTGTGTATGTGTGTGTGTGCGTGTATAGGTGAACATATTTGAGACTGCTGCATTGAACAGTGTGAAGATAATTAAGTTTACGACGATGCTCCTGCGGCACTCAATGTCAGTCATAACGTGTTGGCCTGGCCGGGATACATTAGCGAGATAGGCGCCAGCTTTTGCTTTATTTATTTGAATGCTATCATCGCACGGACAAAGAGCGAAGCATTAGGCCGGGTGATGGGCGACGGGTGACGGGTGACGGGTGACGCGGGGCAGATGTGTCTTTTATCGCCTTTTCATCGGGGGCTATACTGCATATTGCATGAGTTGCTGCCATATGAAAATTTATGTGTGTGGGCCACGTATATGCACACTCACACACACTCACACACACACAGATCTACATACATACATAGAGACATCGTTTAAATTTGAACGTGTGTTTCACCACTCGACAGTGGAATCAGCAGGAGCAGGAGCAGGAGCAGAATGAACCACAAACATATCCTTATCGATGTTGCCTGTTGTCGCTAGCAATTTCGAGCAGCAGCAGCAAATGTTGCAATGTGTGTATGTGTGTGTGTGTGTGTGTGTTGATGTGGCCGCACTCAGTTATAGATTTCTTAGGGGACTCTGTTTATTATCCCTTTTTTTATATCCTTTCGCCTGGGTTTTTTATTTATTGATGTTGTACATTTGAGTTAAGGGCGAACGGCGTCGTCGCATTCGTTTGCCATAACTGATGCCGTTATTCTTTCTTAACCACCGCCCCAGTCCAACTGCTCCCCTGCCACACATATGCACAGAACGAAAAAAAAATATGGCGAGTATCCATTCAGCCCAAGTAATGTTCGACTTTCAGGTACAGTTCGTTATCCGAGTTTTTGAGCATACATCTACAATTTGATTAAAAAATTCTTTATTCTCATTTTCCTTACAATTTCCTTTTTTTCAAGGACAAAACAATGAATATGTCGAATAAAACTTCAGCATATAAGATCATGATTCTAAATACTTTTATCTCATTTCAAACATTTGACTCATTGACAGTTGACATTGACAGTCTGATTAACATGATATTTGATTTCTTACATTTCATTTTAATTTGATTTTAAGCCAATTATTTTTAGTTAATGAGTCTACGGCAAATAAATACATAAATTAATAATAAAGTATTGCCAGTTCTTGTTATTTTTTGTCAGTGTATGCATGGCCATGGTCCGCAACTAGGAAACGTGGTGTGGACAACAGTTGCTCCTTCAGCTTCTACTTCAACTTCAGCTCTAGCGGCCCATATGAAACAGTAATACAAATATTGCGCATAAGCCACGTTCGCCCCAGTGGCAACATAGTAGCCCCTGACCATATTGTATGTGTGTGTATGAGTGTGTGTGTGTGTGTGTGTGTGCTGGTAAAGCGATCAAAAGTCAACGGCAACTGCCATATATATTGAACTTGCCGAGCAATGGCAGCAACCGTAACGGTTCCGGTTACGGTTCCAGTTACGGCATCAGTAAAGTTGTTTGCTTTAAAACTTGTTTGAGTCGTCGCCTCTACCAATCCCCCCCTCCCCTAATACTCTTCGTAGTACCCACTAACTTGAAACATCAGATATTCGCTTCACCGCCTGAATGCATTTTTTAAATGGGATTGGACACAAATTGTGCCACTCAGCTTCAAAGCTAGCTTATTACTTCACGTAGTTTCCAGTTTCTGTACTTACATGATCTCAGTTGTGAACACAGCCAAAGAGTTACACATTCTAGCAATAGCGTAAAGAATTTGTTATCTAAGATTGTATGTTCACATCTTAAAGGTATTTGTAAGTTTAAAAAACCAAACGATTGTTGCTACGAAAAATACATATTTGAAGTGAATTTGTATATTATATACTGAGCTCATTAAAAATCCGAAAAATGTATAACAAATTTGTGTCTTATTGAGTAAATATATATTCTTGATCAGCATCAATTACCGACTCCATTTTGCCATGTCTGTCTATGGGAACAAGCCGTTTTCAGAGACAGTAGGAGCCAATTGTCTCAAATTATCATAGACAGTTAAAGTTAAATTCATTTAGTCGATAACTGCCACTATTTGGCGATACAAATTCATATTCTACACCAAATGACACAATCACTAAAGATATAGCAATCCAGTTGTTATATAATAACTGCGCCAAACGCATTCCAACTTGTTTTTAAAGAAGCTTTGACTTTGATATATTACGATTAGCTGTTTAATGTATCTATTTGAGTTAATATATTGCAAATAATTATGTATTTGACATTTCAAAAGAGCTCATGTACAGCATGAACCAGTTATAATATCAATCGGATATTCTTTTGGCATAAATTACCTCATTGAAATAACTGGCTTAGATTTTGTTAATATGAAATGTTTATTGAACAAGCCTTGATTTCTGTCAATCATTAAAAAATTGTTATTTAGTTGTTTTGCTGTGGTTTCTGCCCGTTGATTTGTGCGCTGCAGTTGCTCATCATTGGCGTTTGTGATCCATTTCACGAGCCACTCGATGCTGCGTATGGCGCCACAGTCACAATCATAATTGATTCAATTTTAATTGGAGCATTGGCGCAAAACTGCAACTGATGCTGCAACTGAAACTGGAACTGAAACAAAAATGCAAATGCCAAGTGAACCAAACATGACAGCCCCGTTACGCCCGAAGGCAACGATCGATTTGCCATTTGCCATAGCATACAGCATTGTACACAACCGTTCATCTAAATATTTCAATTCAACATTGGCAGCTATCTAATATGGATTGAGTGTGATCTACGGTATTTGACTCAATTAACATCCAGCTTTACACTGTGTTGTTCATCTAAGTAAACATCCTTTGATTCGAGTACAAGACGTATCGAAATTGAATAGAACGCCAGGAATCTAAAGCCTGCCAGTCTATTCTAGACCGAACAACCTTGAATCAAATCATTTTCAGATATTCATTAGACTATTATTAAACTGAAATTTCGATTGTATATTTTGTTCATCTGTGAATCATTTTCATTTAGGGATAGATTATTACGTATCTATAATAGTTATCAATAACATTTCATAGAAGAGCAGTAACTGATTTCAGCTTAGAATAATTGGCATTCGATTTACATTATAATAAAGAGAATACTTCACAAGAATTTGAAGAAAAACGAAAAGGAAGATCTAATCATAAATATATAACATACATTTAACTCTCCTTACCATTCCCTGATAATCGTGCTGCATAGATCAAATATATAAATAAATCACAAGCGATCTATTTATTGATAGATCTCATCTCATCTTGTTTCAATTTCCCAAATTTCAACTTCTGTTTAACGAATATCGAACCTATTTAGTTGATCTGCACTGTTTCTCATATTCCTTTCTCTTTTTTGTTGTCTATCGCTGTCTGATTTTACCTCCCTCCCTCCCCCTCCCTCTCGCACTGTCTCTACTTGCATTTGAGCTGCAGCTGAATCACATTTAATATTGGCTTGTCACGTGAATTTAACTGTGCCACGTTTGAGTCCACTGGCAACTGCGCTTTCATTTCGCCTGGTAAAATGCGAAAGTGAAATGCGAGCTTCAAAAAAAATGGAAGGAAAAAAAAAAACGGAAAAAAACATAAATTACACAAATCAAAAAGACAAACCAGAAAAAAAAACAATATTAAAAAACACGTTGAGTAGAATACTGTAGTCGAGTGAGCTCGACCACGAGATACCGGCCACCCAGCTGTTAAATATACTCAGACTTTATTGCCAAATTTCCCTTTAAAAAATTGTGTACGCATTCTGGAGGTGCTGGCATATCTCACATATCTTATGCTATATACACCTTATACTTTCTTCTGTCTACTGCGTAAAATGTACAAAACCATTATACCCTTTTAACCAATTTTGATGGGTTCAGGGTATAAAAAAGTAAAGGAGAAAAATATTAAAAATTGCAATTTGAGTTCAAATGAATAAAATCGATCGAAAATGTTAGTAGTACTTAGTTGCAGTGTTTTTGACTTTTGTTTTTTTACAAAGGGCAAAGTGCAGAGGACTACGTGTGCCAACTAATTCAGAAAAATCATTTTTCACTTGCCATGTTTTCACTGGGCCGACGGGTCGGCTACGTAATCGAGCCAAGTTTAAACAAAATTGGGAAATTTGAATTGCATTTAATTATGGGACCCAATGGATCGATTGATATGCCTTCAGCTAGAAACCAAATTTACCTAAGCTTACATTTCAATCTAATATTACTTTATTTAATAAATTATTTGAAACTTTCTCTCTCCACCATGTGCGAGAATAAAAAATATCAAATGATTGTATGACATGGCACACCAATCTAGACACATTGTTTATCGCACACAAAGAGATTCCCATGGAGTATACATGTTTCAAGCAACACGCTTCAAGGGCAACGAAGGATTCAATTAATTGCATCTGAGTTGAGTACAATTTTAAAGAGTTCGCTGCGAACAAAGGCCATAAAAAGAATGAAACGAAAGAGCTAAAAAAAAGATGGCATTTGAGTATATTTTATGGGGGTGCACACGGGTGTCCAGATTAGTGGGCGATATCGGTGGAAAAAAGCCCCAAACGAAGCAAACGGCAAAGTCAACCAGTCCACGCTTGAGTGACAGAGGCTATCAGTGAGTTTCGATCACAGTCAACATGTGAACGAGGATGTGAATCTAGATGTGGATGAGGATGAGGATGAGGTAAAACCCATGTCACGACAGCTGGCTGCGATTGCGACAAGCAGCAGCAACAAAAGTGCCAAAATAAATAAATTAAATTGTTAGAAAACGTAGCAAGTTTTTTAACACCTATTCAAAATTATTAAATGGGGTATCATGGAGCGATGCAAACAGAGAGCAAACATCACCCATCCCAAAATGTGTATTCACTCTTCACTTCTTTTCTCTTGTTAAACCCAAGATTATATTCTTTAATATTCGTTTTTGCTGTACATTAGACAGCGATATTCAATTCACGTTCAATTAAAAATGAATTACACTTTAAATATTGGCAAAAAAAATGTGTTTAAGAAAGCGGTCTAGATAGCCTACATTCGTGGGTTGTTAAACATTCAGATTTGGTCTGCACCGAATCATTCACATTCCAGAAAGCTGACTTTGGAACCACTCTCTGCGTAGCCTAAAAGGTTTCTCCACATATTCCTTTCTTCCTTTCCTTTCTGAAATTGGCCGTATATTAGATAGAAACAAATGATTCACGAATCAGTTTTACGCTGTGTACAGGGTATATACCTAGTAGTATACACTCGTCGTTTGCAGCTATTGTTATCGACCACCAAAAAACATCGCATGTTGCATACGAAATCGAAATGGAAAGAAAAACGAAAACGAAAATTGCCAAAGTTGATTTGCTGCACGTTTGAATTGTCATTGGCAGCAAGAGCAAAGAACTCTTTGAGGCGTGCACTCATTAGGACTCATATATATATATATATATATATATATAAATATAATATATAGCAGACATTTGGAACTTGAATAAAGTTTGAGGCGTAAGTAAAACAAAACATTTCCATGAGATTTGCAATTGTTGAGTGAAATGTGTGCAGCGAAATTGTTTTTGGGAAACACATGCGGTGCTCGAAACAATTCATAATAATTGTGTTTAGCTGCTTTGGCACTTCAACTAATTAAGTCAATTTATCATTAGCCTGCACAAATTTCTATGCAACCAACTTGGCTGTTACGCCCCGCCCCCTCCAAATCCCATCCCAGCCCAGTCCAGCCCATTGACATCTTGGCCTCGTCGTCGTCGTTGTCGTCATCTCTAATGGCAGCTCGTTAAATTTATTGCGCATACGCCCCCATATACCTGGAAAGCGTTGTCGGCGATTTGTGAGCTTCACGAGCTGCTTTAAATGTTAAATGCGCAAATTACGACGCACGTGCCGCACAGTCATTGACTGTGGCACTGTGGACGTTGACTTTGCCTCCTAGCTGCGTCTGACGGCCGCCCCCACACGCGGATTGGGCGTGTCACGAGAGAAGCGTTGCAACCAGGCTGCCTCTAGTGCTTTTGAAGGCGAAACAAATGCTTTGATATTTATTGCCAGCCAACTCAGTCAGTCAATCAGTCAGTCAAGCAGTCAGTCAAGCAGTCTCACTGACACTCACCGTCGTCACTTAGATCAAAAATATGCTCAGTATTGAGAAAACCAAACCCAAAATTTAAATCACTTGACCTGTCTTTCACTGTAGTTCGCTTGTTATTTTCAGAATAACTTTGTGAGAGTTCAGAAGTATTTAAATGTCGAAAACAGCAAGGATTGAAGATACGAGTCTGGTCATGCTTTGCTCCATTGCCTGTTATTAATGTGTGCCAGACTTAAGTGTGGCCAGCCCCCAAAAATATAGAAAGTGATAATAAACACACACTGAATGCAACCATTTGCCAATATATACGATGCATATATATCTTTCAGTGAAAGCATTCGTTAGGGTGTGTGCGTGCCTACATAAATTATGTTTAAATACACATACTACTTAAGATAAAAAGTTCAACATTTTGGGGTGAATGGGAAAGTAAACTAAATACCATGTTTTTAAGATATTCACTTAATTGCTTAGCGTCTAGTTTTATGCATAAGAAGAATACTGAAGTTGACGTGATCATATCGAGTAACAACATTTTTTTAATTGAAATTCGAATTTATGAATAGTATAGAAAGGTATAGATTTTTAAAATTATATGCTTTCTAATCGGAGCCTGTCAAGTAAAAGAGTAAACTTTAAGTATAACTTTTGTATACCGTATTTCGCAACATTTTGTTGAAGTAAAGATATAATTATTGGCTTGAGTTAAGCATATAGTATTTAAGATGTACTTACAACCAGCAGTCGGATATTTATTTTTGTACAACTGAAATGTGAAACGAACAATGTGATTGGAATATTCAGCGAATTGAATTAGAATCTGCCAAAACTTTTGAAAATCGACACTTTTGGGCCCAAGGACAGCTCATATTATTATTCAGACGATATACATATTTCTAAAATTAAAGGTTCTTAGGTTTTTTTCTTCATTCCAAAGTATATTTTTCTAAAATCGAAAAAAGAATACGTCTAATTTTTATTTTCTTATGCATACACAGAACTCAAACATATATTTTTTTTTTTTTTTTGTCATTTCATTTGTTTTTAATCATTAGTATTTTATGATTATGATATACAACATTCTTGATAGAGATTCCAACTCAACGATTCTGAAAGTAAGGGATTTAATTTTTACTTTGAAATTTATTTCTTCATAATAGAAAACAGTTCTCAAACAATAAAGTAGAAAACAAGCCTTAGCAATTCAGCGACATAATTGGATATATGACTTACAAGTGATATACTTTTTTATTTGTATTTCTTCAGAGCAACTTCAATTTAAAGATTATACTTGCAGAGTTGCAAATTATTGCTCGCTTAGCATCTGGTATTTTGGGATGGATGTTGCATTGAACTGCGGCACGGCACTAATTAGATCGTTCCACATTTTCATGGGGCTTTGGGGGCTGGTTGGTGTGGGGGTGTAAGGCTGTTAGGGTGTGCGCCTGTCGACAGACCTTAACCTTTAACCCTTATCATATAAATCGCCAGAGCCGAGAGAGGCGTCCCCGACGGGTTAACACAGCTCACTAACGGGTCACGCTCGAATATTGCCCTTGGCCGAGCAGTGCTTCGGTAATTTGCTGTTTTTGGTATTTGTTGATGTATTTTTTTCTTTTTTTTTGGCTTTCGCTTTGGCTTTGGTCGGGTTTGGTTTGGTTTTGGTTTGGTTTCGGCTTGTTGTTTGTTGCTTTTGGCCACTTGGCCCGTTTGCCGTTTGCCCTGTTATTATGTGCATCCTGTGCGTTGGGCCCTGTAATTTATTTATGGCCACATAATAAATCTGTGCATAAGACATTGCTTGCCCAACCAGTCAGAAGAACTGGCGAAGCATCGCCAGAGACGCTAACTGCTACACAGAAAACAAATATCGTGCGACTCAAATTGTTACCTTTCGATCGTTGCTTTGTGTTTGATTTTGTAGAATATATGGCAAAAACACGAGATTTTCATTCAATTTTTACTGTTGTCAAGCTCGGCGAAGAAACAAGTGTGTTTGTGTTTTTTTTTCAGTGTACGTCCTTTTGCGATGCTTTCTTCTTGGGTTTTAGTGTGCTGTGCTGCTGAGCTGTGTCCTTTAATGTTTTCCTCTTCTCTTCATGATTTATTGCAGAGTCATTTTGCGCAAACTGTTGTTAATAGCTATACGGTGACATCAACCAGCAGCTGATCAACTATTCAACTTCTCAACTGCTCAACTCGACTTCCTGAATATAGGCTGCAAGTAGTCTTGCATTAAGAAAATGATCGACTGAAGAAATCAATATCCCCACACATATCAATAGCCGAATCAGGAATGTAGGTTTCTCAAGTAACTCGACCATTTACTATTGTAATTTCAATGATGAATTATTAATATTGGTAAAGATTTATTTAACAATAATCACAAACCCATTGCATTTGAAATATAAAGAACACAATGTGTTGAATATGCTATATTCTATCTACTCTATCAGAGGCAAAGGCCATCTAATCTTCCGCTCTGTGTTTCACATGTGAGGTAAGGCAACCAATAGGCAATCAGATTAAGTCGTACAAATATCTGACTGGCTGGCGATTTATTAGAATCGCACCAAAATCAATAATGAACCTGACTTCAATTTTGCTAACTCAGCTGGCGGGTGTTGTGGAATGAGGAGTGTGCTCCTCCGCTCCCCCCGGTTTTCTACTTTGACTGATAATGACAAGAATGAACGGCGTAGTCAAAATGCGGTCACCTTAAAGACTAGCAGGCAGTCTACGCGTTATTCCCTTTCCAATTATTATCATTATCATCACAATCATCAGTATGAATATCAGTGAATTCAATGTCAGAGTTAAATTAGGCAACACTTCGCTGGGCGTTGTAATATATTATACCCCAGTCTATGTATTACAGGGTGCTCGCTTTAGCTTCACTGGGCTGCAAAGACAGCGCTTACAATTTATGGACATTTGCCACGCCCAGATAAAAGCAAATGTAAAAGTGGAAGAAGCCTGTATATGGCTAGTATTTTACCGAAAAAAAAAACAACCAAAAAAGGCGGCTGTAAAACTAATACTGAGACTGATATTCACGCTGATCAAGCATACGCATATATATATATACGTATATTGGATTGTTTCAGGCGAAAAACAGCGATTTGATTCTCTTATCTCTGTTGAAATTCACGAAATTATTGTTTATTAAATATCCATTATTATAATGATGTAACGCATAAATTGCTTTCTTATTGTCTGATTCGACAATTAACAATTCTGTCATTCTTGAACGTGTACATTTTGTACAGTATTTGCTTGTACATTTCCCTTAAGGGACACCATTCTGTACATTCAACATTCTTAAAGAATATTGCGAATATTAGAAATTCACCCCGAGTATTCAGTTTGGGCTTCTGAATGAATATATATGCCGCCTTAATTTTCCCGTATTCTGTAACATTTGTCTTCAGGCTATTAGTCGAGCTCAATCGACTACAGCATTTTTAATTGTTTTTGGAAATGCTTAATGTAATTTAATAATGAATTGATAGCAGAACTCAACTAGAAAAATAAAAATAAACTAAACATGTTTGAAATGAAGTAATATCAATAAGTTTTTGTATATGCTCAACTTGAGGCAACGAATATGTGCGCAGCTGTGGGTTATACTTGTTTCAACTGAATAATGTAGAGTCAGCGATTCAATAATCTTATCAGTGTTGATGTGCATAACTAAACTGGATTTTTGAATTACTGTTCATTGAATACCCTATATTGAGCTTAACTGTTGTTAATACGAGCGCATGTTCCCCGCAGTCTCTCTGCTCCTACAAATAGAAAACACTTATATATTTAATAGTTTTTGAGTTAAAGTCACAAAATTCAAATATCGATAAAAAGAAATGAAAAATAATTCGTAATATCCCACATGTGAAAGCTCAATTTAGCTGGGAACTGGGAAATTGGATAACTACAAACCTGCCGCTAAATTGGTAATTGCCCACATTCACCACCGACCACGAAAATAGCGGAGGCTCTAAGAACTCTAGTTATCAAATTTAGAATTTATAGAGAATTCCACAGTCGGCTAAGCCCGTCTGCAACGATCCCACTATGGTTGCATAAACTTAGGTCAAAATGTTCAAATATAGATGATTATCATGTCTCAATATATTATTAATATTGATGCGATGTCTGTGCTTGTGCTATATAAAGCGAGCTCAGCCCAATGCAATGTTATAGAGTCGACTTTTGAAACTCGCGATGTTCGAAATGTTAAAAGGATTAATTCTAGGACTGGTTTTTGGCCCCATATTATTACAGGGCGTAAGTGCTGGATGTGTGTTGAACTTAGATTCGCCTCGTCCGCAAGTTGTGAACAATTTTGGCTCAAAATATTTGGTGACAGAATCAAAACCGATTTTACAACGAGAAGCCGGTGAAAGTGTATACCTATTTTGTTCAAATGGTTTCAACTTACATCAAAAGTGTGTACAATTTAATTCTGTAGAAGACTATATAAATCAATATATATACATATATATATATACATAAATTATCTCCAATTCAGCTACCATGGATCACAAACCTTCAACAACCACCAAATCAAATTAACCTGTAATTACGACGATTCGTGGAATTTTTTAAATACAGAAATTAATTCAAATCAAGGATTACCTAATATAAATTGTTTGGGAAACCAAGTATCTGAAATGTATGAGAGTCGTTCGCCTATGAAAGATTGCGCCAAACACATGAGTCTCGTTGTTGGCCAGAGCTTTGGGGATCTTGGCTCAGTGAAAAGCGTTGCCATGTGCTACGATATCATTCAGCAGCAGCTCAAGTATGTTAGCTACACGGCGTATCCTTCCAAACTCAAGGTCATCGAACAGGCAAGAGTAAAACTATCGTTATTAGTCCACTATTATTTAAATGAAAGCATCCCAATTACAGACTCAGGTTGGCCAGTTAAATCGATTGGGTCTGGACATCTACGTAGCCTATACCAGGAGCCTATTCCGGGAAGTCAGGTAAGTGATAAACACAAAGTTTGCGAAGATTTGAAAAATTTCTAAATCAAATAAATTTATTAATTTTAAATATTCACAACTGTTGTAGTGCGTTGGATATAGCCGAGAAATTCAGAAAGGACACGCAATTGAATATGTTGTTTGGAGCTGAAACCTACGAGTATACCGGACTAATACAGGACGAGGCCTTCGCCTCTGATCTATTGAATTTCAAGGAGATGCTCGGCATTGTGTGGCTGCGAGGGCTTCGCACTGGCAACTGGCGTCATTTGTTAAATGCGATGCATATGGCCAGCCTGGCCGCCAAGTACGATGTTAACGTCGGTGTCTCCGGGATCGTTACTCTGCCAACGCTACAGTCCTGCAACGAGACGCGACGCCTCACCATCGAGCTGGACTCGGGCGACACTCTGCCGGTGCCCGCTCACATATGGGCACATATACGAGCGGTGGAGCCAACAGTAAATGGAACGGACGAGTTCGTTGTGATTGCCCACAATTCGCCTTTTGTAAGTGTTTATGGCCGTTTTGCTTGCTATCCCCATATATTTGTGCATATATGTATGTGTTAATATAGAGATAAAAGAGTCTAGTTTAGCCATACACACATACATACGTAAATACGAATCTTGACTAATCTGATTATTTCTCCTGTTTCACATTTCACATTTCACCAGTTCACCAGCAGTGACAGAGATGGTTTGTGCAGGAGCATGTGCGAGGAGGTAGACTGGCTGAAAAACAGTATGTTTTTCAAATTACGACACTATCCTGCTTATGGGCTCGTCCAGTGCTGCCACGTTTTGGATGTGGAAAACAAATTGGACAACTTCCCAAAGAATATTGTACAGTCAACGTTCATCGAACCTGTACAGATTAGCGAAGAACCAATTGAAGAATCAATTGCAATCCCTGTGTATAACTCATTCGAAGAATAATTGGACATACTTTTATAAAATCACTAACATATTTAGGACCTTTCTATTTACTCTATGATCAATTTCTCCATTAATTTTTTAAAATTAAATTTCAATTAAAGCAAATTAAGCAAATTGGATTGCCTTGATTGTAACTTTACTTGAGGTCTATTCCAATTCAAGCTCACAGTACTGCTTAATGTATAATACTTTAAATCCAAATCCAAATGTATAATACTCTAAATCCAAAATGGAGCACTTGCTGTTTTTTTCTGCCAGATATTTTATGGAGCAATGATGGTGACCCTTAAAGTATGTAGCTTAATGAAATATTGACCGGAATAAAAAACATAATGTTTGATTTCTTGACCGCACTGATCTGTCAACAAAACTACTCTGACCAAATTCGGTAAAAATTTGCCACATTCTGTTATTTATTTATTTATTTTTATTGTAGAAATTGTGTCAAAAATTGAGCTGTTGATTTATACAAGTTCGTATGGGAAAACAGAAAGTAGGGGACTTTAATCAATCAACTGTTATGCGATAGCTGGCAATATTTTTCAGCAATTGTTTGCTGATTGGATGCCTTGACTTTGAGTCGTTCGGAATGGGCAAGCTGAATGTGTTGCTTTGAGTTTGAGTATGTTGGCGATAAGGTTGTGTGTGACTGAAGGCGATTTAATTGCCATAAGCCACAAAGCTGAGCCGACACAAATGTGCCGTTTGCTTTCCAAGCCCAACCCAATCTACCCACTTTGTTAAATTTATGATATTAGTTTCCTTTAACTGAAAGCGAATGAATGCCTCTTTAAGGCAACAGTTTATTGTCATGGGCCTCAATTGCTTTTGGGCAACTGACCTGCGCGACTGATGCGTCAAAGTTCATAAATGTTCTAAACCTGGAATCATATCAGGCGACGCCAAATCATTAATATGGGTTTTAATTAATTTTCAAGCAACACTGAAAAGCAACGAAAGGAAAAGAAACAAAAAAATAACAAGCAATTTTTCCGTTCTTCTTCTTTTGTGATGACGACGTATCTCTGAAGTGTTGTCTTTTTGACATACACATATTTATATACCCTCTATTTACCAAGATATTCGGATAAAACCAACAGTTTTACACACTTATACATCAAGCTAGGTTTTAAAGCTATCTTAATAGAACTGACATATATCCTTGCTAAACGCAATACATTCTTCGGAAGCGGTCGGATCGGGCTCCCATATCATAAAGCTGCCATATTAGTAAACGGTTGAAAGATGAGTTCTTGTTTGAAAATCATTGTTGTTTACCAAGTTATCCCAATCAAACTCAATAGTTACGCGTGCTAAATCATCTAGAGCCCACAACTACTAATTAAATTGTATATGTCGAAAGGTTGCCTCGGATCTGAAGGGTGAAATTCTAGTCTTTCAAAATATATAGCTGTTCTTCATTGTTTCAAGGTAATTCCTTGGCATTAATATTAATTGAATAGTTGATATGGTAATTTTGTTTGTGTGACAATTTCATTACTTTATAACTGAGATCATTCGGATATTCAATATCTTTCTCTTTCTCCTTTCTTAGCGTTTTTTACTTTCCTTATCACAAAGCTACTAACGCTCAACCATTTTTAATCTGATTGCGTTTTCCTGCCTTTCGCCAATCCATTTAACAAATATTTTCATATTTTAATCCTTTATTTTTTCTTTAATTTTAAATTATAAATTTAATTTCACCCTTTTCATTTTGTTTAATTTAATTTGAAACTTGAATCTTAAATAGTTGTTATTTATTTGGTAAGCTTTTGTAAAAACTGTGCTCTGTTTTAAGGCTACACTAAATATATAATTAATTAAAAATAAAATAAAAATAAATTCAATAGCAATAGCCCGGAGTTGACAGTCCGCAGTCCCGATTTCCTTTTATTAGTCTAAGGATATTAAGCAACGCCTAGACGTTTATTAAATTCTTTCGTTTATTATTGTCGTAGACTGCTGTGGGTTTTGTTATTGCTGTTATTGCTGCTTTCCTTGTTTTATTTCAATTCGTTCTCAATTCTTAGTTCTCAAGTCTTGGTTCTCGGTTTGATTTGGTTTGTTTTGTTTGTTTATTTACTTTAATGCTTGATTTATGCGTCGCAGCTAAATGAGAAACCACTTAGGCAACGCGTCCTGTTTGTTCCATTCTGTTTCTCTGTTGCTGTTGTTGTCCTGACCCGGTTCCGGTTGTCGGCACTTGTGCATAATTTAAATGCCTCAAGTTTATGGTAGGCTCGCAACGGTGGGAGTGTGAAGAGCTGGATGGCTTTGTAGGGATGCCCGCTTAATCAAACGTACTTGTAATTCCAACAATATAACTTTAACAATTTGTTTTTTCCCTCTCATTTTTTGTTTTCCATTGAATTCTCCAACAAACCTACACACACTAAATATATAGATAGAAAGAGGAGTAGGGTGTGTGTATATGTGTATATGTTTTCGGGGATTCGACGTTTTACGACTTCATTTGGCGTTACGTGATATTGCAAATAATGAAAACCCGTAGCGGCAACTAAAAAGCAACAGCGTAAAACTGTCGAAAAAGCGGCGGGTGGAAGAGGGGGACTATTGCGTGAGATGCGGGAGTGGGAGTGATGGGGGAGTCTGGGGATGTTGTACGCTTCCGGGCAATGGTGTTCTTGCTGTTGTTGTTGTTTGGGTGTCAAGAGGGTCGCGGTCGGATGTGTTGAGGCCGGTTAAAGGGAATTTAAGTAAAACATAAACGCAAACGGAAATAAAAAAAAAATGTAGCGATTTTTGGCACGCGATTTTGCACGCAGGTAACAACAACTCAGCTTGGGGTGTATATATATATATATATATATATAAATATATATGTGTCTGTGTGTGTGTGTGTGTTTCTAGCACACTGACACACTAACAGGGTGCCCAACAGTAGTGGCAATAACAACAAAAGCCCAAACACAAACACAAAGCGCACACAAGAAATACAATGACAAAAAAAAAGAAGAAAAACCGAAGAAAGAAAAGCGGAACTACACAGCAAGAAAACTAAAACGATGAATATGTAAATAAATAATATCTTAGTTATTTTTGTTTGTTATATAAAGCAATTAATTGATATAAAAGAAGCTTGCTTAACATTAATTATATCTCGGAGATTGGCTCAAGAGCATACCAACCATGCTACTTGAAAGCTTTAAAGCTGTGGCCATAGCAGAGCACTATTTGTATTACTCTTGCTGGTACGTAGTGGTGAATTCAAACACTGTTTTACACTGTTTTCAGCTTTCATATTAATTGTAACTGCATTTTACACGGTCCGTGACGCCCTGTTGTACAGGTTTTGCTTATTATTGCTGTTTTCAAGAATATTATAAATATTTGTACATTTTATTGAATCCTGATGTCTTGCTTCAGTGTTCCTAAATAACGTGTAAGTGAGTGTGTGTGTGTGTGTGTGTAAATAGAAAGAAGAAGCAGCGGCGGTGCCAAAACGGGGGTGTTGACAAAGTGCGTGTGAATGAAAGGAACAAACAAAACAAAAAAAGTCAAAAGAAATTGAAATAAAATAACCGAAAACCGGTAGAGTTCAATTGAGATTGGCCCTGCAGTGTAGAACTGAAACAGTCTATCGGTTATCGGTGCAAATAAATTAGCATAGCTTCGTCGAGACCAGCTAGTACAACATTTGGTTGCTTATCGATAAATTGGTATTTTCCCTTACAGCGCTTGATAATGATTTTGGCTAAAAAAATAAATTGAATAGACTTATCGATAAAATCAACGTATACCAATGTGGACATAAGTTTCTAATTGATAGCGTTTGATTTTTGCTGATTGCTTAATTGTTGATGTTTGGTTTTATTAAAATGAGTCTATCGACACATTATTGATTAACAATGTCTATCGTTGCATTATTAATGAATAATGTAGACTTAATAAAAGAAGACACTGTTGATGTCTATCGATATATTATCGATTAACAATGTATATTATTAGTTGCAGTTATATCAAATTTGATCATGACGGTCCGAATATATTTATATTCAGGCACTTCTTTTTTTCGATAGTTGCTACTGGTGTTGGATATGGTTTGTGACTCCACTCGTCTACAAATTGTGTCTAGGCTGGAAAAGTCACGGTTACCGTTAATCTATTCCTTTGCTTTGGAACCCCCTCACATAACACCCCCCCGCCCACCACCAAAAAAAAAAAACAACAAAGTAAGAAAAGAAAAATACGAAAATCATTGGAATTTTGGCTTTGTAGCACCTGGTACCATGGAGCCTGGGGAACCTGGGCGGGGCTAAGCGCCTCCCCACCCGTCACGCCCGCAACGTAAAGCGGCGCGTGCTCAACTGCACCAGCAACTACAACAAGAAAAATACAAAAACACACACAGAGAGAGTAGGTGAACGCGATACAGGATTCATGATGTTTTCTGTTTGCCTTCTTCTTTGTGGGGTTGTCCATGGGAATTCAAAGGGGGAGGGGAGTTGAGTATGGTAGTGGGGAGAGGTGCCCAGTATTCTTCTGCTGTTTTCTTCTATTTTTTTTGGGAGAAGGGGACACATGTACCGCTATTTTCATTCGTATTCAGCTGTGAAAGGTATTAAAGCGTAAAAACACGTTGCACATCGATGTATTCCCAGTTGGATCCCTTACACTTACCTTGCCATCCCCTTGCCCATGCCCACCCACACTCCACCTACTGCCACATCTGCGTGTCCAGCTTCAGCTTCAACTGTGGCACGTGAATTTACGTGATGTCGCCGATGCGAACGTTGGCGGCATCCGCTACTTGCCACCTGAGTGACCAACACGGCCGTGTGGCAACATAAGCAACATAACATAACAAAGTCAGTTGAAGAAAATTCACCAATAATCAAATGACCATATAGTCGAGCTTAAAAGACACTGGCCTAGGGAAATTTAGTAAAATCAGGTAGCAGATATAGAAAATTACCCTAAAATTTGGCAAATTACCCCAAAAACCCAGGCTCGAATCGAGTCCACCTGTTCTTATATAAATTTCCCCATTAGTAATTGTTTGGAGCCCAATAACATTTGTAACTAAAAAAAAAATATGTTGACATCTTAGTAAATAATAAAGTTTTCCACTTAAGATATGATTTTTCAACCTATAACAAATAGTTACAAGATCTGGCTACTGGAAAAAGTCGAATATGTTCCAATTTATATCAACACATGTAAGCACACTTTACTAGAAAACTAGAATACCCTATATAGGGAAAGAGCGCAGCGTACAAATTAGTTAATTCATATTAAATTCAATTAGAAGGCAACTCAGCGCTGGACTTGGTACTGCAATTAGTTTATCAAATGAGCGCCTAGAGTCCAAGTCCAAGTCCAAGTTTACGTCAGTCGATTCGCACGTGTCACTATTAAATTAACCACAGTATATATGAAAGAAAATGGCTACGGTTTAAGGTCTCTAGACTGAAAATTTAGATGAAAAACTTGAAAAACTAATATATGAAAATGCAGTAAGTATGTATGGGTTCTAATATATCTCTAACAATACGTAATCAGAGTATAAAAAAAGATAAGATTTATAATTTTCGTTTAATTTCATTAGCTCAAGTTGTAAGAATTTGTCAATTTGTTAACTTTCTATTGCCTTCAGCCGTCAAATTCCATATGTACATACTGTGTATATGAGCATACATACATACGTACATACAATCACACACACACACACACACACACATACATATATATGTATACATTTTCAGCTAATACACCGCATTTGTTGTTGGTAATCCATCAACATCAGCAATCAATCAAAAGACAAATTGCAACTGCATTGCCTTCTAATACCCTTCCGCCAGCAGGCCGCCCCCCTCTTAATTTACATTTATTTAAGCTGCCTGCTCTGCGTGTGGCTTAAGCAATTTGTGTATTGCCTATCCCTATGGCAACACCTCAGGCTCCATCTGCATCCTTGGTCTCTTAATTTTATTTGCAGCTCAGCTGCTGCGTACATTTTGTTATTTTACATTCACTTTACGATAATATTCAAGCATGCATATTGCAAATTAAAATCCTTAACAACACAATTAACAGTGAGAAAGACAGAGAAAGACAGAGAGCTCAACTACAAGATACCCTTAACGATTTCATAAACAATTATTATTTTTTAGCGATCCTGATGAAATTTGTCTGTTTATTAAAATAGTAGATTTAATTGCTCTTGTTTACCGATTTCTATCGATATTTATTATTATTTTATTGTCAAATTTTAAATTTAAATTTCATATAAATGTTGAATTTATTATTATCGTAATTTTTGAATTTAAGCAACTTCCTTCAACATAATTCATATTCCCAACGTTCCATCAAAAACAAGAATTTTCTATAATAAATGCATTATGTTTTGGGTAAACGGAAAAACCAGCAACTGTACCAGTTTCAGTGGAAGCCAAGTTGCAACTGTCAGTTCTATCTATGTGTATGTAGTGAATAGACGGCTTTTAAAATGTAATACCCAACACCAGTAAGAACCAGGGTAAACGAGCTCAAATTGAATGAACAAATAAGACAAGCCGCAAATTCAAGTGGTTGCTGCATCGAAAGCGATTTTCATAAAATAGCCAGCAAACATGTATTTTTTTTCCGGAATTCGAAATGAAATGTTAACTGCAATTTATACCTCTTATGTGGGGGGAGCATCAGCCAAGCAGTTAGCACAGTCAGTTGGCCACAGTTGTTCAGATACCAGTGCCAAATGTGAAAGATAATACAACTTTACTCATCGAGTTGGCAACACACAGAAAACAGATTGCAATTCTTATGACAGAGTACATAATATACATATAGGATTTGATTAGAGCTTACAGAAAATTGATTTAAGCTAGTATCAAACTCAAAATGATTGAAATCAATGAGTTAATAGTTTAAGAGTAGGTTTTAAATAGAAAATGATTAGTCACTGATTAAGGGACAGCTCAAACGTGGCTTACACTTGGTGAAACAGATTTAATAATTAAATAATAGCAGTTTGGCAGTTCTCATCTGAATATTGAAATGAACTTATGCTTAAGGCTTAAGAGATTTAATATCTAATAGTTAAACCAGGACTTTTACCTTCAGTCAAATGAGTCAAGTAGAAATAGTCGAAGTTGGGTTTTACAAAACTCTTAATTCGAAGACCGATTTAGATTCATTAATTTACATAAATTGACAAAAGCTTGTAGGGACTAAAGAGTATTTCACTGTCGAATAGGATTTGACGTCTATTTGTTGTTTTATAATTTTCTTAGAGGCTGCAATGCACTTGCAACAACAACAACTGCTGCAAGTGACAATTGGGTGTCTCCATTTGTGTTGTTGTTGTTATGTATGCAATATTTAGTGTTGGAGATATTTACAAAAGAATAAAAATAAAAACAAAAATAAACAAACAACATTCTACGTATGTTCACTTGTGTGTTATTTATTGTTGCTGTTGCGGTTGTTTTCCTTGTTGTTGCTGTTGATGTTTTTGTTGTTGATATTGCAATGAATATTTGTTGCTCAATTTTATTGCAAGACTAAAACAAGCAGACTTTGCTGCTACGTTTGAAAATGCAACGGGATAATCAAGGGGATTTGCGCTGCATGCACACGAAACTGTGTGCTCCGAGTGTGTGACACACACATATGAACAGACACACACACACACACACACACCCGCACATCTGCATGCCGTTGAATTTATTTTGCACAGCCAGCCAACAGTTGTCATACATACATATTTTAGTTTCATTTTCAAAAGTTGCATTACAAATGTTAAAAGGAAACTGCCACACAAATAAATACATATATATATATATATACACACATACATACAAACCCCAAACACCCAATATCCTATCCAATTATAGCAATTGGCAGGCGTGGCTATCGTATTGAAATCAATGTTTCAAAATACTACTCTGTAGCAGCAAGAGCAATAGAAATGTTGTCCTGCCGTTGCTATTGCTGCGATCTTTAATAGATCAATTCCTTAATAGAGTAATGGCAGCGTCAATAGCAGAGAGATGTGTTATATATACTTTGCTCTGATATTTGCCAGAGCAATAGCAGTAGCAAAAGCAATGCAAATTCAAATTTAATGCTCTCTGTAGTTGGAGCAATAGCTAAATAAACAGAGGTCATAAGAAGTTACCTAATAGAATAGTAATTGCAGCTTAGGTAGCTCTTCTGGTAGCAGATCCAGCTAACAGCTACGCGGAGTAAAAGAGCAAATCAAATATGCGATTAGAATAGCAGTGGCACAAGTTTGACTATTTGGCTGCAATGCTCTCGCTCTGATCTTGGTTTTTCTGCTATTGCTACAACTACGAAGAGCACAATGGATATTTTTTTGCGCTTGCTACTACTATTGTTCTTGCAAATGACAGAGCAAACAGAGCCAAAGAGCATTTATGTAAGTTTTCTGCCATTGGCTCTGCTATCGCTCTGTAAATTTTCGTAGAAGTAGCAATAGTACAACGGAAATCTATGAAGTAGAGTAGCACATTAATAAACATATATAAAGTTAATTTTGCAGAGGTTGTGCCATTCAAAAATCCTGATCAATAATATATTTGTCTTAAATAAAATGAAAAAACTTTCCTAGGCAGGCAACCTAAATGGCTTTCCAAACATCAGCAAATATTGTCAATGCCTAAAGTATAAATGACAAATTAAAAATAGATTTTAGTTCGGCTTTGACCATTCAAACAAAATCAAGAAATTTAACAATTCCAATTCAGGAATCATTGAAAAAATGTTTGAGTTAAGCAATCAGATTTAGATGGCAATCAAGACGAAACTGACAGCCATCATTTAGTAGACTGAAACTAATGTATATGTTGGGAATATTATTTGGTATTCAGAGTTGTACCAAATGAAATACGAATAACAACAAAATGCATTCTTAATTCACAGATAGATTTGTCAATGCGAATTTTATATATCGTTTACAAATTGCAAAACAATCCCAAATAGCGAAGACATATGTCTTCCTACTTGCAATGTACCAAAAACTAAACCAAAACAATATTGAGCTTATTGCCGTTTCCAGCCTTCAGGAGATTAAATAAGAGTTCAGATTTTGTTTACCTGTTTGTGTGGTAAACTTTAGCAGTGTGTGTGCGTGTGTGTAAGTGTGTGTGCATTGGTTCAATATTTATTTGGTATTTTTGGTTATTTTGGTCTATTTTTCGCATTGTTGCTTGGCAATGTTTATTTTACACTCGACCTACTGCACTTGTGCTCTTTAATTACTCTCCAAGCTGCAATTATGTATACTTGCAAATAAACATTTCAATTTGTTTTTTTTTTAATATTTACATATATACTGTTTATATTCAATAGTATTTAAGCAAAATATTTTATACACAATGCATAGGAAATTCCACGGCTTTTACTTCAAATTTTGCATAAACATGGACTATATATACATATGTGTAAAATAAGTGTGTCAAATGCATAAGCATGCCCATCAAGTTGAATTACCATCTCGGAGATATCAGTCACAGATTAAAGTTAGAATTTGCTAGTTGAGCTCAGCTCTTCAATATTCAATGCAGAGTACGCTGTCTCTTAATAGTTTGTTAAACATGAATTTACGTTGCATTCGTCAATAATATGTACGAGTATATTATATTTGTATACAATATTATAAGTATGTGTATACTGGCACATACATATCTTCGACTTGATTACACACGTTTCTACAGTTTGAATGGGTTCAGTTTATAAATATATTCAGGGCTGATGAATAGCATGAATAGCTAATCAAGTAGAATATTTCCGTTTAGATAAATATATTACATTCTTTTTTTTTGTGTATTATTTTCGTTGTGGAAGCGGGCGCATGGTGCGTATGAGCAACGTGTACAATGCATTTGATTATTGTGCATGTTAAATGTGCACTTTAGTATTTATGCATTTATGCATACAGCTGGCTTGTTGTTATTAGTGTTGCTGTTATTGCCGTTGCCGTTGCTGTTGCTGTTGCTGTTGCAACTTAAGTGCATAAATAAACACATTTTAATTAAATTAAAATAAAATGCATATCGCATGCATTTATTATCGATGTCCACATCCGACAGCTCCGACATCCGACGATGAGCTGAATGCCATTTTACAATGAATAAATTTATGTGTGTATCATGTGTGTGTGTGTGTTTGTTTTTCCATTGCTGCATGCTCCACTCCTCTGCCACAGAGCCTCTCCAATTGGTTTCGGCTTTAGTTCCCCAAATCGAATTAGACCCAGGGGTCGAGCTGTGCAACATTTCCGAAAGTGCAGTGCTTAGGGACAAGTTGAACTCATTTGTTCGTTTAGTCAAAATTCCACTTTTTGGGCTAATAACCAAACAGACAATGCCAGTTGGCCTCCATTGACATAAACAATCAACATGCCAGCTCATGCCTCTCAATCGTTTGATCAGCCCTTATCTCTGGTTATACATATGAGCAAACATGCATCTGATTCACATTCCCCGGCTGCTATATACATATAGACAGATGTATTCACATATCACCAGAGCAAAGTTCATCAAAGTAACATCAAAAAGAGATTTGTGTCGAATTGTACCAGCCAAATCATACGCACGATGGATCAAATCTTAGATCTTGTTCCATATTTCAATTGTATTCATTTGGATAGCAGCTAAATTTTAATCAAATTAAAATTATTGTATTTTATCCCAGATGTTTTAGTTGAAAAAAGTTATTTAAAGTGTAAGGTCTGCCAGTCATTTAAAAATTCCGAAATCTGATGAGATAAATACGAGAATATACGTAAAACTTGAATATTTCGTAACCGATCTTGTTGAAATTTTCTGCAGTTGATCATTGATATGTTAATGCATATAATATATCTATAAGAAGCGTCAGCCTTTAAGGCTTGCTTTTATTGCTATCGGAAATCGATATGTATCGATATTTTCGAAAAGGGGGCAGCTATCAGTCAACTGAAGCAAACTTGATCCGGGGATATCCGAGAACTCATATTACAAAAATTTGAAGTCTTATAAAGAAACTGTATTTTTTATTTTATTTTGTAAGCTTAAACTACTTTTTATTTAAATAGTTTAAATTTGATGCGATTTTGAAATGTATTTATTTAAATAGTGACTTATTTGTGACATACCTGATCGCTTCAAAAGGCAAACGCGCTTCAATCAAGTGTCTCTAATCAGTTGTTTCTTCACCCACTTTGCGAGCTGCTTCGCGATCCGGATACGGGGTTTATTTGCAGATTACGCACACACTTCAAGACACACACTCAACACTGTGCAGTGGCCAATGGAATTATGCAATGCGATTTCCATCACTGATAATATATATATATATATATATATTTATATATGTATATATGCGTATATATTTGTTGCAATTTATGTGCCAGCTCTCGTGTGCGTTGGAAAACCAAAACAAAAATTAAAAAAAAAAAACAAAATATACTAATTATGTGGAAGAAGCGCGAAATACGCCGAATGTGATGTGTGACTATGGAAATCACAACAAACAAGCAGCACGCGGCAATTGAGCGCTCGTAAAGTTCGTAGCCCGGCGCGAGAACAGACAAACAACAAAAATGGGAAACACTCCGTAAATGAAATAGCGTAACGCAATTGACGACACGATATCGTCGCGGCCCGGCTCATTGGGTCACTGAAGCAGCCAGTTGCGCGGCCAGCCAGCGAGACCTGCTGCCACTTTCAATCAAACACGTTCGCCTTCGCATTCGCATACAGACACAAACACCACACACACACACACACAAGCAGACTCGCGAGCGTGCGGGAGAGGACAACGTTGCCCGCTGCAAATACCGACACAGACTGCATTCGACAGTGTTTTCGTCAGCGAATTTAACACGACGCACACACGCACACACACACGCAACGCATAGGACGCACAGCGAGGACGAACAGCGTACACGAAACGAATCGAGTCGAAACGAAACGAAAGGAACTTCGAACCACGACCAACGACAACCGACGACAACGAAACGAAGAAAACGAACGCACGAGCAGCCGACCAGCTGTTTTTAGTTGCGCATGACCCGTGAGCAGAGCAAAGACGAAGACGAAGGACACGCAACAGCAACAGCAACAGCAGCAGCAGCAGCAGCCAACAAGCCACAAAATTGGCGCGCAATTTCAATTAGTTAATGTCCTGTCGTCTTGCCACTCGTCTCTGTCTCCGGCTGTGTCTCAGTTGCGTCTCGGCCATCAATTTCTTAACAGCAGTCGCCGGTTTTCGATGCCCGCACCCCGACCCCCCCGCCCCACGCCCCACTGCTCCTTGGCCAACGCTGAAGTTCACGGACCGGTGCTCAGTTTAATTTGGCATTCAAAGTGTCTACGTCCGGACTTTGAAGAAAAGGCCAACATAAATCTGATCAGAAGGCAACACTTGATGGACAACCAACATGGAGAACAAACATTGCGCACATCTATTAGTATACTCGGCGTAGCCCTGATAAAACCAACTTATAAATGTGAATAACATCTCGAAAGTGCACAAAGCGACTTAATCCCTCTTTCGAGATATCAAATGAACAAGCCTACATCTCCATCTCTCCCTTTCGCTCTATATCTATCTCATTTCTGTCACACTTGTTAACTTTCACTTCTCTTAATAATAAGGTTAACAATTCTGGGTTTGATTTGTTTTTGTATTTTAAATAATGTTGACGCATTTTACATATAATTCGTCGATCATTCAAAAATGTTAGTTTTGCACTTAACATCACTGAACCATTCTTACCAGCAACTTGTGTTATTAGAAAAATGAATAGTAATTTTGTTTCTTAATTTTGTTCATTTTCATGTAATTTTTCACATTTACTTTCATTAATTATTTAATGTGTAACCTAAACTTGTAATTTTTATTTCAAATTCGAATTCATATGCGATTTGAATACCCATTTAAAATGACGTATTTAAGAAGAAGAGCCAATGCCATTCGCAGCGAGACGTTGACACACTTAACCATTTGTGGTCGACGTCAATGTTTGATTAAGAACACATTGAACCTTCGCTGCATTCAATGCCGGCTTTCAATAATGAAAAATTGCTACTAATAGCCTTAGTTGTTTGTGTGTGTGTTGGTTCTAAAGAAGTCGCGAGTGGGTTAAAACAACAGACAAGTTATCTGGCTGGCTGGCTGGCTGGGTGGGCGGCTGGCAATCAAGCACAAGACCACAAACAATGCACGCCTACGATTGCCTTTCTGCTGGAGTAGTTAGCTCTCGGCTGGGTCATTGACAAGAGGGGATAGGGCCTTGAATAGAGCTGGGCGGTGGGGGAGGCGGGTGTCTATCCGAACCGAAAGCTAAAACAAAGGAGCCACTGTGACGACAACAATGACGAGAAGGCAAAGGCAACGAAAAAAAAAAACCAAAAAGGCGAACAACGCGCACAATAGAAAGCACCCTCTGCCCCCTATACCCCGCCCCTTCTGCCTTTCCTGCTTCACGACTCGCAGCAGGCTGCAAGTGTGAAATGTGGCATTAAAATAAAGGAACACTCTAATAAGACTGCCTTTTGTTATCAATGCAAAAAAGGCAACGAAAAAAAATCGAAAAAAAAACTAACAAAAAATTTCGCATGCAACTGCAGCAAAGGCACCTTTTAGGGACGTTAGGTGGAGACCAAAGCTTTCTCTCTCCCCTCCACCCCGCCCCCTCAACTTAGGCAGCGCAAAGTGTGAAGAGTGGCAAGAAGCAAAGAAAAAAATTGTAATTTCCGGCAAAATTGTGAACGACGCTGCGTTTTTAATATAATCTAGCAGCTGGGCTTCATCAGACAGCAGGCAGCTACAGGAAACTAACCCTATGAAATAGGAGCAGAAGTACGAGAAGCAGTCATTTTCGTAATGTTATTAACAGGAATCGAATTGATTAGCATACTATTTGTGAGATTTATTGCCACAAATTAAAAACACTGGCACGCACGCACTTCGAGAGTATCTGACAGATACATTTCCTATGCTGACAGATACATTTCCTATCCACAAATAGACTGCAAACTAAAAGTTCAACTTTAACCAATTAAATTTATTAAAGTTTGGAATCAAATTAGTTTGCGAGTCCATAAGTTATTTATCTATTTTCATAGACAGATTTACACAGCGTTGATCCTGCTTTGTGAACAATTCGCATTTTGCGAGGACTGACAATTAATAATATAAATATCTGCACACAGAAAAATTATAATCGGAACACTCATATCTTTTAAATACTTTCTCCTATAACTTGTATTGAAACTCATTTGAAACAAAAACAAATTGCTTCAATAATTAAGTATAATTTGTATACCATGAACCCATTGCGTAAATGTGTGTAATGTACGTAAATTTATACAGAAGAAGTCTAACCCCCCATAAGGTAGTATATATACGTATATATATGCTTAGTCAGGATCAAGATAGATCTAGCTATATGTCCGTCTCAGATCTCAGAGACTATGAGAGGTAGAGATATAAAGTTTGGAGTATTATTTCTCGTATACTTCGTGCAGATCAAGTTTCGATAACTGACCCCGTTTGACGATTATCAATTTCCAATTTGAACTTAAATATGATAGACATTTAAAACTAAGAGAGTCCAAATCATTTTTAAGAAAAATACAAGAAATGAGGACATTCTAATAGATGGGATTGGAGATTTCTCATTGTACAGTTGAAGGTATAAATATTAATAAATCTCTTAAGCCTATACTTTAACGAGAGCAAGATCCTATGGAAATGGGAAGCATTGCTAAGAGGATGGATTCATGCCCATGATTCCCCACTGAAATCGACAGTATTGCATAGTCAAATAATGCGCATATTGCGATAACAATGCAAGTTTGACTTCTACTCAATAGGTGCGAATTTGGTGACAAGCTGAATGACGGCTTCTAAGCAGCTTATAACCACGCCCAAGCACCGCACCCTGACAGAAATTGCGAATAGCATGACAAACACACACACACACATAGATATATATGGTATGCCAATATTTCAATAACATTGCCGGCTGTTTGTTGAGTGGGAGTGGGCAGAAGTCAATAATCAAATGTTAATGGAAACATGCAAGTGGCTTCTAAGACAAAGACCTTTGCTGTCTGGTGTTAAGGCGCTTACGTGTCTACACACACATCTGCACACACACACCCGCACACACACACCCGCACACACACACCCGCACACACACATCCGCACACACACACAGATATTCACACTCAAATGCAATCTTAGGATGGAATGCGAGTCGCGTATTTGTCTGAATTCTCATAATACTCGCCCAAAACTAATAATCATTTATGCGTCTGTAGCTGTAAAGCTAGTTCTGTGTGTAGTTATTTGATATAACTGTGTGTGTGTGTGTGCGACTTTCAAACGTGACTGTACCAGCAAAATCTACAATAGAACGGTTACTTCAAAATTTAATTGAAGTCAAAAACATTTAATTATTGCCTGTCGAGAGTAAAGAGAAGAAAGCGAGAAGTTGCCTGGGAACTAAATAGCTATAACGCTACAAATGTTGCAAAAATTAAAAATGGCAAAGGCGGCATAATGATGTTGTGCAATGAAAAAGTATACATGAGATATATATGTTCTTGATCACCACGAACAGTCGAGTCGATTTGGCTATATTCGTCGCGCAGTTTGTATAAATGAGCTGATCTCTGAGACAATGAGAGTCAGAGATTTCAAATTTGGATCATTAGTTCTCGAAAACTACGCACATATCAAGTTTGGTTAATTTTTTAACTCCCCCCGCACTGCGAATATCGATAAACATCGATTTGCGATATCAATTATCTTCCAATTAATATATAATATACACTGAGATATTATTCATCAACTGTGGAATCATCGTTAATTGTTAACCTAATCGAATTTTGCTGATCAATCAATCTAATTAATTTTAGGTGTACTTTTGGTTAAGTGGTCAGCTGGCAAGCTAATCGGCTTATTAAATAAGTTATCACTGAGAGAAAATCTCTGTGCAAAAGTCAGGTAAATTTAAACAAGAAGTCTTTCTAGACAAATTATTAGACATACTATTACTCATGTAAGGTCAAATTAGGAACAAGTTCTTAATTTAAGAACTTAAACGATTAATTCTTCAATTTTCAAGTTTCATTTTGATGATATGTATATAAGTTTAAGAGCTCGAACACTTCAATTAACTAAATATCTTATTCAAAGCAATCCAATTGTTGCTTTAAGAATTGACTATTCTCCAAATGAAAACTACACTTAATTTTGACGATGATGTGTGTAAATTAACTACAAAACTCACTCGAGGCAATTTAATTGTTATTTTAATAAATAACTAATTTTCAAATGAGAATAATACTTAAGTTATCCAGCAACGTTTTACATTTAGGGGAGATTCTTCGCGACCTTGAGCATATTTGTACTTGATTTTAGTATTACTCTTTTTACTGAGACTGTGTGTGTGTGTGTGTGTGTGTGTATTTGGACTTTATCCCCTATAGTTACAGAGTTAAAATTACATTTTATGAACGCACGCATACACGCAGAGAGAAACAGACACACACACAACAACACACACATACAGAGAGAAAGACACGAACTCGTTCTAGACGCTTGTCGTGAAGTTGGCAACACTTTCACTAACCACCCACACACACACGAAAACACACACTCACACACATATGCACACTCACACACACAGACTATACACATGCCATCTTTTTCCCGCTAAACATTTATTTGGCTTGTTATTTCGTTGCCGCCTGCTTCCCAACACTTTATTGCGATTTAAATTCTCATTATCTCGCTCGATGCGTGTGAATGTGTGTGTGTGTGTGTGTGTGTGCGTGTGTGTGTGTGTGTGCATGTGAGTGCTGCAAGTAGTAGCGGTGGTGGGCGGAAAGGGGTTGGGGGTATAGTGATAAGTTGAATATTGCTCAACTTTTGCCCAACTAATGATAAGTTATCTAATCTGCTTGCTTTCTGTGCGGTGACAGAATAATTGAATTATTAAATCAAAAATGTGCAAAGCGACATCCAGTCTTATTCATTAGCAGCACCTTTCCTTACGAGTCCTGCTTGCCTTGGTTGCTGCACAGTCTCATTAAAAATATCGCACAGAACCAATGGTGGAGTTGCAGTTATTGTCAACGCATTGTGTAATAGTTTCAAGAGCCGTCTGTCCTGCACTAATTAATGACGTAAAATATTTGTACTCCAACATCATTATCATTCTCATTATCATCATTAGAGGCAGAGACAGGAGACAGGAGACAGGACAGACAATTAAACGACTTTTCCCCGCACACATTCTTACATGTTCTCAATTATGAAAACTTTTTTAGCACGCTCTCAACTTATATATGTGTGTGTGTGTGTGTGTGTGTGAGTGTGTCTCCTAGCTAGCAGACAGCTCGTTAGTTGCTGCCCTTGCGATGATGCTCAACAAGTAGTAGACGAACGGCGAGCAACAAGAGAAGCGGCACACAGGGCGCATACTTGATCTTATCTGAAGCAATGCAATGCCCTAACAATGGCATACAAATACTCCCTAACAATAATAATAAAAAACTTTAAGAAAACACAAATCCAAAATAATTATGATAATTAAGCAAATTCCGTTCTAAATGTGATTATCTTATTTAACAACATTTTTAATATTTCAAATCATAAAATAATTTTTTATTATAAAGCAGTTATAAAGACTAATCAATTTCACATTTGGAATACATCTCACATAATAATAATATATTTTTGATATCAAGGGTATTACAATTTCAGCACACCCGAAAAGTACCGGATAAAAGCGGATTTCTTTCGCGCTCTTTCACCACGTGTGAAAATTGTAATTTTGTTCGTCTTTTTTTTTTTTGGCCATTCAGCATTTTCATCTATCTTTTGCGCCACTATTTTTTTTTTTTTTGCCAGCTAATCACCGAGTGCCGGCAGTGAAATTTACTTGCCTCATAGTTAATACTACCTCTGATCCCTATAAGCTAGCTGGCAAAGTGATTGGCGAGCCGGGGCTCGCATGTGATTCTCGGGGATTACTTTCGCTGAGCCAAATGATGTTGTCGTCTCAACTTGGATTGCGGCTGGCACAGCCAGTAAATGGCAAAGGAACCGCAATGAGAGTTTATATATGGACGAAGTATGTAGCGATCATCCAGAAAATCTAATTTACAAAATCCGGAGAAACGAAGTTTATGTTAAAATCGAAATAAATGCTTTAAAGTTTAACTTCTGGCCAAGAATTGTTGAAGTTCTAAAATAAATAAAAAATAAATCAAGTAGGAATGCTCCAGTCGAGTGAGCACCCAGAATTCAGCTGTTAAATAAATAAATCAATTGGAAATAAATAATGAATTATAAATAATAAATAGTTGACTGAGAGTAGCTGATTTTATTTTGTATTTCTCGAGAGAGATAATCACTGCAGTAGGAACTATTTATACACTCATAATTTATACTGTTGTATAGCTTACTATAAAGTCTTTTGAGTATTCTTTTGGTTGTAAATATGGTTTATACTATGGTTGCTTACTAATATATATTTGAAAAGTTGGAGTTTATAAAATAATCACTAGATTTTCTACAATGATTCCTACCATGTCGGCTTCCCACGTAAGTCTTCTGTCAAAAATGATTGGTAGGCATCAAAATACACTATTTCAATCTCTGACAGTTGGTTAACTTGCCTTAATCTAAGCTAAACTAAACTAATCTCTAACTGAGTGATACTCAAACATTTTTACATTGCTTTCAGCGTTTCAAGGCAGACCAAGGGGCAGATTTGGATGCGGCTTAGGCTGCATATATATATATATAATGTGGCAGACATAACTGTGGTTTTTGGCACTGAGGCATTGCCGCACGTATGTGGCAAGTAAACGTAATCATAAATGTAACTGTTTGCCATATTAACTTGTATAATTGTGTAGATGCCATACAAATACTTTATATAACTACGTGCGTCTGTGTGTGTAAGTGTGTGAGAGTTGGTGTGTGTGTGTGTGTGTCTGTGTCTGTGTGTGTTGCCAATGGCAATAGCAAAGCTGATGCTGGAGCCAAGTCATCATCAGATGAAATCATTTCACACTTTTGCTGTTTACTTAGGCGTAAGTCAACTTTATGAATGCTCAACGCTGCCAGCATCGAGAAAGCACTAAGACAAATACCAAATATAGTTACACACAGACACACACACACATATATATATATATATATATATATATATTTATATATATATATATATATGTGTACAAGTGCACGTTGGCAAACTCACAAAATTGCAATAATTTTTGGGATAAAATTCGTCCTCAAAACCGCAACGAACGACAATTTTGGCATTTTCACACTTTATGGCGGTGGCTGCATGGGGTGTGTGTGTGTGTGTGTGTTTGTGTATTGGAGGGTAGGGGAGCGGAGGGGAGGGGAGAGATTAAGGCAGGCATAGCCAGCATATCGAGGTTTGGCATAACTACTGCTTGTGCAATATGTATTGCACAATATAGACTTAAATGCTATCTGAGATTTTCACATGGATGATTTAGTTTTCAACTTTTGGAGTGCAAGCAAAATAGAGAGAAAGAGCGAGAGAGAGAGAGAGAGAGAAAGCGAGGGAGAGAGTAAAAATAAGGCAAAAGACGTTGAAAAGCAACAGAGAGTATAAAATTCAAGAACTTGATAACTTTGAAAATCAAAAACTTGTTAAAAGCAATAAAAACTAGCAATGCAATCAATATATAAATCAGAAACCTAATAGAAATGTTAAATGCAAAGAAAATAAGAAGCAGAACAGCAAGAAAAAAAAGGGAAAGTTATCTTTAGCCAACACCCCCTCCCTGCCTAACCCCTCCCAGCCCCATCCAACATTTAGTTCTTTTGTGACTATGCGAATGAGCCAGCAAAATCAAACAAGTTAAAAAGAAAGGCGAACTCATCATAACTAAGTACACATGTATTTGTATTCGTATTCGTATTTGTATTTGTATCTGTATCTGCATATTTATGAGTATGTGCAGGCACTACACACACATTCACGTATCAAAAATCGTTTGCTAATCAAATCTACCGCCAAAATTGTTGCCATTGTTCGAATATATTGTAAAAAAAATAAACAGTTGAGAGCTGCGAGCTGATTTCTGTAGCTATTTGTTACTTTTGTCGATACTCTTACTTTGAGCGCAGTGAGAACTTCTTCAAAAAGTTTGACAATCCGTTAATTATTGAAGTAGGTCAAAAACTGACTTTTAATATATAAATTGAATTTTTTGTTTCTTAATCAATTTGTTAAAAATTTAACTATGCTAAGTTTTATCCGAATCTGATTATCTTTATATTAAAGCAACTGCATATTGTTTAGTGAACTCTATTTGTAATTTAAATATATTTTAGCTGGAGCCAAGTGACCTGTTCTTTAATCATTTTTTTGATTTTTATTGTTATTTAAAATAAAAAACTTAAGCAATTTAGCTGAAGCGAAAATGAAGATAATTATATAGTAAAGTTTACATAACGTAAAGAAATATTCGCCAGTGTATTCAATATTCGCACCAAATACAATCCGACTTTCTTGTGACCACAAAATAGGTCAATCGCTAGACAAATGCCACAAATACACTCAAACACACTTACACTCAGTGTGAACTGCATGAAATTGAATGTGATTGAATGTAGGCACACACACACACACACACAGACAATCACACACACGCACACACCTGACAGCAAACATCCCACAAGCAATGACAAGAAAAAATTGCCTTAAATATATATTTTGAATGAAAAGTATGCAAACAAAATTGGCATAAGGATAGAGAAAAAGTGCGGGAGACAGGCAGAGGGGTGAGTCGAAAATACCTAAGCGTCTCCCAATAATATCTGCCTCCCAATCACACACAACACACACAACACACACACCCGCCCACCACATACATATTTCATCTTGTGTTAGCGCTTTTCAAACACATGATCGATCTTTAGACAGATGCAGATGCCAAGTAGGAGGATGTACAGAAAGAAATGAAATGGGAATGGGAGAAGTCTAGGGTGCTATAGTGAAAAGGGGAATGTAGTGTGCATGGCAAAGGGGAGAGAGATGGTGGGGGGTGGTGACGGTTTGAAGAAGTGGATAACACATACGCTCAGGTGTCTTTTGGCCCAAGTTTTGCGTGCCAAAGTTTGCACAGCACAAACATCAAATGCTGCGCCAAACTCACGCCTTAAGTCTTCCTCTCTCTCTCTCTCTCTCTCTCTCTCTCTCTCGCTCTCTTTCTTTGTCTCACTCTCTTTACCTCCCTTCCTGCACATGTATGTGTGAAAGAGACACAGAATTGAATACGCTTTCATATCCTGTAATATAATAAAATTGGTTGAATATGCGGTTCAGTTGTTTTAAAGCTAGCCCACAAAGATTGAGATCTATACACATATATATATATAAATATATTAAAAAATATTTTAAATTGAGAAAGATATCGCCAGAAAAATGAAAATTACCTTGCAAATTAGATACATTTTCTGGTCTTTACTTTATGTAATTTTTTTTTTTAATTATTAAGATACTACTTTCTAATGAAAACTAAAACTATTATTTTTTGAGAAAAATAAAACTGTTTAAAAATCATACCAATGTTTAATAATAATTTAGGTAACAAAACAGCCAAATTTTAAAATATTGTGTGTGTACACATATAAAAAAGTAAACCCTGGAAATTAAACATATTTTTTTTTATCCAAATTCTTGCTTATTTAAAATACACTTTAATGCATAATACGGTGAGCAGCGCTTGTCTCCAAAAGAATGGTGATTTTCGAAATATCAAGGCAATTCCATTAAATTAATGACAATAAGAACCCTACATATTGGAGACAAACTTGTCCCCCAAAATCGTTGGCACAATCTTATTGGCACAGCTAGTAACAAAGCATTTGCTTAGAATATTAGTCCAAGACATTCCAGGGTGTCTTGCATTTGAGCATCTTTCTCTTCTCTGTGTTGTTGTTATTGTACAAAACATGCATGCACATATCCACACACACACACATACATAAATAGATATATATATATATATATATATATATATATATATATATATATGTGTGTGCAGCACTTGGGCCGCTTTTTGTGTTGGCTGTTTGGCTGTTTTGTTTGTTTGGCTGTTTGTTTGTTTGTTTGAGTTGCTGTTAGAATTATTTTTTCCACTAACATAAAGCCGCGCTGCACACACACAACCACATTCACACACACACACACACACACACGCACACTCGCATACACAGTGACAGCTGTTGGTTGCACATGTGACGCTCATCCTGGTGTGTCCTTGTTTGCAAATACATATGAAAAACAAACAAGCATAGATTTAATGCAGCTCAGTTTTTTTCTATATTTTTGTTCTCTGTTTGTCTATCTGTCTGTCTGTCTGCGTCTCTCTTAGACTTTCGTTGTCTCCGTCCTTCGTCCTCTACCCGAACATCCTTTGAACAATTTTTGACAATCGCAGTGCTTCCTTCCTTAAGTCCTTGTCTGTCTGCCTGTCTCTCTTTTTCTTTGTATGTGTGTATGTGTGTCTGTGTGTATATTGTGAATGGGGTCTGTGACCTGACCTGGCAAGCAAGCGCCTTTAAGATATCAAATATTAGCCCACTTACGACTCGCCAAATACTAATTCCTTAATGCAATTTTGTATTATCTTCTTTTCAATTAATTGAACTATGGCTTACTGTTTGCTGGCCTCTTTTTATAATTTGTGAATGATTCCCTGAAATTGTATTCCGACGGGATTCGAAATATAAAAATATTTTGCCATGATGTGCTTTGTGCTTTAATGATGCCTGATTTTAGCTGGCCAAGATATATTTGACTTGTCTGCCACCTGTTGCATGAATACAGTTGGATTGTGTGTTTGCCTATGCCACAACACGGTATTCAAAGGGGCTCTAATCTCTTCTTTAATTCCTAAAAGAACAACCACAAGTGGTATATATTCCCTTATGCATTTGTTACAGGCCGACGCCACCACACAGATTGATGTCCTATGATATCTGCCTGTCCAACAATCATAAATCAATCCAGAGTTTTGTGTGTATTTTGAAAACTATTCCAGTCTTTCAAAAAACATCCCTCTACGAGAATATTTGAAAATATTTTGATGACGAGTTTGACAAGCGGACAGACCAGATATGATACTTTTCTCTTTCTGATCACAGCTTTTACTCTCCTTTGCTTTCTTTTATTTACGTCCTTGCGGACATTTTATTTTGCTTATGATTTGTGTCTGTGTGTGTTTTTATCCCATCTCTTTGAGCTAAACGAACTCCACTAATAATAAAAGCACTCCACTCTCTAATTCCACTGTAGAGATATAAACACAATTTTTTTCATTCTGCGACCCCCGTTCCCCATTTGTTAATTAAAATCATTTGTTAATTAACCTCAAACTGCAATTTTTTGGTGTATGCACAGCTCAAACAAAATGAGAAAGGATTTGCAAAATTGTTTAGCAGTAATTCAATTAAATTTGATATTGTTTGTTAAAACACCTCTGTATGTATGTTTGTGCATATCTAGTGTGTTGGCAGCTTGTCTTATGCATGCATATGCATACAGTGCCTGTCAAATGTCAGCTGACAAACACACTCACACACACATATACACACACACACACACGCACACACACGGAATAATAGGCGTCAGCCACCCACATCGAACTCTGTGCAGCGCTCTTCTGCAGGTCGTTTAAAGTTTACATGACGTTGTCGACGCCCCGGACATGGACACGGATCTCAACACACACACACACACACACACATACACACCTGCTTACACACACCAGCATAAACACACTCACATACGTCACATTTGGCTTGACTGATATATAAAGTTGGGAGAGCCATGCTGAGGTGCTTGCTGAATGATATAAACTTAATTGCGGAAATTGGGTTAAAAAACTTTGACACATGTGCGGGTTATACAAATTTATACCTCTATATGCCTACACTCAGAAAAATAAAGCACCATCTACTATATACCATATATGTACAAAATACTCTCAGAAAAAGGCAATGAAAACTAGAAAAATGTTTAGGATTTTCACCACCATTGCTAAATAAACGGAAAAACATTTTAATTAGGAAGTCTATTTTTTATTTTTGGTTATAAATGTTTACTAATGTGAAAAACAAAATTGAAAATGAATAATACACAAGGGTGCTGAGTTGGAAGTGAATTTTATCATAGCGATCTTAGCACCTATCTTAGAAACCTACAGATGATTGATTGATTGATTACTTAAATTAACTAAAGGTCTTTCTTAAGATATCAAGCTGATTGATTTGGTAACTATTTGCAACTGATTCTGAAAAGAGTTTTATATATCAGAAAATTCGTATAACGAAAAAAAATGGTTTTTGTAATACTAATTTTGTGTTCTGCATCTTTGACCTTGACGGCGTCTGCACTCTCAATTTATTTTTAAAAGTGTATATACATGCATATTTAGATATATATATATATATAAATATGTATATATATATATAAGAATTGTGGACTATGCCTCTCGTTGACTTTACTTAAGCCAGCCTTTCGCACAGAGCACTCTGAAAACTGGTGGCATGCCGAAAGTTTTTATGCCACACGTCGCACTGTCCCCCCATCCCCCTTCACTGCTATATGCCATCGCCCCCTCAATGACTACCGCTTTCACCTAAGCTAAGGGCAACAAGCGCCCTTGAAGCATTCACACTCCCCGTTTTGTGCCCGTTGTAATGCAATTTTATTTCATTTCATTGAAGGCAAACTTTTCTCTTCGCATTCTTTTACTTTACTTTGGTTTCACTCTGTGCGTTCGTGTGTGTGTGTGTGTGTGCGCGTGTGTCTGTGTGGTATAATATTATATATATATTTATATATATATATATGTATACCGATTTTTTTTTCATTTTCCATTTCCTATTTCCTTTTTGATTTCCATGCACCCCTCCGCCCTCCCCAATCGACTTTAGGAATAGTTCTCTTTCTCACTTGGGGCCTTGTCTTATATGCTTGGTTTGCTGTAGTTGGAGCAATGACAAATTTGCCTTAAATCGCATACGCCTAACCAGAAAACTCCGCCCCCCTCCTACCCTACCCACTCTTCCTGCCAACCCGCACACACACACACAGACAATATATGCAAATCTGTAATGTAAGTAACAATTTCCTTCCCCTATGCGGGAAAACTTTCGTATTGTAAATTATGAGCGTGCGAATATTGCTTTCAGCATTGAAAACGAAAAAAAAAAAATAAAATAAAATAAATCTGGAATCTGGAATGTGAAAAGTCTCGCAACTCGACTGTGATTTAATTATGTATGTAAGTTAGCATGTGGGAAAATGTATATAATTTTAGAATAAAATATGATATTGAAAGTATCAAATTATTCAATATTGGTTTTGTGCCATATACGTCATGCTGTCTGTCCGTCTCTGGGACACCGTTCCTACTTTTGCAAGCAACTTGAGAAGAAAAGACCTATAAACTCAAAACTTGGAGAATATATACGTCTACGTGTTTAAATTGGGCTGCTACGGAGCTGAAAAATCGATAACGTGGATAATTCCAAGTCAATCAGATCACATATCTTTTACACTGTAAAAGCTGAATCATCAAAGCTGGATGTTAGATAGCTAGTGAGTTTGAGTTTGTGTTATAAACCCATGATTAAGAAGTTCTGGCCGGATCACCTTTGAAAAAGTAATGGCTTCGTAAAGTATTGAACCATCTCGTTAAATCTTTCAGAGAGCACAATTTTGACATGAATTTTGAATCAGAATCGCGTTTTCAACTTTGAGTGTGGTATTATTCTAGAAGTCAAACCATGAGAAATATACTTATATTTATATATTTTATTATTTTATTTGCCCATTTTCTTTTTTTTCTTAAAAAACTGAAGTTGCTTTGTTCAATTTGTTTTAAAAAAATACTAATTATTGCTAATATGTCCCTGTTCAATTTTATTGTGGATCAATTGTTTATTGGTTGGTGACCTCTTTGAAGGTCAAGTGTTTATTTCTTATTTTCTTTTTCTTTATATATACCATTTCGGATCTATTATAAATGATTGCCAAATATATCAAGTATATATGAATATATAAATGGGGTCACAGATGTCTCCCTCTGCCTGTAACATACTCAAACAAACTCATTATAGCATTTTGCCCATTTTGAGGGCCATAATTCGATTTACTTAGCTTGCAACTTTCATCAACTCTGAACAGTATATTAAATGCGTCCTCTATCTTGGGTACACCATACTTTGAGATACCCTACCAATCCCTGCATTTTGAATTCCTTTAAACGATGGCGCAACAGAAACAAAAAAAAAAATAAAAAATTGGATAAAAAACTAATTGCAATTTGAAACAAGTAGCGAGGGCACTCGAATGTTTGTTGCACTCAGAAAAAAAATCATGTTGAATTTTAGAAATTCGCCATACTTTTGGCGACAAGGGTTCCACACTTCATTATTCATCATGTCTTATAATAATTATTAAGCATTAGGATATTTTAAGATTTCACATACTATAGAAATACAATTTACTTAGTTTATACATTCAAATTCGAAGAAAAATTCGAATTTGAATGGCAATATTTGTTTTTCTGAGTGTGGGCTGCAGAGCGTGGTAGCTGGGACTCTGAGGACTCGGGACTCAGGCGACTCTCTGCTGTCAAGTGGCAGCTAGGCTCCTCTCAGACTGCTAGGCTCCTGCTAGAGCCCTGCCTGCCATGCATGGCATGTGCCCGTGGACATTTTCGCACTCGCACAACTTTCGACAGGATTTTTGCAGCATTACAATTAACTGCCTTGTTGCAAGGAGTTGGGGCAGGGGAGGGGTTGCATAGCAAGCAATCGAGTCGCGATGACGTCTCCTGCTGTTGCTGCTGCTGCTGCTGCTGCTGCTGCGAGGTACTGGCCTAAAAGTAGGCGTGGCACAGTGTGTAAGTGTGTGTGTGTGCAAAATTTGTTCCATTTTACGCTCTCTACACAAAAACAATAAATCGCTCACAGCGGCACGTCAACTTTCCTAATGTATGAAGGGGGTGCAGCCTAGGGTGCAGGTGGCAAGTGGCAGGAAGAGGGGTTATAGGTGGAGGGGTGGCTGAAAGAGGGGGTTGTGGTTAGGGCAGCTCTTGGGATTGCCGGATGCAGCAATTGAGGCTGAAGCCATTTTAACTGCCACTTGAATGCTAAAAACAATGAGCACACAGCAACTAAATACACACACACATACACACACAAACTCGAATACTCATAGGCACACACACACACACATATACACATAGCATATAAAGCAACTGTAAATTGTAATTTAAAAACTTTTAGTGGCTGCCCTTGCAATAAATGCGCCACGTAAATCAGCCCATGATGGAGTTGATGATAAAAGGTAAGAGCCATTTTGTGTGTATTTATCTCGCTCTCTCTGTCCCTATGTGTGGTTCTCCTCTCTCCCTCTCTCTCTCTCTCTCTCTCTCTGGGATTCTGTACGTGTCTGCCTGCTGCTTTCCACACACACCTTTTGCTTGATTCTCTGCATTCCACAAAATTAATTGGTGTTGACTATCTGCGCCACAAATATTTTGTTGTCTAATTGCTTAAGCCAGGCAGGACCCACTTGCCACTTGCCACATTTGTGTCAAAGTTCGTTCACTTGTTTCTATTCAACATACAAAATTGATGCACTTAATAGCACATTGCAATTTAACAAGGAACAATTAATCTCGTATGAATGAAAGGAGCTTTATTTAAAGACAATATTAGTCAGAGAGAAGCCTTAAACCAGTACATATTCATATTTGAAGTAGGTGTATTTAATAAATGTTAATTATAATTTATTAAGTCCGACTAACATCGATGTACAGTTGAGCTCAAAATAATATAAAATTTAGAAAATATATTAATGTGTAGACCTTTAAGAAGTAATTGCATTACAGTTTAGTAACAAAAGAGTTAAAATAACTAAGGTCTCCAGGGAATAATAGTTTTGCCTTTCTCGTTGGCTATCAAAATGATCAAAAATGCTTGCAAAGTATCAAAATTGCTTGCAAAATATCTCCATTAGGAATACTTTGTACTTTTTATAGTACGAAGGTGCGACTATTTAAGTTGTTATTGTTCCAAGCTTCTGCTTACTTTTTCTAGTTTAGATTTGCCATCAAACACTGTGCCGATTTTACCAAGCCGCTCAGAGCTCACATTCCCATTGAAGAAAACATATTTAAAAAAGATTATAATGTTTGGCATCTCTGTTCGTTTCCTCTGCACATTTAGATAGCATAGATAAATATTGAAATGTCTTCGGTAAGGTTAATGTCGGTTTTACACTCAAAATCACAACTCAAATCATCAGTTTGGTTTTTTATCTTCTCTTCTTTTTTTCCCGTGACACTTGCGAACACACGATTTTTGTCTATGTTGCGTCGCCGATGTTGTTGTTGCTGTTGCTGTTGTTGGTGCTACAGCTACTACACCTTTTGCATCACACATGTAGAAATACACACACACACACGCACACACCTACACACACACACATTTGCATGAATAAATACGTATGTTAAGCAAAAGTGAGGAAACGTGATTGAAATTTTATCTTTGGCAAAAAATCGAAGAAATATGTGGATTGGGCTTTAGCTGCCGCACAGCTGCCCAAGCTTTCAATATGCATGTGTGTGCCTGTATGTGTGTGTGTGTGTGTGTGTGTGTGTGTGCGAGTGTGCGAATAGCTGTGTGCGTTTGACTTTTAAATTCCTGAACGCTGGCGTTAACCGTCGCTGTGGTTCTGTATGTTATTTGCATTGAAATGTTGAGTAATTGGAAAACCAATCTGGAGCATCTGCACTTCATGTTTTGCATACCAGACTGACTGACTGACTGACTGACTCACTAACTGAATGACAGACGCCAAACAACGCGACGCTTCCCATTTTTTTACATTCTCCCTCTGCTCTCGCTTTCATTTTTTGTTGCATATTTTTTAGCTGAAAATCAAGAACAAATACGACCGCCCATACACACACACAAACACACACACACACACAACACACATGCAGCGCGACAGGTTGATTTTGCTTCTGGCAAGGCAGTTGTTAAAAATAAATTGTTTTTAAATAGCTCTCACAATGCTCGAAACGCTCCCGCGGCACAATGTTGCACGTCCGTATGTGTTTGTGTGTGTGTGTGTGTGTGTGAGTGTAAGAGAGAGAGAGAATACTCAAGTAGAAACTACCCTGTTCCCTAGTCGTAAAGGGAATACAAACTTCCACAGATAAAAGTTTATCATATACCCAGTTTTGTCCTGTCCTGTATTAGATTGCAAGTTGAAAATAATAGAGTGCATTTTAACTTAATAGTTTCCAATGTTCTTTCAGGTTAGTAAGCTGCGATATCAAGTGAGCTATCTGTACATCTTTCAATTCCGGAGTTATATTTCATTTAACTTTAAGAGAGTTAAGCATTTCCCTAAAACTGATTATTGACATAGGTAATTTTTAACATAGATAATAGTAACTAATATCGAAGCTTAAATTTATCTCAGAAGCCCCCTCCTTATTATTACACTCACTCAGCGTATTATTCTATTTGCAATATCTTGGGTTCACTTTATATGTATATCTTTAAACTCCCGAGCTTAAATATTGCAACATGCATTATTGAAGTCTAAATGAGTCAAGAACGTGCCCAAAAACTCCTTCTAATTGATATTCTTCTATTTACAGGGTATCAGGGTAACAACAACAATAATAACAACAACCAGAGTCAAACGACAGAAGCTAACAATCAACACTGACGCTTCCGTTGGCGCTTCCTGGTTGCTGAACTTATTTGTTTTCAATTTTATTATGTTTTTGTTCCCATTCCTTTACACTCACTTTAGTCTTAGCTATGCTGTTGTTGTACTTCTTCTTCTTTTTTGTTAGCCATTTTGTAGCAGTTGGCTCAAATAATTTTGCATTTATTCAATTGTCTTATGACACACAGCAAGTAAGGAGGTGCCCCATCCCCGCCCTCGTCTCAGTCCCTTTCCACCTCCCTTGGGACAGGGTATATTGTCTCAATATAGAAAAGTTATTGGCAATTTGAACTAAAATCCAGGGGAAGGAATCGAGGAGAAAACAGCAAATGTGAAGCGGATGGAAGCAGTTTCAAATGGTTGTTGTTGTATGTAGAGTGGGCGGAAGTGCCCATAACACAATTAACGCAAACATCCTTTCCAAATGCATATCCTTGGGCGAGAGAGTTCGAAGTGGGAAATGCAAAGAAGTCAACACAAAATGGAAGGATGCAACTGCAAATGATGATATTCGAAACAGTTGGGAATATCCTCACAACAATTATGTTCACATTTATTGCTTGTTGCATTCTTGTCCATCCATTATCCTTCCACACTTTTCTCTCTCTTTTAATTTCTTCTATCTGCTGTACTCAGAAAAAAAAACTGTTGGAGTCATTTTTTAATTTGTTTTTTTTTTTTTATCGAATATTCCTTATGCTGAGTGTATTAGCTGAGATTTAATTTAGTTTTCAATTTACTTTGAATTTATTATGTAACCTAATTTTCGATTAAATTTGAAATTATAAATGCTGATCAATGAGAGTAAAACGCTTTCTAGCGGAAATTGATTGCCATCACGATTATTGGATTATTGATCGTCCGTGCATCCTTCTTTTGCAAGAGCATTGCGTTTGCTGATGTGATGTTTGGATTGCATTGGATGTTTTATCGACTGCGGCATTGTTGCGGCGCACTGCTTCTGGTGTTGCATAGGAATGAACCGATTCTTGATTTGATATTTGCGTTTGCGGCGTCGAATTGACTAGCTCATCGAATGGCGCATAATTATCCATGGAGTCAAAGCCGTGAAAGGTCTCATTTGGTCGATTGGGTTCACTGTGAAATGGCTGCTGTGTGGACTGATAGGAGGGACCATAGCTCGGCTCACTGATATCCGTGAGGAACTTTGTTGATTGCCCCGGACTCGGACTGATGCCCATACTCTCATATGCCGGCATCGAAATATCCTCAATATTTGGCTGGCAGACATTCTGATCTCGATACCGGCAACTATTTTCGGTGTCTTCCGCATTCACATTATTAACCGTACAGGAGCGCTTCACTGAGGTCAGCGATGTCCTAAGTGTCACATGCTTGACCTCAACCTTGACGGGTACTGGGCCTTGGGTTTTATTCTGCAGAGATCGATCAGTTTTATTGCTTAGTTGATCGGATTGTTTCTTGATCTCGCGACACCTTGCCCCTGATTGCTCTAAGTTTGATATTTTGTTGTCACTGGTGTGCTTCACTTTGTTTGATTTTGGGCAACTCGACTTCGGAGCCACCTTTGTGGACATTTTATCATTATCTGCCAACGCGGATCCATTAAAGAGCAACGATGGTTTTGTTATATTATCGCTGTTCTCATTTGTCGAACTCAAATTCTTGAATATCGGATCTTTAATTCCGGACTGGTTGGACAGATTCGTGGTGTCACAATAAGAAGGAGCGCTTTGATTTCCTAGCATCTCGCTGGGATAGGATACATTGGCAGGGCAACGCTGACCAGTTCTAGAAATGGGGTTGGAGTCATACATTGATGGCGCTGTTATGTCACCAATCTGTTGTTGACTGGGTATGGCCGGGAAACTCTGGACGCGTCGAGGCGATATTCCTGACTGCATTGAGTCCATGGATATATCTGTTAAGTATTCGCTGGTAACATTCGGCAACTGACTTCGATTTCCAGGGACGCGACTGCTCATGCCACAGCTGGGAGGAGTCACATTATCAAGACGCTCGCTGCGGTTAGTCGACTCGAAGCGTGGTCGTCGTTGATTGCCAGTTATGTTCCATCGACTAGAAGTGGCACCCGAAGCGCCAGCAAGCGAAGGCATTGTTACATTCTCTAAACACTCATTTGATAATTGACCTCTGCCAGAGTTTGACAAATCTGCAGACGAACATTGTTGACGTCGGGGTTTTGCTTCTTGCGACAAGCTTCGCACAGGATGTTTCTTCGGTGAACTAGATACACGAGACACTGGACTACGTCGACTTTTTCCGAATGGTGGAGCACCTGAGTCACAGATATTATTGTGCTGTTGACGAGTCGGATATCTTCCTCTGGAAGCCCCCGATACTCCCCCGAAGGACGGCATATTGACGTTCCCTATGAACTCATTATTAGAGGGTCCTTGACCAGAGCTAGTCATTGCACCAAGTCCGTTACTTCCGAATGATGGAGCGGAATTATCACTGATATTATGGGACGGCATTGTTTGCTGTTGACGTGTCGCAGTTCTTCCTCTGGAAGCTCCCGAGACTCCCTCGAAAGACGGCATACTGACGTCCTCTAAACGCTTATTATTATTATTAGAGAGTCCTTTACCTGAGCTCCCAAATGAAAGCATGTTTTCTAAGCGATCCCTCTTAGTGCACCCACACCTGCTATTTTGGAAAGACTGAGCCAATATGTCACGCACAGTCTGGGAGTGAAGAGATCGCTTTTGATGCGACTGATTTCTTGCTCTTGAAGCCACTGATACTCCCCCAAAGGAAGACAAGCTGACGTCCTCCATAAACTCTGGAGCAGAAGCTCCCGAAACTCCCCCGAAGAAAGTCATATTAACGTCCCCTATGAACTCATTATTAGAGGGTTCTTGACCAGACGTAGTCATTGGACCAAATCCAGTACTTCCGAATGATGGAGCGGAAATATCACAGATATTATGGGATGGCATTGTTTGCTGTTGACGTGTAGGAGTTCTTCCTCTGGAAGCTCCTGAGACTCCCCCGAAGTAAGGCATACTGACGTCCCCTATGAACTCATTATTAGAGGGTCCTCTACCAGAGGTATTCATTGGACCAAGTCCGGTACTTTCGAATGATGGAGCACTTATGTCACAGATATTCTGGGATGGCATTGTCTGCTGTTGACGTGTTGGAATTCTTCCACTGGAAGCTCCCGAGACTCCCCCGAAGGAAGGCATACTGACGTCCTCTATGAACTCATTATTAGAGGGTTCTTGACCAGAAGTAGTCATTGGACCAAGTCCGGTACTTCCAAATGATGGCGCACTTATGTCACAGATATTATGGGATGGCATTGTTTGCTGTTGACGTGTCGAAGTTGTTGCTCTGGAAGCTCCCGAAACTCCCCCGAAGGAAGGCATACTGACGTTCCCTATAAACTCATTATTAGAGGGTTCTTGACCAGAAGTAGTCATTGGACCAAGTCCGGTACTTCCAAATGATGGAGCACTTATGTCACAGATATTCTGGGATGGCATTGGTTGCTGTTGACGTGTTGGAGTTCTTCCTCTGGAAGCTCCGGAGACTGCCCCAAACGAAGGCATACTGACGTCCTCTATGAACTCATTATTAGAGGGTCCTCGACCAGAGGTAGTCATTGGACCAACTCCGGTACTTCCGAATGATGGAGCACTTATGTCACAGATATTCTGGGATGGCATTGTCTGCTGTTGACGTGTTGGAATTCTTCCACTGGAAGCTCCCGAGACTCCCCCGAAGGAAGGCATACTGACGTCCTCTATGAACTCATTATTAGAGGGTTCTTGACCAGAAGTAGTCATTGGACCAAGTCCGGTACTTCCAAATGATGGCGCACTTATGTCACAGATATTATGGGATGGCATTGTTTGCTGTTGACGTGTCGAAGTTGTTGCTCTGGAAGCTCCCGAAACTCCCCCGAAGGAAGGCATACTGACGTTCCCTATAAACTCATTATTAGAGGGTTCTTGACCAGAAGTAGTCATTGGACCAAGTCCGGTACTTCCAAATGATGGAGCACTTATGTCACAGATATTCTGGGATGGCATTGGTTGCTGTTGACGTGTTGGAGTTCTTCCTCTGGAAGCTCCTGAGACTCCCCCGAAGTAAGGCATACTGACGTCCTCTATGAACTCATTATTAGAGGGTCCTCGACCAGAGGTAGTCATTGGACCAACTCCGGTACTTCCGAATGATGGAGCACTTATGTCACAGATATTCTGGGATGGCATTGTCTGCTGTTGACGTGTTGGAATTCTTCCACTGGAAGCTCCCGAGACTCCCCCGAAGGAAGGCATACTGACGTCCTCTATGAACTCATTATTAGAGGGTTCTTGACCAGAAGTAGTCATTGGACCAAGTCCGGTACTTCCAAATGATGGCGCACTTATGTCACAGATATTATGGGATGGCATTGTTTGCTGTTGACGTGTCGAAGTTGTTGCTCTGGAAGCTCCCGAAACTCCCCCGAAGGAAGGCATACTGACGTTCCCTATAAACTCATTATTAGAGGGTTCTTGACCAGAAGTAGTCATTGGACCAAGTCCGGTACTTCCAAATGATGGAGCACTTATGTCACAGATATTCTGGGATGGCATTGGTTGCTGTTGACGTGTTGGAGTTCTTCCTCTGGAAGCTCCCGAGACTCCCTCGAAGGATGGCATACTAACGTCCCCTATGAACTCATTATTAGAGGGTCCTTGACCAGAAGTAGTCATTGGACCAAGTCCGGTACTTCCGAATGATGGAGCGGATATATCATTGATATTCTGAGATGGCATTGTTTGCTGTTGACGTGTTCTTCCTCTGGAAGCTCCTGAGAGTCCCCCGAAGTAAGGCATACTGACGTCCTCTATGAACTCATTATTAGTGGGTCCTCGACCAGAGGTAGTCATTGGACCAACTCCGGTACTTCCGAATGATGGAGCACTTATGTCACAGATATTCTGGGATGGCATTGGTTGCTGTTGACGTGTTGGAGTTCTTCCTCTGAAAGCTCCCGAGACTCCCCCGAAGGACGGCATACTAACGTTCCCTATGAACTCATTATTAGAGGGTTCTTGACCAGAAGTAGTCATTGGACCAAGTCCGGTACTTCCGAATGATGGAGCGGAAATATCACTGATATTCTGGGATGGCATTGTTTGCTGTTGACGTGTCGAAGTTGTTGCTCTGGAAGCTCCCGAAACTCCCCCGAAGGAAGGCATACTGACGTTCCCTATAAACTCATTATTAGAGGGTTCTTGACCAGAAGTAGTCATTGGACCAAGTCCGGTACTTCCAAATGATGGAGCGGAAATATCACTGATATTCTGGGATGGCATTGTCTGCTGTTGACGTGTCGCAGTTCTTCCTCTGGAAGCTCCCGAGACTCCCCCGAAGGAAGGCATACTGAAGTCGTCTATGAGCTGATTGTGAGTAGGTCCTTGACCAGAGCTAGTCATTGGGCCAAGTCCAGTACTTCCGAATGATGGCGCACTTATGTCACAGATATTCTGGGATGGCATTGTCTGCTGTTGACGTGTTGGAGTTCTTCCTCTGGAAGCTCCGGAGACTCCCCCCAAGGAAGGCATACTGACGTCCTCTATGAACTCATTATTAGAGGGTCCTCGACCAGAGGTAGTCATTGGACCAAGTCCGGTACTTCCGAATGATGGAGCACTTATGTCACAGATATTCTGGGATGGCATTGTCTGCTGTTGACGTGTTGGAGTTCTTCCTCTGGAAGCTCCGGAGACTCCCCCGAAGGAAGGCATACTGACGTCCTCTATGAACTCATTATTAGAGGGTCCTCGACCAGAGGTAGTCATTGGACCAACTCCGGTACTTCCGAATGATGGAGCACTTATGTCACAGATATTTTGGGATGATATTGGTTGCTGTTGACGTGTTGGAGTTCTTCCTCTGGAAGCTCCCGAGACTCCCCCGAAGGAAGGCATACTGACGTCCTCTATGAACTCATTATTAGAGGGTTCTTGACCAGAAGTAGTCATTGGACCAAGTCCGGTACTTCCAAATGATGGAGCGGAAATATCACTGATATTCTGGGATGGCATTGTTTGCTGTTGACGTATAGGAGTTCTTCCACTGGAAGCTCCCGAGACTCCACCGAAGGAAGGCATACTGAAGTCGTCTATGAGCTGATTGTGAGTAGGTCCTTGACCAGAGCTAGTCATTGGGCCAAGTCCAGTACTTCCGAATGATGGCGCACTTATGTCACAGATATTCTGGGATGGCATTGTCTGCTGTTGACGTGTCGCAGTTCTTCCTCTGGAAGCTCCCGAGACTCCCCCGAAGGAAGGCATACTGAAGTCGTCTATGAGCTGATTGTGAGTAGGTCCTTGACCAGAGCTAGTCATGGGGCCAAGTCCAGTACTTCCGAATGATGGCGCACTTATGTCACAGATATTCTGGGATGGCATTGTCTGCTGTTGACGTGTTGGAGTTCTTCCTCTGGAAGCTCCGGAGACTCCCCCGAAGGAAGGCATACTGACGTCCTCTATGAACTCATTATTAGAGGGTCCTCGACCAGAAGTAGCCATTGGACCAAGTCCGGTACTTCCGAATGATGGAGCACTTATGTCACAGATATTCTGGGATGGCATTGTCTGCTGTTGACGTGTTGGAGTTCTTCCTCTGGAAGCTCCGGAGACTCCCCCGAAGGAAGGCATACTGACGTCCTCTATGAACTCATTATTAGAGGGTCCTCGACCAGAGGTAGTCATTGGACCAACTCCGGTACTTCCGAATGATGGAGCACTTATGTCACAGATATTTTGGGATGATATTGGTTGCTGTTGACGTGTTGGAGTTCTTCCTCTGGAAGCTCCCGAGACTCCCCCGAAGGAAGGCATACTGACGTCCTCTATGAACTCATTATTAGAGGGTTCTTGACCAGAAGTAGTCATTGGACCAAGTCCGGTACTTCCGAATGATGGAGCACTTATGTCACAGATATTCTGGGATGGCATTGTCTGCTGTTGACGTGTTGGAGTTCTTGCTCTGGAAGCTCCGGAGACTGCCCCAAACGAAGGCATACTGACGTCCTCTATGAACTCATTATTAGAGGGTCCTCGACCAGAGGTAGTCATTGGACCAACTCCGGTACTTCCGAATGATGGAGCACTTATGTCACAGATATTCTGGGATGGCATTGTCTGCTGTTGACGTATAGGAGTTCTTCCTCTGGAAGCTCCCGAGACTCCTCCGAAGGAAGGCATACTGAAGTCGTCTATGAACTGATTGTGAGTAGGTCCTTGACCGGAGCTAGTCATTGGACCAAGTTCAGTACTTCCGAATGATGGAGCAGAAATATCACTGATATTCTTGGATGGCATTGTTTGCTGTGGACGTGTTGGAGTTCTTTCTCTGGAAGCTCCCGAGACTCCCCCGAAGTAAGGCATACTGACGTTCCCTATGAACTCATTATTAGAGGGTTCTTGACCAGAAGTAGTCATTGGACCAAGTCCGGTACTTCCGAATGATGGAGCGGAAATATCACTGATATTCTGGGATGGCATTGTTTGCTGTTGACGTGTCGCAGCTCTTCCGCTGGAAGCCTCTGATACATCTGCGAATGAAGGCATGCTGATGTCCTGCAGAGCTGCTGTGTTACGCTCGTGTTGATATACTGTGGGCTTTTCTGGACGTTGAATTGATCTACTGTGCAACGTTGAGCAATCAACGAATAGAGGACTTACATTATTCTGGCATTCACTGTTCACACAGTTGGCTTTTCCGGGCGAAGCTCCCCTTCCTGCTCCCGAGACACCTGCAAACGATGGCATTGTCAGATTGTCCAAGCACTCGTTATATTCGTTTTCCAGGTTTTCACTATAGTGACTGGTAAGTGTGCTATGGGGAAACGATGGCATACTGACATCTTCCAGGCACGTGTTGTTGCCGATAGATTGCGCTATGAAATTGCTAACATTATTTGGTCGCGCTAGCAATCGGCGGTCCGATGAGTCCATAATAAAAGAAGGAGCACTTTGGTCCGCCAGGCATTCACTTGTCATGTTCTGAGCCGCAGCAATGCGCGTACTCATCGCAGGCATCGATGTGTCTTGGAAGGATGGCATCGATATATCGTCCAACTGTACCGGCATCGAAAAGTGCAAATGACGAATGGGTGCACCCACCACCGATGTGCGTACGCCAGCAGGCGTACAATCCAATGTGGGCAATTGGTCACAGGGTGCATTTGACACTGTGCTGGTCTCCTCCACCTGACTGGTAATATTTCCGCTCGGATCACGATAGGTGGTTATCTTGTGATGCGTTGTATGCACATTGTTGTTCTGCGGATGGAATAAGTTGTCAATAATATGACAAGTAAGAAGTAAAGCCAGATCTTAACTACAGAGTAGGTTTGCTAACAGTCGTGACTCACCAATGGATCTAGTAGAGTATCTCCACGCTGGTGCTTCAAACTATGCACAGTCTGTTGGTAGACGCTATCCGGATATTTGCCAGCTTCATTTTCCGTATGGGCCATGTCTGGTGGCGATATATTGGCCAGATACTCGTTATCAGATCTGGATAGGTGTGAGGGAATGGATACATTGTATGCTGGTGCCGACATATCCGCCAGTTGTTCCTCCGGCAGATTGTTCAGATTAAGGGACTGAAATGGATAATACCTCGCTTGTCGCTGGTGCTGTTGCTGCTGACGGGGCTCATCGTCAGTCTCATCTGCAATTGGATTAGGGTTGGTCAGAATGCTACACAACTGCACAGCAACTACAAACATCTTAGGTTGCGAAAGAAGCCCGGATGGCGCCACTCCTCGTTGCCTGTCAGTCCAAAATCACGAGGATCGTATTGTCGCACTGGCTGCTGTTCATTGAAACCAGGTCGCAGATGTTCCGGCGTATTGTTCAAATCATTTTGTGGCGACGGACCTTGCTCCTTGTGCATGCTTGCCAAATAAAATTGACCTCAAGAATTCTACCCAATACTTATCTGTGTTGTAACAAAAACTAAACAAATACTTTCTTCCAATATACAGTTGCCAAATTAATAACTTTGAATGTTGTAAGTCGTTTGAGAGCGACGCCTGCTTAAAGACTCATTCAATCTGCTTTGAAAATCTTTCCTCAAGCTATTAAATTAGATTTCTCTTCTAACTAGTTCAGAGAATAGAGACCTGAGATCTGAAAACAGAAAGCAGAAAGCGCTTCCAGCTACTTTTACACTCAACAAAAAAGCACACTGAAATTTAAAAAAGCGCGAGACATAATTGGTCTGCATTTTATAAAAACCAACACTGGAAAGGAAAACAAGACACAACTATGATATTATAATTTCAGATTAATAAGTTGAGCTACTCTAGGCGATTACACATATTTTCTCTGAGTGTAGCATGCTGCATGCTGCACTTCCGTTTCGTGCCACCAAATACAATTAACACACAAGCGCATAGTTTTTAATTTACAGTTTTACTTGTGCTTCATTGGCTTTCGAGATGGCTGACTAGCAACTCGCAATTCTTAAGAGCCGCTGTCTGCTTCAGGTGTGTACGAGTCTGTGTGTGTGCCTATGTGTATGTGTGTGTGTGTGACGTTGCGGTCGACTTAGAGGGCTGGCAAGTCGTCACATGAAACCGCTTTCATTTCCGCCAAACACAATTGCATCATTAGCGATGCAATCTCCGTTACTTAACGTAACCGCAACATGCCGGAAATGAAATCCGAGGCAAGCTGGCGCGCCCAGTTCCAAGCTCCTGGTGAACGACTCGACAAGTGACTCGCCGAGCTAAATTCAAAAAAAAAAAAAAAATACGCCCAACACAAAAACCAAAACCTGCACAAGAAAAAAAATAAAAGCTGGCCAAGTCTTAACAATGTCGAAGATTGCATACCCTTGCCGTGGTGAAGACAAGCAATTGCAAAGCTATATAATACAATAATCAGAGGGGGAAACAGCTTGAATCGCCATTAAATCGTGCAGATCAATCAAATCTTTATTTTATTTATTACAAATAAATTAGGCAACTAAATACTTATTCTAAGAAGTCTGTGCATTTTGGAAATGAAGCAAGAACAAAACTGAATAACAATAATAATAATAATAAGATAATATCTTATTTCTTATAATGAAAATCGATCATCAGTTGTATGGATATCTGCCAAGTTTGCAGAGTGATGAGAATGCATCTAAACAAATAGATGCGTGTCTCTAACAAGCGGCACAACAAAATGCGTATGCTTCTGGGCCGGGGTAGAAAGGCAGAAAAGTCGCGTTGCAAAGGAAATATGACGTCGCCGTGTGGCACACAGTCAAAGAGGAGTTGCGTCCAGGAGGCAGTCGCCCAGTCGCCAAGGATAAAGGAAAACAACCGGAAAGCAAACGAAATGATGCTGCTGCGCACAAATAATCGAATAAAGCCGCAGCTGAACCGTAGCCCCATGACTCTGTGTGTGTGTCTGTGTGTATGTGTGTGTGTCTGTCCGGACCAACGAACAGCAGCAGGTGAAGCCAGCGCCCCGATTCGCCGGTTCCCCGGTTAGCCAAAGTCAGAATCCCGCTGACAGTGTGGCGGACATTGAAGCTATTCCTTCCTCTACTCCTGCTCCTCCACCTCCGTCTCTTCCATCGCGTCCTCCTCCTCCTCCTTTTCCTCCTGCTCCTCATTTATTGCATTAGTGCGTCCCAAGGATGCAGGGACAAATGATTACGCGGTGTCGCTTCATTTAGCTTGCTGCCATTCTGCTGGGAAACTCTGCCACTCTGCCACGCTGCTTCAAATATTTGACTTAAGCTTTAGCAAACACACATGCGAGGGTCAACGAAACAGTTTCAGTTTCAGCAGACATCGTGAATCAGACTAGAAAAGTTATTCCTGGTTTTGTGCTTGAGTATGCAACCGGTAGTTGGCAGCAACTCCGACACCATCAATTGTATACACACAAATATACACTGTATACATTTTTGATCAACATCAAAATACGAGTAGATCTAGTGTGAGATCTCAGAGGCATTCAGAGCTGGAAAGACACACAATTTGGGATATAAATTATTTTTATTATTTACATTCACAAAAAAAATACAAACAAAAATTAAAAAAATGTATTTATGGCAAAATTTGTGGTAAAATGGTTAAAAACTTTCCACAGCCAGGTTACGATTTTCAAAAACCAGGGCTACTCCATCAATGTTCGACTTCTAGATCCATACTACTTTCAATCTGACTCCAAAACTGGACACTTGCTGCTGGTGTAAAGTGTTTGTTTTCGTTCCTCTCGTTGGACAACTTGACAAACTGCCCTCGCACACGTGCTCAGCTTCAAATGGAATGTTTGAGATATGTGCAGGCAATCAACCAGCTATTTGCATATGTCTCTCTCCCTCTCTCTCTCTCTCTCTCTCTCTATTTCTCTCATTCTCTCGCTCTCTCTGCAACTCTGCACCTTTTGGCACAAACGAGCGTCTTCAGAGACTCTAAGGCGATTCACCTTTCCTCCTTGGAGTACAGCCCACTCCCCTCGTGTACCTATATGCGCTTGCCAAGTTGTCATTTTTCGCGACGCTTTGTGCCGCATTAATGTGCATATTAAAATGGACGACGAGGCAGCCCAGACGAACTAAAGTTGCCTACATCAGACTGACTGAATGACTAACTGACATCATATTCATGTAGGGGTAGCTTGAGGAGAGGACAGGTTTGTGCTTGGCTCTACAAAAGAGTTTTGCCAGTCAGCCTCAAGGCTACACAGACTTTTGGGGAGCACACAAGAAAAGAAAAAGAAAAAAATAAATAAAAAACCAAGTGGGGTGACACAAAGTTCGGGGAACGTTTAGCTTGCTTACTTTTCAATTTGGTAGGGGTGGGTTTTTTCTTTGCTGGGAGGGGGAATGAAAAGAGTTTGTTGCAGGTAATTGTGCCAAAGTTGATGGAATTTCTCATCTATAGCATTTCTTGGAGTATGTTGTATGTTTACTGTACTTGATACTCGCTGTTGTTCTTCTTCTTCGCAACACACTTTATAAATCCTACATTAATTTGTAATCATGGTTAAAGCTTTGTATTAATCTCCATTTGCGCTGATCTCATTGGTGAAGCTCGACTTAAATATACTATTTAATTTACAAGTGGTTTAGTAATAAAGCACAAGTACAACTGAAAGGTGATCTCAAGAGCAAATTGAGAACACGACGACGTTGTTTAAGAATCGAACATAGACTGCTGCTGAATTGCTTCGGCAGGTTTATTGAAAACTTCAAAGTTATATACAATTATTCTTATCCTACTTAGGACATTATCTAGCTACATATTTACTGCTGCATATGCATCTAGACTCATTATCCTATCAGTTCGGAGAACTATTATCGCGTGAGGTTTGATTACGGTCGCGACTGGTGCCGCGTACATGTCTGTTCACGTCTTTACATATATTTTCGATAAGAATCCTCCTTGGTTATCTTACCATTGGAAGATTGTACAGATACCCTGTATTTGAAGCACTATTCTAGATGATGTACAACATTTTTATTCCATTTTCCCAGACACTTTTTAAAGGGAGTAATTTTAACATGAATGTCGAGTCTGATTCGCGTTTTCAATGTTTTTGAACCTAGTTTTCCTTTCCAGTAGAACCATTATGAAGTAGCCCTGGTTTTTGAAAATCGAATCATATAAAAAAAGATATGATTGATAAGAAAAATTAGTTTTTTGGTTCTTAATACTCAAGAGAGTATAAAAAGACTTTAGCCCATTTAAAAATTCCCAATGTTTAACAGCTTGAAGGCAATCAATTTAAGTCCATAAAGTGCTTAATGGTAATTTTAAAAAAGCTACATTTCGAATTTGTTGGGACAACAACAGGCGCCATCTAGCGACAACGTCAGCCAACAAACATTGAGAACGTAGCTTTATCGAAATCAAGGCAGCTGTTAACGAACAGCCACTGTTAATTAACAGCTACTGTTAACCAACAGCTCTTTGTTATGCTTAACATAAGAACAGCTTTTTTGAACTAAAACGTTTCCGATTCGAATTGGATTGAAAAGAAAATGCTTTTAACAAAGTGTATATAAATGTATATGAACTGTTTTTAACAGCGACAAAGTTGCTTAGTGATGCCAACAACAAGAATTGACCAAAACACCAAAAAAAGCACGCTTGTTGCCCGTGGCAACCCAAAAGTCAGCTGTGGCAAATTGGTTGCTTGTAAACAAAGAAATAGTAAAAGGAACATGAACAAATAACTGAAATTGATTAAACGTATTTGCAAACATTTTTTAACGAGATGTGCTTCTGAATGGGGCTGCGATGCGCTAAGCTGCGCCGCTGCTCCTGGTGCGCCAGCTCCTGCTCCTGCTCCTGGTGCTGTTGCTGCTGTTCTGAGCCCGCTGCCACGGAGCGTTTCAAAGTGCTGCTGCTGGGTGCCGCTGGCAGCGGCAAGACCCAATTGGGGCATCTGCTCAGCGGAGAGGAACGGGACGCGGCGGATTTGGGACCCACAAACGGAGTGCGCTGCTATCGCTGCCAACCGGACGCTGGCTGCCTGCTGCTCCTCACCGAGGTGACATTATCATCTGCAAAATAATACAAATAAATATATGTAAATAAATAAATGTGTGTCGGTTTAAAGGTGGGTGGCAGCGAGGATATGCAGCGGATCTGGCCACACTACTATGCCAGCTGCCATGCGCTCATCTTTTGCTACGAGCTGAGCGACAGCTACGAGGAGCTCCTGGTTAGCTTTCGGCTGTTGCAGCGCTGCCTGGAGCATCGCGAGCTGCGTGGCAAGCCGGTGCTGCTGGTCGCGTGGCGCAACTGCGATGGCATCCAGCTCTACGATGTGGCGCATGCCTTCCGGCTCGAACAGCTGGCCAACGAATGCGGCTGTCCGCTGCACATGTGCCATCTGGGGCACCAACGAGACGTGTGGCACGGCTTGGCCTGGCTGCAACGTCAGCTGCACGATCGAGCGCCGGCCTTGGCGCAACGCATCAAATATGATCTCAATATGCAGGTAAACAAAGATATATATATATATATATGTAGAGGCGATCAAAATAATATAAGTGCAGACTGAAATTGGCTGTAATAATATTGACGACGTTTAAATGCTCAAAATCGTGAAATTTATCACAAGTAAGCCGGTCAAAATAATACTTGTGGATTAGTTGTGAAGCTTTCAAAATAATAATTTATAAATATGCGAAACGTTTTTATTTTTTTATAAGAAAGTATTTTCTCGTTTCAGTGCGCTTTTTTCTCTGAGTGTATGCATACTTTTCTCTCATTTACTCCACATATGTATGAAGAATATGCCCTGTCTCATTCTGTCCGCAAACTGTTAAACATACAAACATACAAACAAAGATATTCACTTCGCATTTGCCTTTGTCTCATTCCCTCCCTTGCAGTCTTGGCAGCGGCGCAAACGCACTTTGCTCTCCAACGGTAAATTGGCGCAGGTGCATCGTCAGCGCTTTCGACGCGCACACAGAAAGGTGAGCCAGCACTCTTCTCCCGTCTCGCTCGCACTCGTGCACTCATGCTCTCATTTCTCTCATTTGTGTGTATTTGCAGCTCTGGCCACTGACACTGGTCTCTGACGTCACGCAGCCGTCGCCCCTGCGTCCACGCACTGCGCCGGCCGCCATCTTTACTGCGCGTACGCAACAACCATAAAACTGCCTCCGCAATTAACATAAATATGCAAGTGTGCCAAAAACAGTGTTTTTTTTTTGCCATAATAAATCAAATGCATAACACACATTTTACAATTATAAATATAAATATAAATAGTTCTGTAAATTTGCCCAGTTCAATGACGTCAGCCGATCGATAAATCGCTGAAATTCACTGGAATAACGAATGACGACATTACCAGGGCTGACAGCTGTCTTCACTGCTTGTCACTCACACAAGCTGCTGCATTAATGAGTTATTTCGCATTTATACAAATACTAAACTAAACTAAACTAAACCAAACTCAAATTGATTGATGATCACTGCCATAAATCATTTGTCATAAATTTGCGCAATGCGAAATGAATTTAGAGTTACAATGTGTGTTATTATTGAGTGCAATAATTGGAATCGAAACAATGACAACTCGATAACAAGCCAAGCACTCCAATGAAGTGAGCAATTTGTAAATACAGCATTTACTAAATACAAATTTCCATTATATTCAGCTGTAAACTGCATTTTAAAGTTGTCAACGAAATGGCGATTTTTGCTTCAATTTTGTTGTGGGAATGAACGGGAAGGATGGCTAACCAGAAGTGGGAAGGGGGGAGGGTGGAGGCTATAGTTAAGCTATAACTGCAGAATCTACCGTTTGTCCTCCCTCTCCCTCTGCAGCACCAGCCTGGCGATAACTGCCAGCCGATGATGTATTGCAGAATAGCAATAAGTAAACCACAACAACACCTCACAAGCACATACACACACAGGCATATACATGCACATGCATGCATGGATATACAAACAATTACAAACACTAACAGAGTTTGCCATTCCACTCACACACACACACACATGCGCTGGCTGCTGACATTGATGATTGCGACTGTTGTTGTTGGTGTTGTTGTTGTCATCGTCTGGAGACGCTTGAACGTGTGCCTCGTAATAATCCCAATATATAAGCCAGCCAAAAATCCCAACACACACAAACACACACACACACACACACATACATGCATAAATAAACATGTGTCGCCGTGTGTTGTAACGTAAAGTGTAAAATAAGCATCAATCATCGCTTATTCGAGTTGTCATCAATCACACACACGCTGCACACACACACACACACACACACACACATCCTCACATAGCAAAAAGTACAACTACAACAGCACAACGTGGAAGCAACAAGCACCGTTATCCTTGGTGGTTAGTGTTGCACACTACCCCTGTCACTTCTAGTCATTCACCACTCACCCTGCCGCAAAGCATTTACAAACTTGCCGTGTTTAAATTTTGCAGCCCCTGCTGCCGGTTAGAAGCTGGACGCGAAATACAACCCTGCTCTTGTAATCAGGATTTGCCAGTTATTAAATCATCAGGTTGCACGATCAGGCAGCACGCCCCAAACCGCTGTCACATGTCTGTCAACACTCAAAATTTAGGAGGAGGAGTAGAAAAAAAAAACTACAAGAAAATTATCAACCGACTGAGCAATACTCTCTTTTGTTTTTGTTCACACACATACAATTTGTATTTATAGATAAAGTATGTAAAAAGGATGGCAACGCTGCGCGGAGGTGCATAGCAAGCAGCAGGTCAGCGTTAGCAGGAATTTCTTAAGAGTTGGCAGACTGTGCAGAAGAAAGTGATTTAATCAGTCTACATATAAATGTACAAATATTAATGCATTTATATTATTTAATTCAGAAATAATATATTCCAAGACAGACACACAGACACAATGAAAAAAGAAGTGAAGCGTAACCAAATATTCTGAACCCCTCCATTGCCCTTTTTGCTGCCCACTGGCAATGTTGCGTGCGTCAGGGCAGAAAATAAAGATTTAATCGGCATTTATGTATGTATTTTTAGGTTTTATGATAATGCCCGTCGTAATCGCCTTTATTTTTCTTATTTTTTATATTTTTTTATATGAAACTTAACGAGTTGTCAAACGAGTCCTTTCGCCCATCCAATTGGAATGGGAATATGTCGTCATTTCAAGAGCTCTCTGCTCGAGTCGAAAGAAATACATAATAGTATTAAATGCATTTGATTAAAGAGTCGAAATATGCGCAACCATAAATTGAACTTGAAAATAATTATTTTATATCACTAACAACGTCCACTATCCGAGCGGGAAGAATAACAAAGACAAAACAAATGCGTACAACAAACACAAAGAGAACAGTTACACCTAACTGTAATGTGTTCATTCAGTTGCTGGTTGCTAAATGGACAGAGTGAAGGATATGACGACTACTGAGAGCAGGTGTGGAAAGAGAGAGACATAAAAGGAAATAAAGAAATGCAAGAAATCAGATCTGAAGAAAGCACGACAGTTGTATTCGATTTAATTGTTATTTTTGCCTCAGGTAACTTAAATAAAGAACGCGGCTTGTTTAACCACAAGTCAAACAAAAAGTTAAAGAGTATGTGCCAGTCGGATACTCCTGCCTATGACTGAACTATTTACAACAGTTAGAAATAGATTCTGGCAGCCATTTGAAACGTGCAAAGAGAATGAATTAGCTTATGTTAGTTATCGATCTCTAGGACGCTGCATGTTATCGATCGCGCTCAATGCAATCGTGTTAATGTTAATTGCTTGTGTGGTTTCTTATTTTCTTAATGATATGAATACTTTGCCTACCACAGAACACAGGAAAAGTGAAATTATATTAAAGAATGGCATAAAGCGCAGCACAACTATTAACACACAATGAATACAATAAAACTGGCAACGCTGCACAGTAGTCAAATCATAACAACTACAACCATAGCAACACCAAGAAAAGGGATTCTAATTTCAATTTTCAACAAATAGCTTGTTATGCTGAAATGGAACTACTGTTTTTGTATAATTTCGGAGCGATTCTAAAAACGAAAACTGAAACCACACTCAAACAATCAGACAGACAGACAGACAGACAGACAATTAAATGAAAGTCACGCCGCTTTAACATTTTGTGGTCAGACGAGCGAAAGAAGGCGAAAGAGCTATGCCAAAGGGAGTGTGAAGAGGATACAACGTGCCTTGCCCCAAAAAACCTTACACACAGTCAGACAAGCAGACAGACAGACAGACAGACTATAGAGTGGAGTACACTCAGAAAAAAAAACAGTAGTCATGAATTTAAAAGTCTCTTTCGACGACTCTGCTTATTATTCAGAAAGTATATACATCTGTAACCATTACTATATATCTATCTACATTTAATATATTATTATTATAACAGAATTCTTACATTATTTTTTTTTTTGGGTTCTGTAAATATTGAATTTTTTCTAAATAACGCGAGGGGCACTCAACTCAGATTTGGACTAAAAAAAACTACTATATCCTATAGCTGCCTTGTGCCTTATCGTGAAATTTCGAAATTGAAAATGATATTAATAATATATAATAATAAGAAATAAATGAATTATTCTCTTGGGACGCACAATTTTTTCTGTCAGTGTCAGCTGGTTGGCGGCAGACTTGCAGCAAAATTAATTTGCAACACTGTGCGCTTTTAATCCACACATGATACAACACTCTGTAGAATCGCCCACCTTCCTCCCATCCAACACTCGGCCCCCTGCCCCTTCATCTATCGGCGTGTGCGACTGCAACGAAAATCAGAAAGCGGATTAAACGTATTCGTGAGAACTCGTCAACGATTTCGCACCTGTTTGACGGCCATACCCCCGCAGCCCCCGCCCCAGCTCATCACCTCTCGCTACTGTTGTGTGTGGCAGAGTGGGCGTGGTCCGTGGGCATAAAATGCCAATTAGAATTTCAAGTTCGCAGTCCGTTGAAGCTGCCGAGCGTGTAAATAGAGTCAGAGACACAGAGAGACAGAGAAAGAGAGGGGGAGAGAGAAAGCACACCTCGGGGCAACTTACACACACAACGCACACAGCACGACATCAATGGAGAATCACCCTTTGCGATTTTTTTGCGCCAACGCAAATTGTTTATCGCCTTCAGGGCGCTTTATTAACTTTACGGCTGACCGAATCAAGAATGGGCTCCAGAATAGCTCTGCAGGGTATACGGGAGGTGGAGGGACTGTGTGTGTGTGTGTGTAAATCTCTCAACACTCAAACCGACCTGAACGGAACGTCGAACTGAAACTGAGCCCACGGCTCTTTTGGCCGAGCGCCTCTTAACGGGCTCTCGATTGTGATGTGTTTCTTTCCATTGAAAATGGCTATGGCTATGAAACTGGTATCATGAAGTTGGACTGATATTTATATATATATAATCGATCTAGGCATGTCCGCAACCAAATGAACTCCCAATCTCAGAGCATATGAAACGGAAACGAACAAAAGTTCTCGTCTATTTTGAGTTAATCGCGCTTCTGTCATTTTATCGATAACAGTCACCGTCGATAGAAATCAATTTCCGGTTGCAGTAAAATTCACAACTATCCCACTTTTTTCACATCTCTCTCTCTCTCTCTCGTTCTTACTTGTATACAATTCGATTTGATATGGTTTGACGGGTAACGCACACGCACACACACGCACACACACACACTCCCACACTCCTCTAGCACCTTGCTTTACGGCTTTTGACGGCTTCCGGCTGTTTTCCTTTTTTTTTCGATTGCGGAACGCGGAAATGCACTCAAAATATTAAATGCTTCAGTTGTTTGCAATTATTGTGCGCTGGCCTTGTGCTTAATTTATAATACGGCCGTGGGATTTCACTTAACAGCCTGTCCAGCTGCTCTCTCTCTCTCTCTCTCTCTTGACCACGAGATATGGAGGGAGTTGGCGGCAAATTTTCTGATGAAAATGCAGTCGTAATTAATATTTACGCATTTCTCATTTGGTGTCTTTAAAAGTTGTTCCCTTTTGGAAGAGTTCACCAATAAAACAAAACCCATACGAAGGCAGCCAGAAATTATGTAAATACACACATATATCTATATGTATATATTTTTTATACACCTATATAATAAAAAACTGTTGCCCTAATGAGCTAATATTGTCCTAATTGGAATGATCTCATTTATGTTTTCTATTTTCTCTATATATGATTTCCAATTTCTGTTATCTATTTTTTTTTACAGCTACTGATTTCCAACTCAATTCATAATTTGTGCAACTTGTTGTCTGTGTGTGTGTGGGGCGGGGATGGGGGTAAGCTAGTTAATTCAGATTCCTTGATTTTCTATGCAGAAATCAAGAGAGATGACGTCACAGCTCTATGCAAAGACAAACAAAAAATAGGACAACTGGGGTCATGTGTCTATGTCCATGTCATTACTCCTCTCTCTCTCTCTCTCTATCTCTTTCTATCTCTCTCACTCCCTCTCTTTGACCCCCATCTCGCTTCCCCCTTTGGCTTTTAGTCTTGGTCTTGGTCTGTTTGTGTCCTTTCAATGCCCGCTGCTTGACTTCATAAATATGCCAAATGGACTCTATCAAAATACATACTCGCACTCTCTCTCTCTCTCTCTATTTCGCGCTCTTTCCCTCTTTCTCTCGGTGAGGGGAGACAGATTGAATGAAGAAAAGCGCCGCCAGTTGAACATAAACCAAGCGAGTAAATTGAGACACGACGGACACGTGAGTTTGATAGATTGAAGCATATATAGAGAAAGCACACACACACACACAAATGTCGGCACATGTGTGTCTATGTGTGTGTGTGTGTGTGTGTGTGTGTGTATGTGTGTGTGTGTGTGTGTTTGTGTATTTGTGTTTTGTGTTGTTGTGTGCGTATTTCATTAACGTCGCCTTTGAAAATCCATTCATTTATCAAAAGCAAACTTCAAACACGCACTACATATCTCTCTCTCTGTCTCTCTCTCTCTCTCTCTCTCTCTCTCTGTGTGTGTGCGTGTGTGTGTAAGTGTGCGTCAGATACTGCAACAATTTGGCAAGGTTTTGGTGCTGGCCTTGTTGGAGGTGGTGGGTAAATCGTAAAAGTCGTTGCGGCCAAAATGGGATCAATGAAGTATGCCTAGAAATCTGTCATTTATGACACATGACATACTTTACGAGGCAAACACCGCACTGAATCACCCCACCCACACCCCACCACCCACATCCCACCACACACACACACATACATACAAATCAACGTTAATCAATTTAAGATATCACACAGCAAACTTGACCAAAATTGCAATTGAAAGTTTTGCACTCGACGAAGACGATGAATTCGATGCGACTTCTTCCTCAATCATTGTCTAAATTAGCTCGTAAATCTCATAGACGAATTCGTTTCGACTTCGGCTTCAATCATCGCCTCAAACAGCTCACGTTTATATTTGGATACGTAATTACCATGTGATACTTGCTGCACAGCTTGAGATTGCTCTAAATAAGAATGGGGCATGGATTTGACTCTGATACCGAAGTTAAGATATCATATATCCGACCAACTGTTCAGCTGTCCGTCATTGTAATATTGAACAGATCTCTGTGATGCTAAGTACAGGATATTATATGCATGTGCCATATACATATATAATGAATGCCTCTATGCATATTTATTCTTTGCATACCCTGTAACTTTTTAGCCGCTTCTCTTTTACTTTTGCATCTTCGTCTTTCTTCTCTTATCAACTTTTTTATTTCGTATTACTGCTTTTCTTTTAATCCTATTTTGCTCTGCTATATTTCCTATCTCTTAGCATCATTTGCCTCAGATTAAACAACTTCACATTATTTTTCTAATGGTTGATAAAAGATTTGATTAATTATCGATCAAATCATATACCGCAAACTTAAGAGCTAAAGTTACAAGCCATGCAATGTGGATTACTGGCAACCCACTCCAAGGATTTTATTCGATCATGCCCGCTGTCGCCCCCAAAAATCTGGAGAGCAACAACTGCAGTGTTCTCACGTGCTTAATGGTAAAATAGTTGAATTAATTTAGAGCAAAATGCAAGCAACGACCACTAAATGAGTGTTGGATGTCAACGATATCGATTACCGACTAACGATTAACGATTAACATTTGCCCTAAAGAGCTGGCTGTCAGCTGTAAACAAAACATGGCCTAGCAAAATGCACTTGGCACTTGGCCTTAACCACCTAAAATCGCTACTCGCTCTCTCTCTTTCTGGCTGTCTCTCGTTTGTTCTCTGGGGCAATCGAAAAATACTTAGCATCGCACGTCAAATGTCACTAAATAATGCAAAGAACCAATTACCAAAGGACCAAAACCGAAACCAAGTGATCCACTTGCAACTGTTTGTAGTTGTTGTGTCTGGCGCTGAAAAGTATGCCACATAAAATCGAAGTGCAAAGCAAAGGCAGCGAGCACCAAGCACCAAGCAGCAAGCAAAAGCAGCGAGCAGCGAGCAGCAAGCAGCAAGCAAAATCAGCAAGCTGCAAGCAGCAAGCAAACGCATTAAAAGCAACTTAATAATTCAGATCGAAATCACCAATCAGCGCCACTGACATGTTGACAAACGACGCCGCCAGCAGCATAAGAAAGGGAGCGTTGGGAAGGGGAAGCGGGGTGAGGGGGTGGTTATTGAGTGGGTGGCTGTGGGGCACGTGAATGGTGAACAAGAGATTTACATTTTGAAAATCGAATGGCGACATAAGCCACCGCAAAGCAAAAGACACGCAACCACAAAGCCATAATAAAATCCATGATAAACAAGATAAGCGAACACAACAAAATCTATATTTATATATATATATATACATATATATATATATATATATAAATGTGTGTGAGTGTGTACATAAATATATGCAAGAACAATGTATACCCTTTTCATATTATTTTTTATTTATTTATATACATTTTTTGTTCATTTCTACTTCTTTAATTGCTATCGTTTATCGATTTGTATCGATATTCACGAAACGGTTAGCTTGATCTGCCTGCGCTATACGAGAAATTCTTTTCCAATATTATTTTATATTTAAGGTCTCAACATAAGGAAAAACAAAAATAGAAAAAATCTATTTGAGTTGCATTTGTATTCAAAAACCGTTTTCAAGCAATATTTGTGTAAGAAATGAAATAATTATTGAAGCAATGGCTGAGATAGCTCAATTGGTGAATACCCCTAATACAGCTATTAAATACAGAGTTGGCTTGTTGAGAATAGTTTGCGAGCAAAATCTGTGTCTATTTGCCGATCTCTAATATAGGTTGTGTAGTTCATCAATAATATCTCTGCATCTCTGCACATTAAATATTAGTATATATTCTAGCCAAATTAGGTTAATTATATCAAGGACAAATACACCTAAGATGTTTAAGAGATGTAATTTCATAAATTTATCGTTCGAATTTCTATCTCTTTATTTATTATTTTCTTTACATTTTTTCATTTTTTTGGGTTATGCTGTGGCAAGTTATGAGGCTGCCTCTTCAAGTGGCAATGCCCGCTGCCATCAAGGGTATTCCCGTGCAAAGCGCAAGTGAATCTCTCTCCGGCAAGGAGTATATCTATTTCAGTTCCTACAGCAGTTGCTGTTTTGGCATATCGGCTAGCAACCGCTTCCAACCACCACCATATCAGCAACAACAACAGCAACAATCTGATACCCCTACCCAATCACCCCCTCATCCACCCCCTCCACACCCTTCAGCTGATTCAACGGCTCATCTTCGTTCGTTTGTTGAACGTTGTCAACGTTGTCTTCGATGTCTTCGTTTGCAATCAATGAAAGATTTATGACAACACGCTCCATAGACGTATGTATGTCTGTCTATATGTGTACACACACACACACACACACACACACGGAGTCATTTTCTTTATGTCACATCATTATTTTTATTATGACGCTGCCGGCGGCAACAACAACAACAAGAACAACAACATCGGCCCGTTATTTGAGAGTGATTAGTGACTAAAAATGACAACAATAATAATTGCATTGTGTGCCCGATATTTGTGTGTGTGTGTGCCCGATATTTGTGTGTGTGCGAGTGTGCGTGTGTGTGTATCTTTGAATGATGGTCGTCGTTTCTATCGGTGGCTGATATTCGATATGATTCACAAATAAGTACAAATATTTATTATTTTACTCGTACCTCCTCGTACACTTTCTCAGTATAAAAGCGCCCTCTTACTCCTCCCCACCCCACCACAACACCCCCCACTCACCCCACACAGAAAATAATTCCAGGAAAACTTGGCGCCAGTAATATCCCGAAATTTAAATGTAAAAAGGTCACATTTTTGCTAAAAAAAAAAACCTGTGTTTTCTTTTAATATTTTTTCGTTTTGTCGTTTAGCTTGGATCACATTGATAAAGATGTCTCCCACCATATAAGTTGGACTACAAATATATATATAAAATATATATAAATTGTATGAGAAGCGAGTAGCATGATAATCTAGTTACACTTACTCTGCAAATCTTAATCGATTTAAAACTCTTTAATTTGAATAGCTAGTTGCAGGGTATCTTCAAGTCTTGCTCATTCGCCTAGAGAGCAATCAAATAACAAACAAAAAGAAAGTGTACTCGTATTCGTAATATTGAAGTTAAATAAGTATATTTTTAAGGTTCGGTTCATGATACGAAACCCAAAAAAAATGAAAACCGGATGATATTCATAATTAAGATTAATATGGTTTTGGGTACGGTTCATTCAATTTTGCTTGTCCAAAATCGGTTTGCCGTCTTGATCTGAACTGAAAAGTATGTATTTGTTGTTGCTGTTACTTTTTTAAAACAATTCGTAACTCAACTTGGGAATTTTCCAAAATATTCATACTCCCTCTCTCTCGCTCTCTCTCTCTCTCTGTCTCTCTCTCTGTCTCTCCCTGTCTCGCTCTCTTGCTGTCTGTCTGTATTCTCTGCTGCTGCTTCTAACTCACATTTGACACTAACTGCATTTTGTAGACGACTTTTTAGCCATTCCCATGCCCCTTTAAATTTGCGTTGCACCCGCTTGCACCCGCTTGCACCCGCTTGCTGCCCGTTTGTCACTGTAAGTGAAATCTTTCAGTGCGTGTAAAATGCCGTTGCTCGGTTTTTGGGTGCCACGCCTACACAGTTACTCGTGCAACCCGCCCACCCGTCCAACAGCAGCAGCAGCAGCAGAAGCTAGTTGGACAACAATGAAATGCTTTTAGCATCGCAGCTCTCGCAGCGCCAAGCGAAAATTAAGTTAACAACACAGCAACAGCAGCAGCACCAGCAGCAGCAGCAAAGACAAAAAAAAAAAAAACAAAAACAAAAAACGATGAAAAAAAAGAAAGAAAGTTTAGTGCACTGTTTTTATTGAAAATTGAGTTAAAAAACAGAAAGTGTCAGACAAGAGAGTCGTTTTCGGCTTGTTGTATTTTTATTTGCCAACATGCTTTTCTTCTTCTTCCTCATCCTCTCCCTCTCCGTCTTTTTCAGTGACTTCCTTGTTCTGCGATTGTTGTTGAGACCCCCACCCCCGCCCAACCCACTCCCGCCCTCAAACTACGGAAGTGCAATCACATAAAATCTGTAGTTCATTGTTAGCTTTGACTATAAACACAAATCTTCGAAAAAATGTTAAATGTTTAAAAAAAACTAATAATTTTAGTTTAGCTTTGAATAACTTTTTTTTAATATATTTTACGCATGTTTTTTATATGTTTAACATTTGAAATATCAAAAACGGAATCGGAAACTAAATTCGATTCCTGCTTATAGAGAATAGAGTGTGCTATTTAAGAGTATTGTAAGGCCGTTTTGGAATATAGAGAGGACTTTTTTAGGTCTGAAATCAGACCATATCTGAACAGAACTCTGCTCCATTTTATAGAACACAGTAAGCTGATCTTGTGGGTGTTGTGGATACAGCCCAGGCCACATCACGGCAATCATACTTGATCAGAAGCAAATCAGAGCAGATTACCAGGCTTAACCAGTTTTATAAAATAGACTCTTGTATTTTCTGTATTATGTAAATAAAAAAAGAGAAGTTTGCTGTGAGTTAAAAACTATTGCTTGTAAGTTAAAAATTAATTATAAAAATGAGAAAAAAAATGAAAAAAAAAGCTTACAACACTTCATTTCAAATATTTGGTGCAGAGAGAATAAATAATTATAGAAAATGTAATTAATTCTTAATCCATTTAAATTTGGCAACATGAGTTTAGTCCACAATTCATCTGGAAATATTCTTTAGTCCGCTTTACTCAGTTTTTGAGATGAAAACAAATTAGTTTTGTTAGCGTTTCGCTCGAATCTCAGTTTAAGTTTGATCTATGCGTTCTAATTAAAAGAAATGTTGCCAGATTTGCTAAATGGCCAAAAGTCATTGGCCAAACAGGCAGCAAACTTGGCACAGCTGCCAAAATCAGCTGCTGGCAACGGAGGATGGATGGTGTGGCGGGTGGGTGCTGGATGGTGCGTAGAAGGAGGCGCGCGAGGAGGGAGGGCGAGCATGAAAGGGAAAAGGGAAATGCGAGACAAAGTTGAAGCTCGAAGGTGCTCAAGGAATTCAATAAAAGTTGTCGACACACGCACAGACAGAGACAGAGACAGAGATAGATAGAAAGAGACACTGGCAAATCAGCGCAGAGATCACACAGACAGCTAAAACACGGACACACACATGTGCGTGTATGTATGTGTGTGTGTGGGCATACAATTTATAAATTATTGAATCTATGAGAAAATGAACATCACGTACACGACGAAGGAGCCGGCCAGGACGAACTATTCAGTAGATACATTTGCACAGATATATATATAAATATATATATATATAGATGTAGATATAGATATAGATATAGATATAGATATAGATATAGATATAGATATAGATATAGATATAGATATAGATATAGATATAGATATAGATATAGATATAGATATAGATATAGATAAAGATATAGATATAGATAAAGATATAGATATAGATAAAGATAGAGATGTAGATATAGCTATAGCCAAAGATATAGGTATAGATATAGATAGACAGTCAGACCTTAAGAATAAGATATTCACAGCTGCCAAGGACTTGTGCAAATATCTATATAGATATAGATGTAGATATAGATATAGATATATATATATAGATATACATATAGATGTAGATATAGATATAGATATAGATATAGATATAGATATAGATATAGATATAGATATAGATATAGATACATGTACAGATTTAAACTAGACAACCGCATACAACGAACAGTTATGAGCAAAAAAGCAAAAATGTGCGTGTGTGTGTGTGTGTGTGTGTGTGCGTGTGTATGTGTGAGAATATGCACAGAATTTCATTATGCTCGCTGGCGTTCGTCGTTGCGTTTTGAATACCCTGTTCCCATTAACAATGTGTAAAAGGGGTATACGCAAATTGAGAACTGCAGAAAGATGCATTTCCGACAGCATTAAGTCCAAATATATCTATATATATATATATATATTCTTAATTGGGATCAACAGACAATTCATTTTCCGATTAGTTTCATTTTCGGTTAATATCAGGATTGATAACGAATATGAAACACTAAAATAAACCCTTCTCTAAGTCAGAGAAGCAGAAGAAGAAGATGATGAAGGAGCACTGCTTTTGCAGGATATATAATAGCCAAGGCACTTTTGACTCTGCAGCACTCTTACTTGTAATAAATAAGTAAGTTGGTATTCTCAGTCTGTCTGTGTATATGTTTTTTTTTTGTTTGTTGGCTTGTTTATTTGTTTGTTTGTTAAAGTTTGTTCATCTATTTCGTCGCGTTCGACGTGCTCAACATTATTGGCGGCTTCGCTGTTTGCTGCTTGCTGGTTGGGAGCACTCTTAAGCATACCCTATTCACGATGTGGATGCCATTGGATGGGAATGGAGAGGAGAGAGGGGGGAGGTGAACGGGGCTTCAGGCACCCCACTCACTATCTTAAGCATAGTTTGAACGGAGTCTCTTGACAAGCAGCAGTAACGGTGCCAACTAGAAAACTTTTCTAATAATTCCTTTGATGAATTTCTTTTCCACAATATAGCAAAAAAAAAAAAACAAAAAACAAAAAAAGCAAGAAAAAAATGGAGCTTAAGAAAATCAAATAAGTGCTTTTACATACATTTATTGAAGCAGCTTCTACAATTAATACACAGCGAGAAAGGTTATACTTGTAAAATTTTGAATTGCCCATTTTTGTGGAGGGAAACAAGATAAAAGAAAGAGTAAATGTCAACAGGCAACGTAAATAATTTAGATAAAGAGCCTCAGAACAGTATCGGAACTCCATCTCCATCAGTTAGACCTTTAAATAGGATAAGAATAAGGTATTCACTACTGCCAAAGACTTGTGCGAATGAAGGCAGTCAGTATATGAGCAATAAATATGTTGATCTGGCCACCGAATAGCTATAGTAATCAGAAGGATACTTGGACTGGTCTTTTTTCACATTTTTCAACCTGAGCAATTTCCGTAGGAGCCAGAAAGGAAGCTTAAAAAGAAGTGAGTTTAAGGTTAGTGTGAAATAATTATATGACAATGTCAATGATGGCACAGGAGTACAATTGTGATCAATCAGTAGCAATGATTAATTGATTAAGTTAAAAACAAACAAACAGAAGTTGGCAATCAAGACAAGTATATACAAATTTGTACATATTAAGCGAAAAAAAAACTATAAGTCTATAACTATAACTATAAGTATTACAGTCGGAAGTAATTATCCAGCAGCTATCAGTTGATAAACTGATAACATAATAATAAACATAAGAATATGCAATAAATAAAGTCAAATTGTTGAAACTCGCCATAATCAGTATTTATATACTTATATGTGTATTTGTATCTATAAATACATATTTTCTCAACCATGTTGTTTAAGCTTTTGACTAGCCGTCTAGGGGATTTATGTGATTTGGTAGAAAAGAAAAGAAGAGAAGAGCATGCAATGCTTAAGTTGCGTGTCCAACAGCGGCACTTTTGGCGCGCATGCAATGAAAATGAAAATGGAAATGGAAATTGACAAGTGGACACAACAAAAAGCAGAAGCGAGAAGCAGAAGCGAGAAGCAGAAGCAGAAGCGAGAAGCAGTAGCAGCAGCAGCAGCAGCAGCAGCAGCAGCAGCAGCAGAAGATAAGCGACGACGACGTGCAGCAGCCAGCAACCAAGGAAAACGCATTCATATGTGAAATGGAAAAAATTATAATCCAAATAAGAGAATGCAAACCGAACGGGACAGCAAGCTCGCTGTCTGGGGGTGTGCGAGTGTGCTAGCGGGTGGGTGGGTGGGTGGCGGGATTGGGGGTGGATTGGTATTGCGGCTAAGTGGAATCGATGACGGATATGTGTTGATGGCCCAGCACTCGCCAGCCAGTCAGTCAGCCAAACGAACCAAGGAACGAAGCCAGAGACTGTTCGATGGCTACTTCTGTAACCAATTTTTTGAAAATTTCTTAAAATTCAATAAATATTTATGAGTTGATAATGCCAAAGCGAACCACACACACAAACACACACACATACACAGACAGCTGACACGCTTGCGTGGCTGAATTAAATAGATTACGTATACGAGCTGTGGTACAAGTAAAGGGGGACGAGCCCTAAGGACGACGGCTTAAAGACGCACGCAGACAGCGCATATCTCCTGTGTGTGTGTGTGTGTGTGTGCGTGTGTGCGTGTGTGTGTGTGTGCGTTGTATTTAAGTAATGCGCATAATTCATATTTATTTATTGCACTTGCTCACAATAAACAGGTGAAGGACACATTGAAACATCCAACATCAAATTTTCAAAATCCAATTCAAGTTCAAAACAAATTTGTTTGTTGTAAAATATAAGAGAGACAAAATGAATATGTTCAGTTATTTTTTCAAATAGGATTTGGATTTGGATCTCTTATTTTGGATATTCATTTTACTACTGATTTTGAAATCACTTCAGACTTTCGGATATGTGCAGGATATTTATCGATGTGTAGTATTTGATTAGTGTTGAATAGAATGGCGTGCTCACAGAAGGACAAAAGGCCCAAAGGGAGCGTGTAAGTGAGCTTAACATAAGCTTAGCAACAAAAGGTCAATTAGCTAAGTAACTGTACTGGAGTTAAACATATATTATGATGAATAATAAATAAACATAGCATATGATAAAAGTAAATATTTGAATAAATATGCTGGTTTTATTCAAATTCCATTTATCTTGCGTTATACTATGTGAAATTTGTAAAAAGGGGGAGACTTTAAATTTAGAATATATTGATCGATATCTTGCTCCGTTTCACCAATATCGATAAACATCGAATACCGATAGCAAGATACACAGTTTTAAACATTTATCAGTCTAATCGGGTAAGTCTATATACAAATGTACAAATTTCTGTTGGATAGTTAAAAGGCATCACCGAGTCGAGGACATACGGCTCGTGTATTCTTACTTTTTTCACTGGGGTAATTATGAAATTACCTTTGACCCTGCGCGCGATACGGGTACGACTAAACTGCTCTTTGACATTTTAATCGCATTAAATGCTGCTCACATTACAGCTGCTTCTACAATTGAAACATGTATTTCAAGCTTTGCAAAACACTCAGAAACAGAAAGCAGAGCACCTCAAATTAAATGTAGGCACACACATACGTATATATATATACATATTTATATATATATATATATATATATATATATATATGTATATATAGATAGTACTATTCGCCCAATTGCAATATTAACTTGTTGATGTGATGATGCGGTAGAAATGGTTTTGGGGATGTGTTCGATTTGGAGAGGGATGGCGGAGAGTTGGCAGAGAGTTGATGGGGTCGAGTGTTTCCCCATTTGTATAGCAGCTCGGAAATCGTTACGTGTTCGAATCTTATTAGCGGTTTATAATTACAATTGTATACAAGCCAATTACGTTACGAGACAAAGCGTTTGCCGACCACACTCACACACACACACACACACACACATAGATGATGGTGCTGCTAATTAACCAACGCCAGCACTGTCCGTTAAGTCCTGCTGCATGTGTGTGTGTGTGTGTGTGTGTGTGTGTTGTAAGTGGCTCGATAATGATGTTCATTTCGTAAGCAAATCACATAACACAAACAAGACACAAGCAGCGACAGACAGGGGGAAGAGAGGCAGATGGAGATGGACGTTGGGGGGGAGTGTGGTAGAGTGGTAATGTGGTAAAGTGGGGCAGCCAGATGTATTTATGCAAATGTAGATTGCAACTTATGCATATGTATTTGTTGCATAAGTGAATGCACAGCTATCCAAGCACCAAGATCTTAAGACCCCCCCCCCACCACTCCCCGCGCACAAACCACAACACTCCTAAAACTGCGCCCATCTGCTCAGGCATGCCGCCAATGCTCCTGTTCCTGATGCACAGACTGTTGTACACTCGTCAAACAAAATGTGTTTCAAATAAAAATGAAGTGCGATCCTTTTGAACTAAACACATATTAAATTTAAAATAGGAAATACGAACAATTTTTCTTAGGAAAACGATTTAGAAAGTAATTCATAATCCTTACCTTTAATAATGGCACATAGAATTCGCCAAATACTCTGACATAATTATTTCTGAGAGTGTAGAAGCATTTGGGGACGATCGGATGTGGGAGGTGTTCGAAGGAGGAGGCAGCAAGAAGGGGTCAACACTTGACTGCCGCTAGACCAGAGTGTGTGACTTGTAATTGAATCCACGTCTGTGCTGCGTCTCTGGTCGATAATTTCATTTTAGGCCCCCGCACATTGAATACAAATTACAGCACTGAATGCAGTGCAGTGAGGAGGCACGTGCCGCGAAGCAGCAGCAGCGACAGCAACAAGCGGATAACCCCAACCCCAAGTCCCAAACTTAACCCTAACTAACTAACCCCATATATATTACTATATATTTGTATCTATTGTGTACTTTCGAGATACAGTTTTCAATTAGTGTTGAACAAAGCTTAAGAGAAAAATGTTCTTCAAAATTCTGGGCTCTAACGATTTATTCTTTATGCCTCAATATATCAATTGGTTATTGGTTGGATATTTCCATTTCCGATCTTAAAATCGATCTTTTAAAGGAAGAGAGCAAAGAAACAAATTGAAATTTTGAATATATATGTGACACAAGTGACGCCAGGAATCGTTATTCAAATATCGTATATATTTGTATATATTGTATATAATTATACAGTTTTTGGTCAGCTATATGCCTCAGATATATTACTGTTACGTGGCATTTGGATTAACAGCTTGTAGCAGATGTAAGGAGACAAACGACTGTCCGAATTGAGAAAATGTGAACTCGATGAGCGTAACTGTTATACAGACAGCTATAAAACAGGCTGTTCAATTCTCTTAAGCGTGCCCGATTTGCGCCTGCGTCGACTGCAAAGAGTGTACAACTGTTAAATGTTAACTGTTGACTGTTGACTGTTAACTGTTAGCTGGCAACTAGGCAAAGAGAGCCAGCTATGGAAATTGGATTTGAGTTAACAGCAAAATGATGCTAATCAAATGTAACGCTCTCTCTCTCTCTCTCTCTCTGCTCGGATGCAGCTCTTATACTGGGGTGTGTGTCTCGGCTAAGCAAGCGAAGGATACTTGCAAAGATAACGGCAGTTTAAGTGGCGGGAAATTAAAAAGAAACTCCATTTAAAGAAAAAAAAGTTTAATTGGCCGGTAACACATTGTAAATAATTATGATTAAATCACTTTTATAGCAGACTCCGATTTGTGATACGTTATACAAGAGACTGTTATATATATCCTTTACAGTTAGTGAGCGCCAAGAGCGAGTTTCCGACTCTCTCCTCTCTCTCTCTCTCTTTCTCTCTTGCTGTTAACTTTTGCAACTAACAGCATACAATGCTGCTTAACTGTTACATAATTGCAAAGTGTTAACTGTTATACTGAAGCATTTACAGGACATGTGTATTTTGGGTGGTGAACTGCACCAAAGGACCAAAGATGGGCAATAATAAGCCAAGCAGCAAACTTCTCGATGAAAACCAATTAACTTTCAATATGTGGCAGCAAGCAAACTTTTAATAAACACTTTTTTAAATTAAATTAAATCGAAAATATAATTAAATGTATGGATTTATTTGTATAATAATTTCGAAATATCGAACAAAAGAAAATCGCCCAAAATGGTATATATTTCAAGCAATTGTGGCATAATTACAAAATTATACATAAAAGACAACAAACAATTAAAATAAATAGCACTTCAAATATAGGGAGGCATCCTCAACATTTATTTGCAGTCATTTGCTATAATGAATGCAGAAAATATATTTCTAAATGATAACTTAGAATCCCTGATGACTGATGATAAAAAGGCCAAAAAGAAAACCGCTAAAACTTGTTGAATAACTGCGAGAGTACTTCAGAACCATAAGCACACCCTCAGCGTCAGCCCCAGCTCACCTTACCCAAATATGTCGCTTAGAAATTCAATATCTGCCTCTTTGTGGAGAGTGTGTGTATGTGTGTGTGTGTGTGTGTGTGTGTGTGGCAATTGCCCCGACTGCCAACTGCCTGAAAAAGCAGACATAATTAGTTTACGCCGAGATTTGAACTTTTCGTCGCCTCTCTGCTTGCTATGGAGAAGACTGTTGTTGCAATGTCACTAAAATGCTGTCATCTACAAGTATATTGGCCTATTAGCCTCGGCAGAGTTGCAACTTAAATTTTTAGCGAAAATTCTTCTTCATAATAGAATAATTTGACCAATTTAGGCAAACTGAGCGCCCAGAAACTTAAGTCGAAACTTAAGATCTCGGCTGGTTCGAAAATAATAACGAAATTGAGTTAGTTATTGCTTCTTGTAGTTTTTAGCCTTGAATCTGTCATGTTTGTATATCCTTGGGGAGGGTATTATAATACACAAATTATGTATATAAATTCCTGATCATCATCATTAGCCAAATCGATGTAATCCATTCCATCTGTCTGTCTGTCTGTCTATGCAAACCAGTGCCTCAGCTTTGAAGTTAGCTTGTAGAAACTTGGAACATTTCGATTAGTTGTAAGTTGTGGAATCGTGTGCAGATTATCTGTAAAAATCTGCTTCAAACTTATTCACAGAACGGCATAAAGCACTTTCATTAATTGCACAAGCAATGGAAAGCTTGCTAAGTTTGTATATTCCATCTCGAATGTTATGGAAACATGAAATTCTTCATGATTAAATTGCAAGCCCATCTGAACATATAATCCATATAATAATTATTTCTCGAATGTCTGAAGTGTTATTTTTTTCTTTTTTTTCATGAAGTATAGTCTCGTAAGTAAGTTACAACAAACTTAGTTAAGACTTAAAATAACCAAGGTCTCGAAAAGAAATGATTGCTCAAAATAATAGTTTCAAAAAGATCAAGAATGCTTTGCAAATATCAAAATTGTTTGGAAAATGGCTCTATTGGTTATATCTTAGACTTTTTATAGTTATTTTTACAGATATTTGTTTGTCCAATAACAGTAACGATTAGCCAAATAGCTATAATTCTAAGCTGATCCTTCCTGGTTTCCTGGCTTGCTTTGCCATTAAACTCATAATTCATTTTGTATCAATATATTATGTATAGTAATATGATTTTGTCTAAACATCTCCTGGTAATTTCATTGTTGTTTCTGCAAAAATTACGTTGTTTTTGATGTGTCTTTATTTGAGCTAGCTATAGGGTATCTGCAGTCGAACACAGATGTGCTCGAATTGAATTTTCCAAGCGACAAAGAAATTATTTGTAGTTTACACAATTTTAAAGGACTTCTTTTTTTTCTGGTTTGCTTTGGTTTCGTTTCAGACCGTTTTGTGCTTGGCTTCGAGCCTTCTTTCTTTGCTTTGCTTCTGGGCTGACTGGCATATCATCTGAGATTTATTAGGCTCAATAATAATTGTAAAGAATGTGCACAGATACAAGAAAGACTGCTCACACATTTGGCTTATTCGAGCAGTTGATGTTATAAATCATTCATTTGCATTTACTCACAGTCACAGTCACCCCTCCATCTTTCCCAGTCCACCCACTATCTCTCTCCCTTTCTCTCTCTCTCTCTCTCTGTCTCTCTCTCTTTCTGGCTGTCTATCTATCCGCCATATTCGTTATTGATGTACACATTAAGAAAAGTGCTAAAATATTAAAGCTAATTGTATGCAAGATATGATTTTTATTCACAACGCCACTGTTTATGTGTGTGTGTGTGTGTGTGTGTGTGTGTGTGTGTATCAGAATGTGGGTGCTTGGGAAAAATCAAAAATTTTACACTTCGCTACACATTCCCAAAGGCTGCACAAAGTTACGCGCACAAAGTTTACTGCACGCAGAGAAATATTTCGTTACAAAATCAAGTGATGGAATTCCTTAGAATGAATTATTGTACTTCGATTAAGTGTTAGAGGAACTGAAAAGAAATGAAATGTTCTTTGTAAAGTATTATTAATTCTAAATTTAAATTGATTTCGAATCACTTTTAGCCGGAGTTACTTCAAATAAAACATAATGTTTTCTTACTTGATTCAAGCTGATTTCGATTCACTTTAAAATGAGCTTAGCATCGATTTCAGCACTTGAATACTTCAAATAAGCAACTTATATTTGCCTTCAAGTTATGATATTTAGTAGCTTAAGATTTAAATTGCTTAAAAGTGGAAACAAGCGCATTTGACTTAAGCCGATAAAGTCTAACATTAAGCAGCTTGCGGTCCAACAAGAAAACGTTTTCAAAATAAGAGTTTCAAACGATTGAAGTGAGTATAAAAAGTTTTCAATATTTTTGTTGAGTGTGCTTATGTGAGCGAGATAGAGTGTAAGTGTGTGTGTGTGTGTGTGTGTGTGTGAGTGTGTGTATCTATGTGTGCTTAAGTGCGTGTTTATGGCGCAATAAAACAGACCCTAACAGGCGCTGCACACACACACACATGTATACGCTGACTGCAGCCAAATGAAGCAACCAAAAAATGAGAAACCGAAGCCAAAAGCGAACCCGGATTCACACACACACACACACACTCACTTACCCACACACATGCACCCACACACACACACACACACTCACTCGAATCGAGCCAAAAAGAGCAGTATGTCTGTCTGGCAATCTGTCTGTCTGGCAATCTGGCTGCGTCTGGCAGTCTGGCAGAGCCTGGCAGCCAGCATCTTTGGGTGAGTCTTTCCGCTTGTCTGCGGCGCATTTATGACTTCCACACACACACTCACACACACACACTCACACACACACACACACACACACACACTGGGAGACGCTGGAGTCACAGAATTTGGCTGCATTGCCTTTATATAGGCGCGCAGACATATGTCTTATCACACACTTACACCCACACTTACACACACCCCCCAACACACACACACACACACACACACACACACACCCACACACATACACACACACACACGCACACAGTCGCTTTAAACCGGTCTGCTGTCAAATGCCATACTAAACCGATAATCCAATCATAAGTTATAGTCAAATGAGTTTGCTCTTCAATAAATTTTCGCCTACATCTTATTTTTTGATGCCCTTTCCAGCGATGTGAGTATTTTTAATTGTGGACACAATTTGTGACAAATGCAAATATTATTGTTTAATAATAATATTTAATAATAATTCTTTTTTTTACCTTTTTTAATAATTGAAATATGTTGTTTTTGCTGGCTCCAAGTCGAGTGGTTATTACTTTATTTTAAGGTGAAATGGCAATAACATACAAAAAGCAGATAAATATTTGTATCAAGATTTTGGTCAATCGCAGATAAAATTCCATTAGGAAATTTGTGGGCAATCATGAAAATCAAGCTGCGAAATTACCCACAGAGTACTTTGTCTCGGTTATCGTCAAAAAGTTGGAAAATTTGGGACTCGCCAACTCCAGAAAACTATCATAATATTATAAATATCGTAGAAAAATGAAATAATATTTTTAATGATATTAAAATCAGCATTAAACAGCTCGAATTAAGCAATGATAAAACTTAATTTGTGTACCAATGATTTAAATCATTTCTTTTGGATATTGTTGATGTGCCAACTGTGCGTACTTTAAATAATATGAAAGGCAATCAAATTACTCTTCCAAAAATAAACTCTATAAGCTAAAAAGTGTACTTCTTGAAGTTAATAATAGCTTCCAATAACACAAATCAATCGGGATGCTTATATCCAGACATACGAAGTGAAATGAAGGATAGTCTGCAAGAAACCTCCTCCCAAGATTGGTAGGAACATGTCTTGATCACACCCACTTCGCCCGCTTTAAGGTAGCAATATGAATATGAAAATCGTATTACAATCCTTATAATTATCAACTTAGAATGTAAAGTTGGTTTCTAGAAGCCGAACTATGATTTCGAAGAAGCGCTGGTTTTCTAACCGACGTTTCGTATAACACAAATCCAATTAGCCAGTTAGTGGAAAAGTTACCAGCTACTCAAATTTAACGCACTTGCAACTTGCTGCGTGCAACACCTTGAATTCAAAACGAGCCAACGCAAATGACTGCAATTTGCACTTGGAATATGGCATATAGCTGAAAGCTGAAAGCAGAATGCACAAAGCTGAAAGCTGAAAACTGAAAACTGAAAGCAGATAGCAAAAACCACCTGCCCGATAAACGGAGCTCAACTTGTGCGAGTGCAAATGGTACAATCATCGCTGCCTTACACGTGAATATGCAACACTTAACCATTTTACTATAACCCCGCCCAGCTCTTCTACTGCCTTCACCTCCACCGACAACGGCCGTAATGGGAATCGAGGCAATGCTGCTGAAATAGGTCAAACGTGAACTGAACTGATCTCTGTTGCAGACTTGCATTATATGAGATGCTTACACTGCGAAAAAGAACGACCAGCTTAAATCAACAATATATGTTTTTGAGCTGCACAAATTTCAGAAACAGAGCAGTTATTATTCAACTGAGTTCGTATTACAATTCCTGATTTGCTGAGATTGTTGATTTAAATTTGTGGTTAAATTTCGAAATTTTAAAAGGTATTTCAATTGAACAAATCATTTAGAAAAATAATTCAATATTCCAGAATCTGTTGTGGATTCTTGTCACTCCTATTATAGATATGATGAATCCGTCATTTTGATTCAGGCCGTTGCCAACCGGATTGGGTTCATATATCATATAGAACTGAGGATCGATAAAGGCGTAGATAAACATTTCAGGCCGTATAATAGAGCCGAAGAACTTTTGTGTCTGCTAAAGAAAAACATTCAAAATTCCATAAATAAGTTCCAAGAAATTATCATAATTTAATGAGCACTGCTGAGCACTTCTTAAGTCTATAGTTACATGTGTGTGTGTGTATGTGTGTCCATGGATGGACTGCATTACTAATTAGCTCGGGGTTATGCTGCCAACTAATGCCACAACATTTTTATTTTGTTTTCTTTTTTTAGATTGCCTGCTCCAGAGGCCAATTTAACCAACTGGCCAACATTTTGCGCACCAAAATTTCATAAACGTGGAAAATAAGCAAACCCATAAATACATGTGTATGTGTGTGTGTGTGTGTGTGATAATATCTATAAGGGTGTATCTTGCGGGGGTGCGTGTGCGTGTGTGTGTATGAGTGTGTGTGTGTGTGTGTGGGGGGGTGGCTGGCTGGCTTTTATTGAAAAACGTAATAAGCCCATGCCGCAGTCAACGTACATATGTCGCGGGTTTCCTTTTGTATTGTCATTGGCGTCGATGTCCTTGTTGTAGTCCTTGTTCTCCTTGTTGTTGTTCTCGTTCTCGTTCTCGTTCTCGTTCGCATTGTTTTCGTTGTTGTTGTCGTTCAGCTCGGTGTCGTTTTATGTGTATGTTGCCCTCATGCGTGTGTGTCTGTAACAACTATTAGAAAAGAGCAGCAGCAGCAGCAGCACACTCAGAAAAACAATCGTACGCATAACTTTCTCCTTTCTAATAATCAGCATCAATTCCAGTATTGAGTTTTCTACAAATTTAACAAAAATTTGTCCAGTTTCCATGGTGGCTTTTGATTTTCTTAGAAGTTTCCATTTCTTAGAATAGAAATGAAAAAAGAAAAAAGCCTTTCCAAGTTTTAAGAAATGCATTTAATCTATTTAGAAATTATTATTATTAGTTATTGTCTTCAGGACGATTTTATATATTTGTTTTTGCTCAGTGCAGGAGCAACAAGAAGCAACAGGATTGCTGCTGTTGCTGCTGTTGCTGCCTTCTTTATCTCCAAAAACCCCCGACACCCCCGTGCGCTCACACGCAACCACCTCTCCATATTGGACACATTCTCCTGCTTTTTTCTGCTTTTGGTCTGACTTTTGAAGTTTGGCCCACACACACACACACCCCCCCCCCCCCACACACACACGAATCGGTGGCTGGCTTTTTATTTTTTTTTTGTATATTTTGGACTCTTGCCTTGCAAACGTTTATGATGTCCTGCAATTGTTCCTTTTAACAACGTGCGTGTGTGTGTGCTGTGAGCTGGGTGTGTGTGTGTGTGTGTGCATGTGTGCACTGTTCTTTTGTTACAACGATTTTTGCGCAATTTCTTTTGTGCCTGGTGCTTTGTGCGGTGCTGCGGCTCTGCCGTCATAACTGTCGCTCTTTTGCTGTTGTTCAGGACGACAAGGACAACGACGATGTGGACGTGGCTGCTGCTGCTGCTGAGCACATGCAATTAGTGCCAAATGTTTCCATATTTTTGCACACACACACACAGACACACACACACAGACACACACACACACACACACACACACACATGGACACAGATACGTCCAGTGCACAGTTGACCACAGCATTCCGAGCAGAGCGTGCATGAGCATTCACTGACAAAACATCGCACGTCCTGACATCACAGACCGCCCCCCTCCCCGCCCCTGCCCATCTTTCGCGACTCCCCTCCCCCACCAATCACCCGCCTGTTGCAACCCTGTTGCACCCGCAACCGCAGCAATCGTCCAATGGCTCGACAGTGGCAGCAACAGCAAAAAAAAAGAAAAAATGAGCAACATTTTCCGTTTCATTGTTGCCACACGCTGCAGCAAAATCAACAGTAGCAGTAGCAACAACAGCAACAACAACAACAAAAAGTTCCACATACTCACAAAGCTTATATTCTCTCCACAAAACAGTACATACGAAATTTACCTAAGACCCTATATCGCCCCAAGATTATTGGAAGTCTCCGCCTCTAGCTTTCAAGTCTCAAGGCAGTTAAATCAAATTAAGATGCAAATCGTATATGAAAGTGTAAATATAATTTCCATAACATATGGATTCATGCTTAAATCTAATTAATATAAAATGCATTTTTCATCCCATTAAAAAGTTCATTTAATTTTAGGTTTATTTCTAAGTCATGTCTTTCTTATTTTAACGAGAGGTTTCTTGAATTAAGAAATTTACTTAGCTGTAATTTGAAATAAGTTGCGCTAACCATCAAAATTGTGATCTCTCTCGAAAAAGGTACAATTTGCAATACTTTTCCAGAATATTGAAATGCAATACTTATCCAGAATATTAATAATAATAATAATAATAGCTACAAAAAGACTATATAAAGAGAATTTGGCACATTGCACATCAGACGCGGCAAGAATCGATAACAAGTCGATAAGTTTTAAAGTTGCACAACAACGTTCACGCTCTATATAAAATAATAATGATATTATTTTCATTATTATTATTTTATTACTATTATCAAACATCTCTAGGCCTTTGAAGTCTCTCCAGGACATATGTATATATATAGAACTATAGAGCTTGCACATAATCAATATGGCACAAAAGTTATCGAACTATCGATAGTGTCACCCCTTCTATTTGTCACGAAGTGTCTGCAATAGCTGAGATGCTCCTTTTTGGCCATTTTTATTTGGCTACTGGTGTCCGGATGGAAAGTGGCCAAAGTGCCCGACCGGCTGCTTGCTGTGTAAGCGGCCATAACATTCTGCACATATTCTTGCTGTGTGTGCGTGTGTGGTTAATTATACATTTTGCATACACACACACATGCCCATTCACACTATATATTTATAAATATATAAATATATATATATGTGTGTGTGTATTTGTGTGAATCTGTGTGCACATATCCGATTTCGTTTGGGCAACCGTCGATAACAATATGCGTTCAAAATATTTTTCTTCGTGATTTTTTTGTTGTTGTTGCGCATTTAGGGGTCGAGGGGGTCAAGGGGAATGTGTGGGTGTACACAGGGGGTTCCTTTTGTTATATCCATCGTTCACATCATAATTTCGTAGCTATTTTTAGGCTTTTTACCGCAGGAAGTGTGCGTGACGCTTGTCCTTACAATGGATCCCCGGAACCTGTGCACTGGCCCAGTTATCTTTTGTTAAGCATTCCCACACACACACACACACTCAGACATAGGCACATACAGATGTGCGTGTGTGTGTGTGTGTGTGGACAGAGCGTTTACTTGTGCCAGAAAGTTGAAGCTATAACGAGCACTTGTTCGTCTTCTGTCACACTCCATGGTCTCATTAGTTGGCCTCGACATCAAAAACAAATCATCAACAAAGTCAGATTGTACCAAGTATATATATATAGATTAGCAACAGGTAGCCTTGTTTAGCCAATGACTTTCAGATTAATTCAAGGATATTCTTTCATCAAGACGGAAAATAATTAAACGTTAGATTAAGCAACGTTCGTCTGTCTATCTGTCTGTATAAATAAGTCGATCTCAGAGATTTGGAATATGAGTGCTCGTTTACGACGCGCAGATCAAGTTTATTTCACTTTATCGACAACTGTCCTCGATACAAATCGATTTCCGATATATCGAATGTATATATATTTGTTTTGTTCACACATTATTACCAAAGATCGTGTAATAAAATGCATTATTCAAGTTAAAGCTGTTAAGCATTCAACAGAGAGTAACTGTTTTAACTTATTCTCAACTTTAACTTATCTCTTTCTGCCTATCGTCATTGGACTTCTTCTTCTTCTTCTTCTTTTTTCTTTTCGATTTATTTTGCATAATCTTCTCACACATTGCCCTTACTTTGCTTTTTGCTCCGTGCTTTGGACACTTATCTTTGAACCTGCTCTTCTTTACCTTCTTGTTCGTCTTCTCGTTCATCTTCTTCATCTTCTTGCTCCTATTGCCATTTGTTGCTGGTTTACGCTCATTATTTATGCTGGATGCTGGGGCGATTCTTCAATTTGTTTGTTTTCAGTGACGCCTTAGCAATAGGCCTTATTAGTCGAAGATTGCGTGTAACCCAACCACCTCTCCCTCCCCCTCCACACTTTTCCGATGCGCAACTGCAGTCACCCCACCCCCTTCCCCTACAAATTCACACTTCCAACCCCCGCGCTAGAGCGTTTAGTCTGCTGCATCATTTATCATGTGAAATACGCCAGACACAACAGCCAATGAGGCTGGCCAGCCCCAAGGACTGGCCGTGGCAGCAACACCCGTAGAAGCGAATCCTTGCCCTCGATCTGTGTCTAACTCATCTACACTTATAAAAAAAATAAATAAATAAATAAAATAAAGTGACTCACTTAACTTTTTTGGAGCAGAAGAATCGCTTGCTTTTCTATATTTCTAGTTAAAAAAATACTTTAAGAAACTTTCTCGCTCAGAAAAATGTAGTTGTTACTTGAAAGATGAGAAATTTCTTTGGAAATAAAGCTCCAAATAAAAGTAGATTTTAAATTATAAATGGTTTTACTGGTTTCTTACTTTCTAAATTTAAAATCGAGTTGCAAATTGGGTGATTATTACGTACCTCTAAATCTAAAAGAAATGCAGTTGTTAAATTGTCATTTTTAATTAACTGGAATCGAGCTATCGCAATTTTAGTGAGTCATTTTTTAATAAAAGAACAATTAATTTAAAATAAGCAAAATTGATGTGTTTTCTCAGTGTAGGCATGTGCAGACCGACAGCTGCATTCGATGTTTAGCCTGGCCGTGGCAATGGCCCTGCTGCTGCTTCTGCTGCTGCTGCTGCTGCTGCTGCTGGTCTTGCACCCCGCCTCTTGTGTGCTGCGCCCTGCGTGCTGTGTCCTGCCTTGTGTGTTGCTGGCTTTGGCTTTGGCTTTGGCCCCATAAAAACAAGTGCAAATGCAATTTGAAAACAACATTGAGCCAGCAACAGCAAATGCAGCAGGAGTGTGTCGTGGTGGGGGGAGGGGGAGAAGGAGGGGGGAGATGCTGGGCAACTTGCTAGCTGGCCATGGGCTTAACGGTATTTGGTAATTAATAGGCCATATAATGTACGATATGACTGTGTCTGCGTGTGACTGAGTGTGTGTGTGTGTGTGTGTGTGTGTCTGTCCAGCCCTCTCCAGTCTCTCTCACTCTCTCTCGCTCTCTCGCTCTCTCTCTGTGTATGCGTCAGGGGTTTTTATGATTTAAATTGTGCGACTGGAAATACAATAATAACTCCGGGCACTTGGCAAACAAATAAATTAATTGAGCTGCGTGAATGGAGCTCTTCCCCTCTCTCTTTCTCTCCCTCTCTCTCTCTCTCTCTCTCTCCCTCTCTCTCTCTGGCAAACAAATGTGAAAGAAATATGAAGTGATAGAAATTCAAACCATAGCTACACACACACAAACACACACACACACACACACAACGCTCAGTCATCCAATCGACCCGCATGCATTGAGCAAATTTAATTGAACGACCGCAGCAGGCAGTGAGTAGTAGTCGTCTGGGGCAGGGGGCAGGGGGCAGGGGCAACTGCCAAAGGATCAGACAACTATTAGCAGCATGTGCGTGTGTGTGTGTCTGTGTGTGTGTGTGGGTAGGGTAACTACTAGCCAGTGTGGGTAAGTGTGTTGTTATATGCAGTGCCTTTTTATTGCAAAAATCCAACAAATATGTTTGTCGTATTTTCAAATGCAGCTGTTGCAAATTTATTTGTTGCCGTTGCTGTTTTTAGTGCTTACGACGTGCCATATCCATAAGTCAGCTAAATAAATCATTATACTAACTATAAGTATATTTATATTATATACACATATATATATATACATGCACAAACCAGCCAAGCCACAAATACCAAAGCTTGCTGGCAATAAGGAATATGTCCTTCAGCACGTTGAAGTATTTCGCCATATTGAAAACTACAAATTGGCTTTAACAGCATGATGTCCTGCATAGCCTGCATTGATTTTTGTCTTAGCCAACAACTAATTCGGTTAGAAAACTTGTGGGTAATCACGAAACGAAGTCTGCGGAATGAGCCACAAACTTGTCTGTGCAGTAATATTATTAGGCTCTGAGAGTACGAATTAAAAGTTGTTTGGTTGTTTGGTTATTTGGTTGTACAATGCAATCTTATAAATTCATCCATTAGTATCACATTGAGGCACGGATCGAAGATTTCTTTATAGACTGCCTTGAATTGTTTCTTAATCCAACTGAGATAGTTTAAGATAAGTTTCGATCCGTTTATTTGCTGTGGAAACCAGGTGAAAGCAAGACAAATGTTTTTCTAATATAATATTTATTTAATTTACATGCATTTTTTCCCCATATGTCAAATTATGCAGGTGTATTTTTACATCGTTGCGATTTAAATTGAAATTTAATTGTCAGCCTGTGTCAAAACAATTTGATATGCTTCACTTAATGATTTAATTATCATAAATATTCAACTGTATTATTTATTCAACCAGAGCAATAATTTTATTTCTTGGAAATATTCAATTTCACAGCCAGTTACGAAATAGTTGTTAAAACTTTAATTATGGCAACGCAGGTGTGTCTTACATTCAACTGTGAACCCTAATTGTATGCATACGAGTGTTTTTGTAACACAAACATATATATATGTATATATCCTTGCTTGATTAAACTGCATTATTAACGCCAACAATCAGAACTACATTAAAATTGCTGTAAGGCATTTATGAAACCAACTGCGAAAAATACTCAATGGGTACGTTTAACAGTACAGTAGTCCCTCTTCTGCGATACTTCTACTATAAGTTTACCTCTATGATATCCAATACTCCTCTCAAATTAATAAGCTCTCTTATCATGCATCAATAACTGCATCGATTTCCGATTGAGTAAAGATATAATCTTCCAAGTAATATCTTATTGTGACTTTTTATTGATCAACAATTAACGTCAGATAAGAAACACAGATTTCGATATCATGAAAATATATTTTGATATAAAACAAAGAACTCGCTGCCAGAATAGTATTTATTTAACACCTGGCAATAGGGTAGCTGCTAGTCGGGCTCTCTCCAATTGGTTTGATCATGTTAATTTTGTTGCCCTTTGCTCAGCATAAATATTTTATTCTCTGCCATATAAACAAATTTTGATATCAACTGCATTTGATGAACATTCAATATACATATATAAATGTTAATGCCTTTTGCCACACTTGGCTGAGTTATTAAATTGAGTGTGTTTGGCAACACTGGCAACCCTGTTGTTGTTGGGGCTCATAAGATTTGCGCGCTTTGCGTTTTCATTTCAATGAATTATAATTAAAGTGGAAAAACCCAAAATAATGCCAACTTTCAAGTTGTTTTAATAGTTTTCGCCCCAACTTGAGTAATCAAATCTTGACGCGGGAATATGGTTAAGGGTGCTGGCCGGGCACTAAGACGGGTGAGGAAGGGGTATAGTTTTGATGAGCCTCTGATTTGACTAGGCACAAAATGTCGTTACGCCAGCTCTTGGGTAGTTTTAGCAAGGATTTCAAGGACTTTATGGTCGGCTTATATACATATATATTTATATATTTATGCGTATATATTTTAGCCGCACATAAAACTCTATTGAAAGCCGGGGCTGACTCTTAATTAATAAGTGCGCTCGTCATTTATTGTTGCATTTTCACACCCTCGTGGCGAACAGCGGCCACCCCGTTCCCCTTCCCTAGCTCCCCTCACCCACGTCCTAGCACTCACAGCCCCCTTTCGACGTATTTTAGCGATTTTCATTTATTGGGCAAACATTTGCAGCCATGTGGTGCAAAGAGCAAGTGTTTAGTGTATGTAGTGTGTGTGTCAGTGTGTGTGTCAGTGTGTGTGTGTGTGTGTTTGTGTTCCAATAAACCCATCAAATGTTTGTAAATTAATTTTGTGCTCATCACTGCTGTTGTTATTGGCTTTTAATGCGCATTTGGCTTTGCCGTTTGCCTTTGGCCATGCTTTCGGTTCGGTTTTGCCTTTGGCTTTGGCTTTGATGACTTTAATCATTTGCGCCATATGCGCCCCAACAATGACGTCATAATGTTGAGTCAAGTGTTTTTTTTGCCTTCGTTTGTTTTCTTTCTTTTGTGGAAAAGGATTGTTTCAGCTATGCAAAAAATCATTGAATTTCTTCTTCGCATAAGTCGAGTCTTTGGCAGCTAATCAAGATAAGAAATAGTGTAAGCCACATAAAGAGAGGGAGAGCATCTTGCGCTCTCATTCATCCAGTGTTATCTTTAAATCTGAACACAAGCTTCGCCAGTTTTATTGAAAACTCTTCAATTATCTTTGCCTGTCCAGAATCTCATCTAGCTACAGATTCTGGACTCATCTAGACTCTAAATCAGTATAGTTGCTTCGGATAACTCTAATCGGATTAAGTTCGTGTCCATCTCACGTCCTAAAATCTCTTCCACTATCTTATCAATGTTAGATTAGCCAGCACTCGCTGCTCGACGATCACAGTTAGATAAATGTTGACTTGAGTACAGGATATCATATAGTAGAGCAATTGTATACTCGAATACATATTAATTCTTTGTTAGGCTGACTATCGATTCTTTTTCCTTCTACTTTTACTGGTTTTCTATTAATCTGATTTTCCTCTGTATATTTTCTATCCACTCTTTACTGTATTTGCATCAATGTTTTCTTTTATTCTTCTTTCTGTCCTTATCCTATTTTCGGCTTACTTCTTTCTGTTAATCTGAATTTCCTGTAAGCTTAATTTTCTTCTTTGTTTTCTTTTATTTTTAAAACTATTATTTGAAAGTTATAATCTCTCTCTCTCGCACACTCTTTCTCTTTCAGCTATTTTAATGTACACTCTTTTGTTTACTCCTCATTACTTATTTTCTTTTATATGCTATTTTGCTCTGTTTTATTTCCTGTATATCATTTGCATCATTTACTTCTTTGTTTTCTCTCTCTCTCTCTTACACTTTCTCCACATCGCTCTCTATTTCGCTCACTCTCCCTCTCTCTCTCTCTCTCTTTCGTTGCTGAGTTACTGGCTGCTGTTGCTGCTGGTGATAATGCCATTTATGATGCATCATTAGCTTGGCTAATTTTAATTACGCCCGCGCCTAAATTGCTGCTATCGTTTTTAATAATATGCCGTGTCTCGCCATGTCTCCTCTTCCATCTCTCTCACTCTCTCTCTCTCTCTGTCTCTCTATGTCTCTCTGTGGGTATGCTTGGGCTTAACTTTTGCATTGGCGGCAGCTGTTGCAATCTCCTCATGCTCGTCCTCTTTTGAGAGCTGTCTGCCGGCACGGCCCAGCACAAAGCCAACAAATTATGCACTTATACACACACACACACACACATATATATATATAGACACTCGCATAACTGTGTTGCTGTTTGAGTTATGTAGCATGTGCAGTGTGCTGGGGCACTTGACTTTTTTCTTCATTGCTCCTTTGAGGCATGCCTGTCTGTCCCTCTGTCTCCTTGGGAGTGTCTGCCTGCCAGCCTGCCTGCCTGCCTGGCTGGCTGGCTGGCATCTTCTTCCTCTTCCTCTTCCCCTTCATCTTCTTCTTGCTCCATTTGGACGCGCTGTCGTGTTAATTTAGCGCGAAATATTTGACAAGATGACGCTTTGCTTCTTCCTCTCACACACACACACACACACTCGCTACATATTGCATTCAGGGATTCTTTGGGCCTGCCCCCCGCCACCGAAATCGAAGCGAGACATGCAACGTCTGCTCTCTGTGTGTGTGTGTGTGTGTGTGTGTGTGTGTAATGATCGAAAATCGTCTGTCTGGCTATTTATACATGTCTACATATATACATATGTATACATACATATATCTATCGGGTCTGTTCCAAATTGCGAACGGATTCATTTCGTTTTTAACAGTTCGAATTCATGTCAAAACTGTCCATTAAGCAAGCGGAACCGTTATTTATTTATTATCTGTGTTTATTGTTCGGTGAACTCTTTCAATAATTTAAATATTTGTGCTTTATTTAATAATTGATATTTGAACCGTTAATCGATAAAACATAATAAATCGTTTTCGGGAGAAATTCACCATTTTTGAAGAACCAGTTAAGAAAAATGATTTATTCTTGGATCACAGTAGCACATCGTAACCGTAATTCTCACTTTATTTGGGTACCGTTAGTTGTCTGGTACCATTATGTAACAGTAAGGAACCGTAATTCTTTACCGAAACTCTAAAACTTAACATACCAGAACCGGAACCGAAACTGGTTTGGTTCAGTTGGATACCACCCCAAAAAAGAGCATAAAAATATTTTGGTAAATGAAATAAATTCAATATTATTCAATTCGTATTCGGTTTTCAAAACAGAAAATGTCGAAATCCAAGTTGGGAACAGGACTGTGCCTGTATATATATATATCTATACATATATATATATATATATATATATAGATATGTAGACAGGCACTCATATCGATTTATAAGGTATGACACACACATACACACACACACACACTCGGTAGACACTGCTGACATATGATACTCGCATTGGCATCCTTTATGCTGTCCTTGCTCCGCTTGCCCCAAAGCACACACCCAACTGGCTTGGCGCAGTCTGTGATTGAGTTGGGCGCCGTTCAAGTGATTTGATCTCCCAGTTAATTCACAAACAACATTTCCACACTAAAAGCCGCAAGCAACATATGACAACTTGATGCTCAGTGTAAACTTGACAGTCGAGTCTGCTCCTCCGCTCCTGATTATCGCGTTGACATCGGCTATTTATGATGGAAGAGTGCGATAAGCAAATATATATTACATTCACACATTAACTATTTACACATGCTTTCAATCATAATGTGTCCATTTGTATTTGAGGAACGGTTCACTTTTCATTTATGCACATTTATGCACAACAGAACCGGTTCAGTTAACAAACTAAACTTACATATTGAGCTAGTTATTTACTTGATCTGTGAACTATTCCGATACTTTACTTATGACCAGCTTCACTTAATCCTTTGCACAGATTCAATATTTTAGTGAAACACTGAACTGCACTTGAACCGGTTACAAGAAAAATAACTGAAAATAAGGCTAATAAGAACTATCAGCACGACTGGAAATTTCCAGTTATTGGGAAACTTATAAAAACCATTTTCAATTGCAATTGACAAAGTTTGAATAATTGACAAGTGGCTCAATCATTGAGTGTAATCCGATTTTAAATGCATTCATAATGCATTCAATTACTTAATAGTTTTTTGAGCACGAGCCACCAAAGCCACAAAATAATCGGCGCCTATGGCAGCGAATCACAGAGTGTGGCACCAGCTAACACATACACCACACACACACACACATACACACACACACACACACATACACACACACACACACACACACACACACACATACACACATGAGAGAGACGGACAGATGGAGTCATTTATAAAATTTCTAACAGAACGTGTTAAATGGCGTCAATATTAAAAGTTCAAATATGACGCTGACGAGCCAAAAGGAGTTGGAGCACGATTGGAGCAAGGATGGGCCAAGCATGGGGGACAAGAATTGGTGCAAGTATGGGTGAAAGGATAATGTCGATGATTTCGATGATGATGATGATGGCGACGACGACGACGAAAACGCAGACAAAGTAGACACCGAGAGTTGAAGCTATTATCGTTGTCGCAACATGACACACACACACCCACACTTATACACACATACACATATATATATATATATATATATATATAATGTGTTTATACACATGGTGTGTGCTGTTGTTGTTGTTGTTGTTGTTGCTGCTCATCATCTTTTGGCGTTAGCAAGTGCTTCGACGGGCAACTTCTAATGGCGGCATTATGCAGCCAGGCCCTTTAGCCACCCCTTCAACACACCCATCCCCACACACAGCCCGCCCACTCCTCTCCGCAGACCAACATACGGTTGGAGTGTGTTTCTGGCATCGCTCTTTTGGCCAAAATGAAAATGAAACTGTTGCAAAATCCCATAAAACGGCCAAAAAGCTTTTGTAAATGACGCCAACAGCTGTCGATGGCAAAAACGGCAGACAACGTCGCGTACACTGAGAAAAACATCAGATCGTACTAACTAAAAGAAACATATATTGACAACTGTTTAAACTTGATTTGATATTTGTGTTTTCAGCAATGCTTTCGATAAAGAAAAATAAATACAAATGTTACTGGTAAGTAGAAATGTAAGCTTTTTGTATTTTCTCACAAACAATTGATTTGTGACTTAAAAGCATTGAGCTTTATAATTTGTGTATATACAGGGTATCTGCCAGTCGGACCGTCGCAAGTGGAACACTTTTGGCTGTAGCTTTTTTCGCAAGACAAACTCCAAAAATGGCAACATATTTTTTTTGGCGAGTGCACAATTTAGCTGAACCCCGCCCATCCCGCCCCCTCGCACATAACACCATTTGCCAACACATCTATTAACCATATCTATATATATATATATATATATATATATATGTATATATGTGTGTGTTTGTGTGTGTGTTTGAGTCGCTTGTCCTGCGTTTTGGCGTGTTTTAATAAAGCGACAATGACATTTTATGAATTTTCCACTTTGTTCTTGCCTCTTTGCCACATTCACGTGCCACGTTCCACGTTTGCCGTTCATCGTTTACCGTTCACATCCACGCCTACGCAAACTACAGCCCTCGCACCCGCCCCCGCCCCCGCCCACGTCCCCGCCCTGTCCGCAAGCTGTGTGTAGCCGTGGCAACCCTCTGGCAGGACAACTTCGTCGTCATCGTCGACGTCGTCCATTGTTTGTTTGTTTGCTTAGAACCGCAGCGGGGAGTTCACTTTTTTGCTCCCAGCCACGTCGCCTACATCCCCCCGCATCCTCCTCCTCCATCTCCACCTCCACCGGCTGATGGCGACTGTTTCGCCAGCGGCGGCTTCAAATGAATTGTCATTATTTGTGTCTATTCGTGTGTGTTGGTGTGTGTGTGTGTGTGTGTGTGTGTGTGTGTGTGTGTGTTATGCTGCCCGGGTGTTGCACAAAGGCGTGTTCCAGTCGTCTTTGATATCCGATTTCATTTATAATTAGCTGTAAGGTTTACGGTTGCCATACCTTTGCTTGTGGTTGGTGCGGCCGGGTCAAGTAATTTAGTGTCAATCGCGAACGAAGGGAGGAAGGGGGGTTGAGACACAGAGCGAGAAAGAAAGAGAGAGGGAGAGAGAAAGAATATATGCTACCCACTCGAGTTAACTGCCCGACCAAGTGGCATTAAAGTTATCTCAGCACGCACTTAAAATCTTAGTTGGAGAAAATACAAATTACAAAAAATACAGCTTTAGCCATGAGACAAATCTAAATAGTTGCATTAGTTAGTTGAGACAAAAAAAAACTAGAGTGCTCTGGAGTCGACACAGGTTGCCGCGACTAGCAGATACTCTGTAGCCAGCAGGTAAGCAGCTATGTTTCTTATCTGATATTATTGCAATTTTTACGGCTGATTAGTAATATGTCGGGGTCTATTATATATACAAATAAGTGGTCTGTCTCTTAATAATTGTGTGTTTTTTTATACAATTGAAAATCGATTAAAAATAATAATAAAAATTGATAAATAAGAAAATAAATTGAATAAATCGCCTCGCCTGTTCATTCTGATACAGAATATATATTGATATATATATATATATATATATGCATATATGTATATTCCCTATCTGACGTGATTTGTCTGACATCTGCTTGGATCATGAATTTATAAATTCTTTTGGCCACTATCAGTGGCCATTTAAGGTAAAGTGTCGTGCGGCAAGTTCAAGTTGAAGTGCAAAGTGGAAAGATGAAAGTGGAAAACATTTTGCGGCCCAACTGCCAACCGGCGGCCAAAATTAACAGCTAATTACGTGCGAATGCCAAATACTAAAGAATTTTAAATGGCACGTGCGCTTCTTGGGGCAGACTCGGAGTGTGGGGTATGTTTGACAAGCTCCAAGTTGACGCACAAAATAATAATAGGAAAAAAAGAGCTCACGTAGCCAGCAAATGCAAGGGGCGAAAGCAAGGGACGTAACAGCAACAAAAACGTCAAACATTATTTGAATACAAAATGTCCTTGAAAAGGGTTACCACCATATGCCAAACACCTGAAAGCCAGACCCCTCTCCCCCTACACTTCCCAATGCCCTTTCTCTCTCTCTCTCTCTCTCTCTCTGTTTATGGCGTCTCTAAGTCCAGCGCCAAAGTGACAAAAGTAAGAAATTAGTCGATGTTGCCGACACGACTGAGTAGGGGACGCTGTCGACAACAAGGGACAAGGGTTGCGTCCCAGGCTGCCTTTTTTTTTTTTGTTACCAAGGGCTGAGTTCAGCTTTCTATCGCAATAATTTTATGCTGAGCTAAAGAAAATATGTTAAAATGCGCTAGTCGAGAGAGAGAGAGCTCGACTAGGAGATATCCTGAGGCCAGCTGTTAAATACATGGTCGGTTGGCAGATAGTAGTTTCTGCAATATAAAAATGAAATGAACTGGATCTGCGTATGGTATACGTGAAATAATATTCCAAATTTGAATTGGCTGATTCCTGATCAATAATATATATATACCTTATGGAGTCAGAAATGGTTCCTTTTGAATGTTCCATACTTCATTATACAGTTTTTAGCAATTTGTATTGGGTTTGAGGTCTGCCTCTGTCTGCCTCTGTTTCTGTTTCTGTCTCTCTATCTTTCATATCATTTTCGATGTACATTTTTCTCACTCTCTTTTCGTTTATATATCTCTCTCTATAAATGAGACTATCCATGTTAGCTTGCAAGTCGAGCATTCCTCATTTATCGCCTTGGGCTTAGAGTATATAAATGTCAAGCGTTGGGCTTGAAGCGGGGTCAGCGTGGTGGTTGTTGTTGTTTTTGTCGTTGTCGCCTTTGACGCAATTAAAATTCAAAGAGCAAAATGCATTTGGCCACACATAGACAGAGATAAAAACTGAAAGAGAGAGAGAGAGAAAGAGAAAAAGTCTGTGAGAGTGAGTAAGAGAGAGAGAGAGAGTCAGGGAGAAAGTTTTTGTCGACTTATAGGATTCATAGATATCCAAGTTTGGTATTGTAATTCAAATTCATGTTTAACACTTGTTATAGCTTTACATATCTGTATACATATGTGGATATATATATATATATATATATATATACACTTGCCTGTGCATAATTATATGCTAAATTGTGCGACACAAATAACGTGGCATTAAAAGTGGCAAAGAAAGGGAAAAACACCGTATCGTACTCACCTGGAAGTAAAGTGTTAAGGATTCGCTCCCCGGCTCCTTGCCTCTTGCCCCACTTGTTTGTTTCTTGCCAGGAGTCAGCAAGGAGTCGGCATTAGCAGCAGTATTCCATATTGCTTCTATTTGTGTGCTTTCGACTGGCAACTGGCAACTGGCGACTGCTTCTTATCTCTGCTGGCAAATTAACGCCACAGATGTCTGGCATCTGCACTTGCAATTTGCATTTCAGGTTTCCCTTCTTTTTTTCCTCTTTTTTTGTGCATTGCACGTTTGGGACACATGTGTTGGCGCTGGGGGCAAGCAGCAGTGGGATTATGTAAATATGTGCTAAATATATATTGTTATATTTCTTGTAAACAGCTTTAGATACCTGATTTATCGGCACGTTTTATTGGCCTCACAAGAAAGTAAACTGAAGGTGGTCTGCCCATCCTTCATGGTAATCCTAGATGCAACACTGCTTCTCTATCAACTATCAGCTGTTATTATATATTGTGATCTCATTAGCTCTTTCCAGGATTGGCGGGAATTTAAATGCTTCGCAATCGTATCTTAAATTTCTTTTGGAACCCTTATGGGCCTGCTGTCCCCTATAACAAGTAACAAGAATGCCATTATTGTTTGTTTAAATATATAAATGCAAGGAACTGTTCTCTGTTTTCTATCGATCGATGCTAAAAGCAATATGCAATATGCCTAAAAGTTAGCTTCTGCTTGAAATGAGAGCTTCATTTGCTTATTAATAAGCCACTTTAGTTTTAGCTTAAGTGCTGCTTTTGCTCTCTGTTTACATAACTGTAAACAGTAACTGTAATGGCATTCCACACCCACATGCACAAACACACAATGAGTTAGATGGCAAAAGATACTTACTCGAATTCCAAAACACTCAAAACGAAGAAGGCCAAAAGGGCGCAAGTGCAGCGAGCCAAAAATAATGAACTCCAAATGAAGTAAAATAAAACAAACAAAACAAAACAAAATACACAGGCAAAAAAGAAGCGCACACAATATTAATTATTCATATTTCATTAGTGAGCAGCTCGGAACCCCTCATTACCCTCTGCAGTACCGCCTTCAAGGGAGCCAGAGAAAGGCGTGTGTCGTTATATAAAATTTATAAAAATCAAAGTAATGCTGCCAGGCTGCGCGAGCGAGAGCAAACAGAAATGGCCAACAAAAGGGGAAGCTGGGTGGAGGGGGGAGGTTAACAGTAAATGCTATCCAACACTAAGACCAAGGAATGGAATACCAGCTACCTGTCACACTAAAAAAAAAAGCGAGTAAGAATGCGCGAGTCGAGAGAGCTCGACCAAAAGCTGGCCTCAGCTCAGCTGTCACTCAATCAATCATATGTCAGGGTATATTAAATATTAATTGGAAGGCCATATTGGATTTTATTGTTATCGGAAATCGTTTTGTATCGATATTCGTCTCTAGTCTCTCCATTAGTCTCTGAATACTCCAGCGCAAAAATCATTTTGGAGAAGATATGGCCCCCTTTTGATATTTTGGAACTTTAAAAATGTGCGATATATGTAATTATATCGATTTGTTCTTATCGACGTTATCGATTTTCCAGTTTTTAACAGTTTGGAGCATGCAGACGAATATATATTCCAGGTTTCAAGTGTGTAGCTGCAAGACTGAGAGTGGACTGAATAGACGAACGGAAAGTATGTCGAATATTGCAAAAATCTTGTCTTCAGGAAAAAAAGCAAATTTATTTCAAGGCACATACATATTTTTCAGAGTGTAGTAATTGGTCTACCTTCTGGCTGACTGGCTGGCTGGGTGGCATCTTTGGAACCTGCGTCGTTCCATTTGGTAGACATAATCATTTGTCTTGGTAGCCAACCAGTATTTTTTCGGGGACTGCCGCGGCGCCATTGATGAATGAAGTGCGTACATTTTGCCAGCTTTTGAAAAGGCCAAAAGGCCAGGCGACATTAAAAATGCACACGCAATCAGAAAATGTTTCATGTTGGCCCAGACAGGGAAAGCCAGTTACCAGTTAACAGTTAGCCAACAGGCAGCAGCAACACCAGCACGAGCAGCAGCAATCCAGGTGATGGATCAACAGCGACCAGATAAGACAGCCGGGTTGAGTTGGGCCCGGGGGGTTACCCGTGACGTGGGCGGTGATGGGGGAGAGGTGGGGGGAGTCGTGTTGAAGTGGGCGGGGTAATGAGCGAGTTGAAGTGGGCCAACATATAACACACAGCACACAACCGTCAACTTTCTTTTCCTTTTATACCCTGAATGCGTTCAATATGGGAAAATGGGTGTAATGAAGTTGTGCGTGATTATGTAACAGTCAGAAGAGAGCAACTGTAACCCCATCAAGTATTCTTTATATTCTTGATAGTTAAAACACCTGTCTGTGTTGTCGATTCGTCGATAACTACCAAAGTTTCACGAACAGCGACTTAAGTTGATTCACATATTATTAATCAACTGTACAAAATTTCACAAAGATCGAATAAGAAACACAGATTTGATATCAGGATATCTCCGATCGATCTCTAAACTAGATCATTCTGACTTGTTTTCTTTGCTTTATTTTTTACTTACCTTGTCTCAACTAGTAACGTGCCTAATATACATATATAAGACATATTTTATAAGTAATGTCTTATTTTTTATGGCACTCACATGATAAAGTTTTCCGATCGGAAGTTTTTGCAAATGAAAACGTTTTAAGTTTCTTCGATATAGGTTAAGCACTGAGAGAGAAACAAGAACATACTTACTCTAATATATAGTCTTACTATTGTATATACTTGATCGAATTCCTCTTCTTCCTCACGAATAAATAAAATATGTGAGGACTTACGGCAAATTACAGCTACGTACAGGGTATTTTATGGTCTAGCGTATGCTATAGCACTCTTATATTTGAATTTTTCTCTCTTTAGTTGCAGTCGCTGCTTTCTTTCTTAAGCCTTTGAACTGGGCATGGCCATTCAGCATTCAGCGTTCAGGATTCGCCGTCGCCGTCGTCGTTGACGGCAATTTATAATTTGTTTGGGCTTTCAGCGAGCCGTCCAAGGCAATTACCGTGCTCAAGGTGCACTTTTGCCCAGCTTGCCACATCCACTAGCTCACTCCCATTCCCATCCCGCTTCTCCTTTCCATTCTCACTGCCAGCCCCCCATCTTCATTCACATTCAGTTCGGACACCTACGCAACGAGGCATTTCGACTTGACTTAAGGCGAACTTTTGCTTTCCCTCGACCCCGGCCAACTCTCTCGTCTTATCGGGTTTACTTACTGGGTCAACGCTGTCTCCTCCCACCAACCGTCAGTATAAACCCTTCCCCCTTCCAGTACCCCTCTCAAGTGATTTATTATACCACCTCCTCTTCTCCTCACGGAGGCAATTTTCTTTGGCACGTTTGCGCTGAGAATACAGACGCCTCGCATGGCCAAACAATATGCATGTGTATATATTTATATATATATTATACATACGCATTAATATGCTGCTGATACTAGGATTGATATTTCCAAGGATCTTAGACAAATTGATACTTCTCTCTCACTTTGAGCCGATCACTTCAGTTGCCTTCGTTATTTTCGATCGTATTTTTCCTTACCATGGCCACTTTTTGAAGTCTTCTTCTCGGTGGTCTTCTGGGAGTGCCTCCCATCAAATGGATTTGGTGTTGGTGCCGGGGTTCTTTGGTTTGGCCATTTCAATATCCCTTTTGGCCACCATTTCGAGTTGCTTTTCGCCCAAGTTCTCAATATGCATTTCGACCACCTTTTTGATTTTCTGTGTTTGATACGCAATTTCTTAATAAATAAAGCCGTGAACAATTTGTAGCAACATTTTTAAAATAGTTCAATTCCGATTGTTTTTAAATGCTTAAAATGAAAAAGTTTTGCCCAAACAGTATTGCTAAATTCCATTCAATAGAAATGTGTTTCGTTGCCAGCCTTTCAATATTTTTGTACGTTCACAGATTGCTTGATGGTATTTTCAATAGTACAAAATGAAGGTATTTTCCAGCTATCAATATTCCATTGCGTATTCGCCCCGAGAATATATTCCATTTTTAATAACACAAAACTTTATCAAAATTTTATAAATAAAGGGCAAGAGTAACGCCAGCAACAACTACAAAAAATCCCATTGCCAAACGCAGAGCTCAAAAGTCAAAGCAAACAAAGCAAACGGGCAAAGGGCAGAGGGCAGATGGCAGAAGCCGAATGAGGGCTGCTCGAGGTTAAAGACTACCAACTGGAATACACAGTGCTTCAAGTAGTAGCTGCAAGACAGAAAGAGAGAGAGGGAGAGAGCAATGGGATGAAAATAGCAGGGAGGAGGAGCAGGAAGGCCAGAAATGGTTGGGAAAAAAAACAATTGAAATATGAATATTAAATATACAAGTATAAGATTTGATTTCTTTTCCTTTCTCTACTGGTGCTGCTGTTGTTGCTGCCATGAGTAGCGGTATTTGCAGGTGTTATGCAGGCTACATCCGCCATCCAACCCACCGACCCCCACTGAACACCTCTGTGAAGTGTTGTGACAACTCCCTGCGGCGTCATTGTGTGCATTGCAAGTGGCAACAAAATAAACCGTTTGATGGCATCAACTGATTGATGTCGAGATTTGCTTGGGGTTGAGCCTTTTGACGCTTCAAGTTCTTATCACAGATTGGCAATCAGTTTGCCAGATGTTTTCAATACAACAAATACTTACTTACTTACATACATACATATATTAAGATGAGAGGTTTAACGCGTAGCATATTGCTGCATGATCCAGTCTGTCATATCGTATACATTTGTGGACAAGCCTTAAGCGCCTTTTCTTATTGGATACAGTTTGGAAAATCGGCTTGTGTATTATTTGAAATTCTGTATCTAATATCCGGTATGATAATCCTCGTTTTGGCATATATTTCAAATATCAGATTACAATTTTCTTTTCCCCCGTTGAAACATGTTGTATATTTAATAACAAACCTTTTGAGCACAGAGTACTTTGTTATTATTTATAAGCAGCTATAAAACAAAATGATTTATTAAAGCTACAGTCAAATTGTATATATCACTTGTTGTATACTGTGTGTGTGTGTGTTTGTGTATGTGCTTCTGGGGCATGCAACGAGGCACATTAATTAAATAAAAATTGATTTTTCAAGCGCCTGAAATCCAATCAGCGACCAGCTCCAAGTAGGGCCCAGCAACTACAAGTGGCTCGCACATGAAGAGGAGCTATGGCCTGGAACAGCGCATCAGTGCCCTGTTGTTGCCCCTTCCCCCTGCCCCGCGCACCCCTGCACCATCTCTTTGCTGCTGCTGTTGTCAAATGAAGTTAACAAAGTTTTTCGTCTTTTTTTTCCTTTTTTTTATTTATTTATCTCTCTTTTTTTCCTTTTTTTTTGCGTACGCTTGACTTTCCATTTTTGTTGCTGATTTTTTTGTTGTATGCATAAGTATATAATATGGACATGGGTCAGAGTCATCGGGCAGCTGGTGGTTGTAGCTGCAGTTGAAGAGCACTATATTCGCCACTCGGTTGCATGGTTACATGATGCCACATGCGTTTTGTATCGCCTTTAACCGTTGGCCACAGTTTAATGGCCGATGTCGTCCTTTTTGTGGAACGCCGGCATTTAAACCGCAGCAAGTCATCAGGCAAATTGAATTTTCAACGTATGGCAGTAGCACACACACAGATACATACACAAACACAGTGTAGGAAACGCCCACAATTACAAGGAGCTGGCTTAAAGCTCTACTTGCTCCATTATATAGCATTTATTGTAACAGCACTACACACCCACAACACCCAACTGGCCTGCCACTACCGCAGTTTCCTATCTGCCCACCCACATCCACACCGCTGGCCAACACCATTTGCCATTCGCTTCTTTCGTTTCTCGTTACAAAATTACCCACGATAAAAATTGAATTACTTCGTCGACGTTCATCGCTGGCGTTCGCATCGCATTCTAGTTTTGCCTTTGTCTCCTGGTCATGCCCCGGATTCTGGGTACGGGTCGGGGTCCTGGTCCTCGTTCTGGTCCTGGTCCTGGTCCTCGTTCTGGTTCTGAATCTGTTTGTGTTCCTCGTCCTGTTATGTTTATTCTTAACGCGCCCACAGTGACGCCCACGTCTCAGCAACACTACTTAGACGACGTTGAAACTGTCGCCGAGCCTGCTCCTGCACCCTGCTCCTGCATCCTGCACCCTGTCTATGTGTGCACTACCACTCCTCTGTGTGTATATGTGCGTGTGACTTCATCTAATGATAAATGAGCTGCAATGGATGACAGCGAATCAACTTAAGTGTATTGCTCTGCTTCGGTGACACTACCCCAACCAGCTCCAGCATTCCTCCTCAACCTACCATCATCTCTCTCTCTTTCTCTGGCAGCTCTGTGACTATGTCCTGCTGGTGCGAGTCTTGTGCCCTGTCATCCAATGCACTTTCCCTTAACGCTTTTTGCTTGTGTTTACGTTTCACTTCAAATTTCTATGCTACACTAAATATTTACATAGGAAAAACTTTGCAAGTGTAAGTGAAACGCTTTAAAGATGGTCGACTAACAAAAAACTTGAGCAGTTTGCCGCAACTCACGAACTTATCGGAGCTTATTCCAAAGTGCGTTGATAATTAGAGAGATTGGTATTTAATGATTCCAGCTGTGACCAGTTCTAAGCCAAACAAAAAAAAAAATAGAATAAATAAAAATTTAAAACCATGTTGGCAATTAGTTAAAGTGCATTTCGGCTCAATCAACAGAGTATTTAAATTTTGTGCAAGAGTGCCAACGACTCTTTAGTAAGTTGTCAGCAGCCTGCTTTCGATTAGTTGGCAAGCCAAAAATAAATCTAGTCAAATAGTCAATGAGGCGTTGAAATTCCTGCTTGTATTTTGGTCAAGTCCAAAATCATAGATAGATTATTTTTGGCACATTTCTGTAGACCGCATTTAAGTTTCAGTTTTAATTTGTATTATTTATTTATTTTATTCATTTTGTTTTTGACGTGTACGCCTACGACCCACAACTATATGATATCAGTGTAACCGAAGTAATCGAAGCCAAGTCTCACCAAGAAAGAAAGTGAACAAGACCAAGGTCGGACAGAGAGAGAGAAAAGCTGATCCAGAATACATAAATATTGTGAGGTCGGAAAAGTCTTCTTCATTGCCTTACACATACCATGACAAAATCGTAACACCCTCTAGTGTAAACACAATAGAGAAGAAAGTATTTCCAAAAAGCAAATTAACAACGGACTTTATTGATTAATGCATATATATAAATTATATTTTATTTTTCGAAAACTAATTTTAATGGTTTTAATAAATAAGAAAAAAAAATGGTAAGTACAGATATATGTACTATATATCATTGCTAATATCATTGAATTTATTGTGAGATTATATTGTACGAATGCTACAGTTATCGTTTCCGTTTAGTTCGTTCGGCATTTGGTTTTGTTGCATGTTCGGGATGTTCCAGCATGTGGCTTCCTTCTACTTGTGCAGACACTCGGCGTCATTCCGGGAGACGCATTTCAGGCTGCGATAATCGAAGTGTTCCTTGCTGTCGCAACGCAGGTGGACGAACCTATGCTTGCCAGATTTCTTCACCTCACAGCGATAATACTTTTTGCAGTCGCGCACATCTGGATAGACATCGTCCTCATCGCATTCCTCCTCATCCTTCAGCTTTTTGATGACGTTCTTTACGTATTCCATTTTCTCCCTCCAGCTTTGCGCTTCGTTATCCTCATCTTCGTTGGACTTTTTCTGTTCGCTGTCTCTCTCCTCTTTGGAATCCTTTGATTTATTGCTGTCTTTGTGGTTCCCATTGTCTTTCTTTTCGTTCTTCTCCTCATCGGAGCTATTGGACTTTTTCTTATCGCTGTCCTTGTTAACCTTTTTCTCGTTCTTCTCCTCATCGGAGCTATTAGATTTCTTCTTATCGCTGTCCTTGTTACCGTTCCTCTCGCTTTTCTCCTCATCGGAGCTACTGGATTTTATCTTATCGCTGTCCTTGTTACCCTTCCTCTCGCTTTTCTCCTCATCGGAGCTATTGGACTTTTTCTTATCGCTTTCCTCCTTAGAGTCTTTCGACTTGTTGTTGTCCGGCTTCTTCTTCTTCTCGTCCTGCTCTTTTGACTGATCCTCAGAAGATTTTGGTTTATCCTTGCCTTTGGAACCTTTGTTGCTCTCTTCAACCGAAGCGTTCTCATTGGAGACGGCTCCACCAGACGGTTGCTCTACAGATTCACTTGTTTCCGACTTGTTGTTGGACTCAGTTGGGCCAGCTGTGGGAGCTTTTGTGGGGGATAATGTTGGGGCTGCAGTGGGTGCAACGGTGGGCTGATCGGGCTTTCCAGTTGGACGCCAACTGGTGATCCAATCATGCCAATTGGGCCAGAAAGGCTTTCCTGTCGGTCTGTGATGACCGCTGTGGTGGCCGTGGTTATTACCTGGACCATGAGGACGATGTGGCCACACTGGATGTTGTGGAATAGGGTGACTGGTTGGCCGTGGATGCCATGGCCATCCACCGGGACCGCTTGGATCAACTGGTGCGTTGGGATCGACTGGTGCATTGGGATCGACTGGTGCATTGGGATCGACTGGTGCATTAGGATCCACTGGAGCGTTTGGATCTACAGGTGCATTAGGATCAACTGGTGCGTTGGGATCTACTGGTGCATTAGGATTAACTGGAGCATTGGGGTCAACTGGTACATTAGGATCAACTGGTGCATTGGGATCTACTGGTGCATTGGGATCAACTGGTGCGTTAGGGTCAACTGGTGCATTTGGATCAACTGGTGCGTTGGGATCTACTGGTGCATTAGGATCAACTGGTACGTTGGGATCTACTGGTACATTAGGATCAACTGGTGCGTTGGGATCTACTGGTGCATTAGGATCAACTGGAGCATTGGGATCTACTGGAGCGTTAGGGTCGACTGGTGCGTTGGGGTCTACTGGTGCATTAGGATCGACTGGTGCGATGGGATCTACTGGTGCATTAGGATCGACTGGTGCGTTGGGATCGACTGGTGCATTAGGATCAACTGGAGCATTGGGATCTACTGGAGCACTAGGGTCGACTGGTGCGTTGGGGTCTACTGGTGCATTAGGATCGACTGGTGCGTTGGGATCTACTGGTGCATTAGGATCAACTGGTACGTTAGGATCCACTGGTGCGTTAGGATCCACTGGTGCGTTAGGGTCGACTGGTGCATTAGGATCTACTGGTGCATTAGGATCAACTGGAGCGTTGGGATCAACTGGTGCGTTGGGATCTACTGGTGCATTAGGATCAACTGGTGCGTTAGGATCCACTGGTGCGTTAGGGTCGACTGGTGCATTAGGATCAACTGGAGCATTGGGATCGACTGGAGCGTTAGGATCAACTGGTGCGTTGGGGTCGACTGGTGCGTTGGGGTCTACTGGTGCATTAGGATCGACCGGTGCGTTGGGATCTACTGGTGCATTAGGATCGACTGGTGCGTTGGGATCGACTGGTGCATTAGGATCAACTGGAGCATTGGGATCTACTGGAGCGTTAGGATCGACTGGTGCGTTGGGGTCTACTGGTGCATTAGGATCGACTGGTGCGTTGGGATCTACTGGCGCATTAGGATCGACTGGTGCGTTGGGATCTACTGGTGCATTAGGATCAACTGGAGCATTGGGATCTACTGGTGCGTTGGGATCTACAGGAGCGTTCGGGTCGACTGGTGCGTTGGGATCTACTGGTGCATTAGGATCAACTGGTGCGTTAGGATCCACTGGTGCGTTAGGATCCACTGGTGCGTTAGGGTCGACTGGTGCATTAGGATCAACTGGAGCATTGGGATCTACTGGAGCGTTGGGATCGACTGGTGCGTTGGGGTCTACTGGTGCATTAGGATCGACTGGTGCGTTGGGATCTACTGGTGCATTAGGATCAACTGGTGCGTTGGGGTCGACTGGCGCGTTAGGGTCAACTGGGGCATTAGGATCAACTGGAGCGTTGGGATCTACTGGCGCATTAGGATCGACTGGTGCGTTGGGATCAACTGGTGCGTTGGGATCTACAGGAGCGTTCGGGTCGACTGGTGCGTTGGGATCTACTGGTGCATTCGGATCAACTGGTGCGTTAGGATCCACTGGTGCGTTAGGATCCACTGGTGCGTTAGGGTCGACTGGAGCATTAGGATCTACTGGTGCGTTGGGGTCGACTGGCGCGTTAGGGTCAACTGGGGCATTAGGATCAACTGGAGCGTTGGGATCAACTGGTGCGTTGGGATCTACTGGTGCATTAGGATCAACTGGTGCGTTAGGATCCACTGGTGCGTTAGGATCCACTGGTGCGTTAGGGTCGACTGGTGCATTAGGATCAACTGGAGCATTGGGATCTACTGGAGCGTTAGGATCGACTGGTGCGTTGGGGTCTACTGGTGCATTAGGATCGACTGGTGCGTTAGGGTCGACTGGTGCATTAGGATCTACTGGTGCATTAGGATCAACTGGTGCGTTGGGGTCGACTGGCGCGTTGGGATCTACTGGCGCATTAGGATCGACTGGTGCGTTGGGATCAACTGGTGCGTTGGGATCTACAGGAGCGTTCGGGTCGACTGGTGCGTTGGGATCTACTGGTGCATTAGGATCAACTGGTGCGTTAGGATCCACTGGTGCGTTAGGATCCACTGGTGCGTTAGGGTCGACTGGAGCATTAGGATCTACTGGTGCGCTAGGATCCACTGGTGCGTTAGGGTCGACTGGAGCATTAGGATCTACTGGTGCGTTAGGATCCACTGGTGCGTTAGGGTCGACTGGTGCATTTGGATCAACTGGTGCGTTGGGATCTACTGGTGCATTAGGATCAACTGGTACGTTGGGATCTACTGGTACATTAGGATCAACTGGTGCGTTGGGATCTACTGGTGCATTAGGATCAACTGGAGCATTGGGATCTACTGGAGCGTTCGGGTCGACTGGTGCGTTGGGGTCTACTGGTGCATTAGGATCGACTGGTGCGTTGGGATCTACTGGTGCATTAGGATCAACTGGTACGTTAGGATCCACTGGTGCGTTAGGATCCACTGGTGCGTTAGGGTCGACTGGTGCATTAGGATCTACTGGTGCATTAGGATCAACTGGTGCGTTGGGGTCGACTGGTGCGTTGGGGTCTACTGGTGCATTAGGATCGACTGGTGCGTTGGGATCTACTGGTGCATTAGGATCGACTGGTGCGTTGGGATCGACTGGTGCATTAGGATCAACTGGAGCATTGGGATCTACTGGAGCGTTAGGATCGACTGGTGCGTTGGGGTCTACTGGTGCATTAGGATCGACTGGAGCGTTGGGATCTACTGGTACATTAGGATCAACTGGTGCGTTGGGATCTACTGGAGCATTAGGGTCGACTGGTGTGTTGGGATCTACTGGTGCGTTAGGGTCGACTGGAGCATTAGGATCTACTGGTGCGTTAGGATCCACTGGTGCGTTAGGGTCGACTGGTGCATTAGGATCAACTGGTGCGTTGGGGTCGACTGGTGCGTTAGGATCAACTGGTGCGTTCGGATCGACTGGTGCATTTGGATCAACTGGTGCGTTGGGATCTACTGGTGCATTAGGATCAACTGGTGCGTTGGGGTCGACTGGTGCATTTGGCTCACTTGGTGCGTTCGGATTGACTGGTGCATTAGGATCAACTGGTGCGTTGGGATCCACTGGTGCATTAGGATCAACTGGTGCGTTGGGATCAACGGGTGCATTGGGATCTACTGGTGCATTAGGATCAACTGGTGCGTTGGGATCGACTGGTGCATTAGGATCGACTGGTGCGTTAGGGTCGACTGGTGCGTTAGGGTCGACTGGTGTATTAGGATCAATTGGTGCGTTGGGGTCGACTGGTGCATTAGGATCAACTGGTGCGTTGGGGTCGACTGGTGCGTTAGGGTCGACTGGTGCATTGGGATCTACTGGAGCGTTAGGGTCGACTGGTGTATTAGGATCAACTGGTGCGTTGGGATCTAATGGTGCATTGGGGTCGACAGGAGATACTGTAGTTCCTTCAGGATTCACAGGTGAACTGGGATCGACTGGTGCGTTGGGATCTACTGGTGCATTAGGGTCGACTGGTGTATTAGGATCAACTGGTGCGTTGGGATCCACTGGTGCATTAGGATCAACTGGTGCGTTGGGGTCCACTGGTGCATTAGGATCAACTGGTGCGTTGGGGTCGACTGGTGCATTGGGATCAACTGGTGCGTTGGGATCTACGGGTGCATTAGGATCAACTGGTGCGTTGGGGTCGACTGGTGCATTTGGATCACTTGGTGCGTTCGGATCGACTGGTGCATTAGGATCAACTGGTGCGTTGGGATCAACGGGTGCATTGGGATCTACTGGTCCATTAGGATCAACTGGTGCGTTGGGGTCGACTGGTGCATTAGGATCGAGTGGTGCGTTAGGGTCGACTGGTGCATTAGGATCAACTGGTGCGTTGGGATCTAATGGTGCATTGGGGTCGACAGGAGATACTGTAGTTCCTTCAGGATTCACAGGTGCACTGGGATCGACTGGTGCGTTGGGATCTACTGGGGCGTTAGGGTCGACTGGTGTATTAGGATCAACTGGTGCGTTGGGATCCACTGGTGCATTAGGATCAACTGGTGCGTTGGGATCAACGGGTGCATTGGGATCTACTGGTGCGTTAGGATCAACTGGTGCGTTGGGGTCGACTGGTGCATTAGGATCGACTGGTGCGTTAGGGTCGACTGGTGTATTAGGATCAACTGGTGCGTTGGGATCCACTGGTGCATTAGGATCAACTGGTCCATTAGGATCAACTGGTGCGTTGGGGTTGACTGGTGCATTAGGATCGCCTGGTGCGTTAGGGTCGACTGGTGCGTTAGGGTCGACTGGTGCGCTGGGATCTACTGGAGCGTTAGGGTCGACTGGTCCGTTGGGGTCTACTGGTGCATTAGGATCGACTGGTGCGTTAGGGTCGACTGGTGTATTAGGATCAACTGGTGCGTTGGGATCTAATGGTGCATTGGGGTCGACAGGAGATACTGTAGTTCCTTCAGGATTCACAGGTGAACTGGGATCGACTGGTGCGTTGGGATCTACTGGGGCGTTAGGGTCGACTGGTGTATTAGGATCAACTGGTGCGTTGGGATCCACTGGTGCATTAGGATCAACTGGTGCGTTGGGATCAACGGGTGCATTGGGATCTACTGGTCCATTAGGATCAACTGGTGCGTTGGGGTCGACTGGTGCATTAGGATCGACTGGTGCGTTGGGGTCGACTGGTGTATTAGGATCAACTGGTGCGTTGGGATCTACTGGTGCATTGGGGTCGACAGGAGATACTGTAGTTCCTTCAGGATTCACAGGTGCACTGGGATCGACTGGTGCGTTGGGATCTACTGGTGCGTTGGGATCAACTGGTGCATTGGGATCTATTGGTGCATTAGGATCAACTGGTGCGTTGGGGTCGACTGGTGCATTTGGATCTATTGGTGCATTAGGATCAACTGGTGCGTTGGGGTCGACTGGTGCATTTGGATCAACTGGTGCGTTGGGATCAACGGGTGCATTGGGATCTACTGGTGCGTTAGGATCAACTGGTGCGTTGGGGTCGACTGGTGCATTTGGATCAACTGGTGCGTTGGGGTCGACTGGTGCGCTGGGGTCTACTGGTGTATTAGGATCGACTGGTGCGTTGGGATCTAATGGTGCATTGGGGTCGACAGGAGATACTGTAGTTCCTTCAGGATTCACAGGTACACTGGGATCGACTGGTGCGTTGGGATCTACTGGTGCGTTGGGATCAACTGGCGCGTTGGGGTCGACTGGTGCGTTGGGATCAACTGGTGCGTTGGGATCAACGGGTGCATTGGGATCTACTGGTGCATTAGGATCTACTGGTGCATTAGGATCGACTGGTGCGTTGGGATCTAATGGTGCATTGGGGTCGACAGGAGATACTGTAGTTCCTTCAGGATTCACAGGTGCACTGGGATCGACTGGTTCATTGGGATCTACTGGTACGTTGGGATCAACGGGTGCATTGGGATCTACTGGTGCGTTAGGATCAACTGGTGCGTTGGGGTCGACTGGTGTATTTGGATCAACTGGTGCGTTGGGGTCGACTGGTGCATTAGGATCAACTGGTGCGTTCGGATCGACTGGTGCATTAGGATCAACTGGTGCGTTGGGATCAACGGGTGCATTGGGATCTACTGGTGCGTTCGGATCGACTGGTGCATTAGGATCAACTGGTGCGTTGGGATCCACTGGTGCATTAGGATCAACTGGTGCGTTGGGGTCGACTGGTGCGTTGGGATCTACTGGTGCATTAGGATCAACTGGTGCGTTGGGGTCGACTGGTGTATTAGGATCAACTGGTGCGTTGGGATCTAATGGTGCATTAGGATCAACTGGTGCGTTGGGGTCTACTGGTGCATTAGGATCGACTGGTGCGTTGGGGTCGACTGGTGTATTAGGATCAGCTGGTGCGTTGGGATCTAATGGTGCATTGGGGTCGACAGGAGATACTGTAGTTCCTTCAGGATTCACAGGTACACTGGGATCGACTGGTGCGCTGGGATCTACAGGTGCGTTGGGATCAACTGGTGCGTTGGGATCAACTGGTGCGTTGGGATCTACTGGTGCATTAGGATCAACTGGTGCGTTCGGATCGACTGGTGCATTAGGATCAACTGGTGCGTTGGGATCAACGGGTGCATTGGGATCTACTGGTGCATTAGGATCTACTGGTGCATTGGGATCAACTGGTGCGTTGGGATCCACTGGTGTGTTGGGGTCGACTGGGGCATTGGGGTCGACAGGAGACACTGTTGTTCCTTCTGGATTTACAGGAGCATTAGGATCGACTGGTGCATTGGGATCAACTGGTGCGTTTGGGTCGACTGGTGCATTAGGATCAACTGGTGCGTTAGGGTCGACTGGTGCATTAGGGTCAACTGGCGCGTTGGGGTCTACTGGTGCGTTGGGGTCCACTGGTGCGTTGGGATCTACTGGTGCGTTGGGGTCGACTGGTTCATTAGGCTTAACGGGTGCGTTGGGGTCGACTGGTGCATTAGGATCAACTGGTGCGTTGGGATCGACTGGTGCATTAGGATCAACCGGTGCGTTGGGGTCGGCTGGTGCATTAGGATCAACTGGTGCGTTGGGATCCACTGGTGTGTTCGGGTCGACTGGTGCATTAGGATCAACTGGTGCGTTGGGGTCGACAGGTGCATTAGGATCAACTGGTGCGTTAGGGTGAACAGGAGACACTGTTGTTCCTTCAGGACTTACAGGTGCATTAGGATCAACTGGTGCGTTGGGGTCGACTGGTGCATTGGGTTCCACTGGTGCGTTGGGGTCCACTGGTGCATTGGGGTCGACTGGTGCGTTAGGATCAACTGGTGCGTTGGGGTCAACAGGAGACACTGTTGTTCCTTCAGGATACACAGGTGCATTAGGATCTACTGGTGCATTGGGATCGACTGGTGCGTTGGGATCTACTGGTGCGTTGGGATCTTCTGGTGCATTAGGTTCGACTGGAGCATTAGGATCAACGGGTGCGTTTTGGATCTACAGGTACATTCGGGTCAACTGGTGCGTTGGGATCAACTGGTGCATTGGGGTCGACAGGAGACACTGTTGTGGCTTCAGGATTTGCAGGTGCATTTGGATCGACTGGTGCGTTGGGATCTACTGGAGATACTGTTGTTCCTTCAGGATTGGCTGGTGCGTTAGGATCCTCAGTAGTTATGGGGTTGACTGGAACGTTGGGTCCATCTGTCGTTATTGGAATGTTGGCTGCTGTTGTTGTTTCCGCCGGTAGCGTTGATTCTGGCTCGACGGGTGCATTGGTATTGGTAGTTGTGGTTTCAAAGATCGGTTGAACAGTTGTCTCTACAAAACCCTTTGTGCTACTGGGTAGCCCGGAGGTCGCCGAGCTTGTGGTGGACTCAATTATAGCCGCTGGGCCGCTGCCACTAATCGGATGATCGGTGATAGTTGTCATTTTGGCGACAGCCGCTGAATTCGCCACACTATACGGTTTGACGGGCACACACAGCTCGATGCCATCATTGATGCAGCGAGTGTTTTCCGGACAAAGTTGAGCAATCCCTGTGGCAACATTCGACTGACATACCATATATTTGTCTTTTCCCACGCAGACGGTTGATCGGCCAGTACAATTGAGGTTTATGATCGCCGCACTGGTCTCGATAGGCTGAGCTCGGCTGTCGATCAGTGCCGATAACTGTAAGAGACGACACCATGGTGGAAAAGAAAGGAATAGGGATTTATTATAATTGCTCAATGGGTCGCACTGGTGCACTGTCTGTCACAAGTCGGAGCCTCGGGACCGTAACAATTACACTTTGAGTTTAGTAACACTTGCATAGGATTCTTTCGCGTTGCCGCCGAGTGCTCTGAACGATATCCAAAGTAGCAAGAGTCCCGGCAGCTTTTGTTAGTTTGTTTGGTTTGGTTTTAGTCACGCGTATCCAAAATAGCCCGTAAAGTTGCCACACAGTTTTGGTTAATAAAATACAACTCATCAGTAATAGGAAGCAAAAAAAAAGGTTGAGTACAAATTTTGATTTGAGGTTCTGGCATGACAATGTGGGGAACAGGAAATCGGGTTTTGGGTTTCTGTGACGCGTTAGTAAGTTGAATGCAATTACCACAAGTATTATCAATATTCTGGTTAATTTTTTCGTCATCGTCGATGTGTGTTTGGTTCGAATGAAAAATCGTTACTATCCCCTGTATAGTTCTGAGAGTCGCTTTTATCTAGAACGCTTCCCATTCAACACTTATCTCCGAGCAAATCTGCCTGACGCTATGCAAATAGCCAATGATTATCTCTGTTTGCCACAGATAAGTTTGCGGCCAATTTATGATATTGCAGTTAAAATCTGAACCAACGTAAAGCTGTTTGCGCCTCTTACAATTTTTTGACTACTGTTGGTAAACCTATTTATTTATTTATTTATTTATTATTATTATTATTTTCTTAAATACATTTTTAGTTCCTAATTTTGTTTTCGCTTATCAGCTGACGTAATTGCAATTGTTGTTTTACTTCATAAATTCTAAATATACATTGTAATTATCAAAACAGAGGTCTCACATTCCATTAAAGAGTGCCAAAAGCATTTTGGTTGAAAATAAATAGTTAAGAAGCTTAACAAGCAGCAAGTTCGACAAGCTCTCTTCGACAAACATATCCAAGCATCGTTAAACCGTATCCAATATTTGAAAGGGATTCCTTCAGCTATAAGCAGCTCAAAAGTGTTTTGAGACAGTCATATACATATAAAAAATTTCAAGGTAAACGCAATTAAATAAACTCAAACTAAATTTAGTTTGCTTAGTTTAATTAGCTGTAAAAACAACCTCGTTGTCACTTGGATAGCATTAAGAATTTCGCCGTAATGCAAATAGTAATCATTGTATTCATTTTAACGCTCAATGCTTAGTAAGTTACTTGATATGAATTAGGGCTCGTGCACAATAATAACACAAATAAAGCTAATATAAATTAATAAAAGGTACTATCTCGATGCTTCCGATGGTCATTAAGTTAAGACAATTATGATATTTCACACATCTGTTTCTGTTGTACGCAATCTTAATCTGAGCAAGTCAACATAATAGAAAAGCATTTGATAAAAAAATATATAAAAAAATACAAGTCGGCTGCGCATTTCCTGTGACAAATTTGCGCTATTTGTCTAATTTCACGAAAATAACAAGAAGGTAGCATAATTAATCGGGTTATGGAAGTTTAATTACCCTTGCCCAGAATCGGAAAGTAATTGAAGTCAATATATTTGTATTATTAACCAGAGACTGAAATGAATGTCAATAAACTTAACTTCTTTGCTCACCTAAGTTTCACATCGATTTCTTGAACCAAGATTTAAATAAATACACTTCTGCTACATTTTATAATTAGGAAACTAGTAAATCAAAATAGCGCCCATTTCATTTAGTTATTATTTATTTTAGTTTTCACAATTAAATTAAATTAAAAACGATTGTTACCAATGTCAATCTTGGTTCAGATATACGTTTTGGGTGTTACACACTTGATGATGAAATTGTCATACCCAATCAGAGAGTGAATAAAATTGTTGATTGTTTTCCACGGCTGGCCGGAAATGTGGTTCAAAGTGGATTCCTGCAAATATCGTGACTAAGACGAGAATGGTCTTATCTGGCGATAACACATGATGCACATCTCACATTTACATATGTATATATATATATATATATATATATATATATATATATTTATAGCAGAGTAGAGTGTCTACTCACCCCATTCCATGACGCAGGCAAAAGCAGTCAGAAATGTTGTTCGTCTTCTGTCCGATTCTTAAATTTGTATCTTTTACGTATGTTTTGGCAATCATCATGATAGCCATGATATGGCTACACCAATTAGCAGTACAGGTAGTACAAGTAAGAGCAGCAATGATCATGATCATGAATTCGAATGCGATAAGTGCCACAGCAAACCAGTTGGCAGATTACAACTGATTGCTGTCCAAGTAATGCTTGTCGGCCCCAAAGATACAAGATACACGATCCCAACAAGATAAATAGCGCGCTAGCGTTAGCGTCAGTTATGTTAATCTCAACACAAACCGAGCCCGGAGAGAAACAGACTCATAAACTGTCATTCGGATTGTATAACAGACAATCATCTGGCATCAGGCATTAATTATAAGCCACTCACTATATACTTTATACACAGTTGTCTGTCGATAATGGTGGTAAACAAAGTATTATTACCTAAAACAATTAAACGACCTGCAAGTGAAATTGAGAAGCGCCAAAACAAAATATAATTATATAAAGCACAATTTATAAAACTTATTTAAATAATAATATTAATATGCATAAACTATGGCAAATTTTTGTCTAAAACTACTTCTACTTCGTGCCCATAATTGAGTCCATGAGCAGACCACGCATCTCCGTGCCTCTCAGCTGAACGGAAGCGGTAATCTATTTCTCGACTGCAACTGCAACTGGAGCTGGAGCTGGAGCTGGAACCACATTGGGCTTGCGCATCAAGTTGCTATCCTCGCGGAGCAGCGTTCCGCCACCGTTGCCCCTCTTTTCTCTATCGGCTGTGGACATTTGCTTGGATGCTGTTGCTGCTGCTGCAAAGAGTGGGCAGCGTTTTGTGGCTGCCCCGTTCGAAAACATTTGAATTTCTCCTCTGTATTCTCGTCCACAATCATCTTAATGTTTGATAGTTTTGATTTATTTTTAATACAAATAAATATATTACAAGAGATCGTTTTCGGAATGGAATATCTTTTTTCCCATATATAAATTTTAGATTTTTGACTTGTTTTAGCTAATTTGCACAAATATAGTTTTAAAATTAATTTATTAACGATTGCTGCTTTAGTCAGTCTTGCGAACTCTGCGCCGCTGCCGCTTACATTTTGTTTATATATACTCGTATATATATATATCAAGCGATTCTGAATGAATTGCCGGTTATTGGCTCAACATCTGGCCATTCCCACCCTTTGCCAGTACAGGTGCAGCTACATTAAACACAAGTTGAACAGCAATTTGTAGACAGGCGTCGATTCACAAATTCACATTTCACATTGCGTATGCTCTTTGAAGCCACAAATTGCATGTAATTGTACAATTAAGTGCCTTTTTTAATGCACCGTTTGTGGTACACATTGAATATACGCAAAAGGTATGCGCAACATGTGGCATAGATGAGAGAATATTAAATTATATAAGTCTAAGTCAAATAATAGTGGCACGACAAAATAGGTCAAATTTATATTGTTGCTTATCGGGATTATGTACTACACTGATTCCAAAATCAACATTTCTGACATTTTGAATGTGTCCTGTTGGTAAAATAGTGTTTGCCTGTACATTTTCCCATACCTCATTTTTTGATGATTTATTGAATACCGTTTCGATGCTATGAAAAGCATCAATATCACAATCAGATGATTTTTCAAAAAAGATAAACGCTATTTTAAAATACAATTATAATTGAAATAATTTTGTTCATTTTTTTAAATATAATTTTATTTAATGCTGAAGCTTGACTATAAAAAAGATCCTTTTTAATTTAAAAATTAGTTTCTTTCATTATTTTTTGGGGTATATAGGCTGTCGTATATTATATGTCTTCGACTCACAACTGAATCGCGCAATGTTAAGAATGTGAATGTAAGCAATTTTGGACACAGTGAAATCAAGCTGCTTTTGGAATCGCTTGTAAGCTTTGGATATGGAGTTGATTGGTTGTGGTAGTAGCATTCTCACGCCACTTGCTTGCAGGGTATCCTTTAGTCGAGCACAGTCAGCATGAATTGTTCCTTTGATTCTTTCGCATTTTTTGTCAGTTGCTTCATTCAATGCGGTTAAACCATAAAATAAAATAAAGTAAAATAAAAATGCGAATTGCAATGCAGCCACTGCGGTTTTTCATGTCTAGACAATACAATAAATACAGTTAGTCATATATTTGTATTATCATATGCTGCACACGCATACCCAAATGCAAGTGGATGTGTATGTATATCCGATACATATATTTTATAATTGGCGTCAATTTGTTGGCTTATCACCTGCCACCCTCTAATTCTCCTCGCCGTTTGTGCCACAAAGTGTGCAACATTACGCACAAATGAGATACCATTTTTTTAATCTTAGTTTATTTGTGTAAGTGTTGCACGTAATAATCACAAAACTGATTACAAACAAATTCTCTTTGACTAAGCTAATATTTGTAAATATTCCAATTATATTCCAATAAATTTGTATAACTTGGTCTTATAAGAAGTTTGAAAATCGCCATACTTACCTTATTGTTCAAGAAGTTTATTGCTGAATGCAAAGGGTTTTCTTTACTTCATTTTAGCTTCAATATTTCTAATATCCATTGGGTTTGTTGTTGCTTACATTATGACTTTCTTGTTTTCAGTACGAGGGTTAGTAGAAACTTGTGCTGTACGCATTTCAATTGTGCTGCATAGATAGTCTTAGTTCATTATAATTATTAGCTACTGTACCATTAAGTATCGACCTCGGCTCGTCTCGACCCTCTGCAGTTGATTAGCTGCATGTGGCTCATCGTGGGCTTGCTGCATTAAATCACATTTGTGGGTGTTTAACTAGGTGCTATGTGCTCCACTGCAGCTTCTTTTAAAGCGATTTCTTGCTCTTCTTGTGCGGCGCCCCAGCTCGCTCAGCTAAGTGGCAAAGAGGCAAACAGAGTCAACGCGCTAATTCGTTGTGCACCCAGTTGAGCCCTGAGGCGACTCCTGCCGCAATTCTGCCGACAGTTGTCCCCAGTTGCGCCCCGTTGTGCTCGACATTGACAAAAATGTATCCAGGACGCAGTTTGCAGCAGATAGCAGACTGCAGATAGGAGCGGCGGGTGAGGAAATAGCGGCCATAGAGGAAATAGCAGGGAATAGCGAGAGGGCAGCAGTGGCAGCGGTTCCATGCAAATCAAGCAAAGGCGCCATCGCCGCCGCACCCCTTGTGCCAAATTATGCAAGTCGTGTCAGTGGTTATGGTGGTGCAACAGCAGCGTTAATGTTGTTGGCGTTGCGGCCGTGGCTGCGGCAACTGCTGTGGCCTGAACAGACTCCTGGCAGCTCTTTCTCTGCCTCATTGGCGTTGCATAAAGCGGATGGCGGCGGTGGCTAAATTTGCATAAATTAACAATGTTTCGCAATTGCACAGCCACTGATGCAGCGAATTCTTGCACACAACCCACCCACCACTATGTGTGTGTGTGTGTGTGTATGTGTGTGTGTTGTCCACCATGTGCAATGTGCGCGTTTTATTGATTTGATGCCCCAATGCACTTATTATCCCTCAAGCAGCCAGGGCCAGTTAATCCCGTGGCGATGCGGCGCCATTTTACACACACAAAAACACACACACACACACGCAAACACACGCACACGCACGTAGGCATTAGGGTGTGCCCAAAAAGTTGGTCAAGTGTGTGCTTAGAGAGGGAGAAAGAGAGAGAGAGAGAGAGAGAGAGAGAGAGAGAGAGAGAGAGAAAGTAGGCTCATTAGCCCAGCCAAGTGGAATTTATAATGCGTGTGCTTTACTCGCGCGCGGTGTGCGCACACAATTGGCACGCACTGTAAGCACTTTTAATAATCATTCATAAATTATTTCTCTAAATATTTATTTGTTAATTTTTCACTTTTCAATTATTATTATTACTATTTTTTTTTTTAATATTATTGAAATTTCTATCTGACATTTATTATCATTTTTGTCTAATGCTACAAGTTATTATATTATGATAATACGTATTTTGTATGCATACATTCTACAAATATGTATATTTACCAATATAATAACTAAAATATAATATATTACATATTTAAATAGATGTAAATCTTATTTACTCTATATTTTTTTTCAAACATATGAAAACATTTAAAGGAATTCGAAGATAAAACTTAATTATTTTTCGTATTTCAAATACAAGTAAAGATCACAATAACAAATAGACATATAATATTTATACATGTATACTTACATATGTAGAAATACATATATTTGGAGCAACTACTGTATGTACAGTGAAGATTGCATCACAATTACAAAATGAAATGTGGCTTATTCTCCAGGGCAACAATTTAGCAATCTGTAACTTTAAGTAAATGCATGTGTGTGTGTGTGTGTGTGTATGTGTATGTGTGTTCATGAATGCGTATAAATTTGAATGCATCATGCAGTCAATTAATCAAACGCTTCTGTGCCCTAATTGGCTGCTAGCGAACGCCAGGTGGCGCTTCATGCTTGCCTTGCGCACACAAAAATGCAAAAGTGCATTCATCATTTTTATTTTTATTTTTATTTTTATTTTTATGCACATTTAAGGTTTTTAAATAGACAAATTCTTGATATTGTGATGCCAGCAGGTGACTAAAGTAAGTTGGAAAATACCCTTTCTATCTTTGGTGGATGGTGAATGAAAAGGTTGAACAAGTGAGAATGCTGTAGTTGAGACAGCTCAATATCTCTAGCTATCTCTAGCTCTCAGAGGCTTGCTGAACTTGGCTAATCTGTCTTCTTGATCTTGATTCTGTTATTGACAAGAACATATACACTTTATCGTAGATGTCATAGATGCTATCTTCTGCCCGTTCTATACTTCGCACAACTTTCCTATACCCTTTTTCGCATGTGTAATGGCAAATGGGTTCAGTGTTATCAGCAATTTGTATATATATCATATCACATATATCTGTAGTATATATCAAGCTCGATGGCTCTGGAGATATCTATAAAGCTTTATCGATTTTTGGGATCTGGAATGCTTAAGATATCTCTTAGGGCATTTAAGGCAATATTAAGCTCTTTTATTAGCTTTTCTATTTATTTTATTCATTTATTTTTTTGTGAATATATTGATTGGACTCATTTACAGCTTGAATGATTTGAATTGAGTGCAATGAGTGCACGCTTTGCCACGCTCCGGGGCAAATGTGCTGTGCAGCAATTCAATTTGCATTTTAGTTAACTAAAAATGCATTTCGTGTAATGCTTCAGTAGACTAGCTGGACCAGAGTTCGTCCTCTGCTTTCAGCGCCATCATCATCATTATCGTCATCGTCATCGTCATCATCGTCGTCATTGTTGTCCTTATTTGTTTATGTTGCGCAAAGTAAACAACTAATTTTAATTTGCCGCAGGAGCCGCAGACGACGACGACGACGACGATGTCGACAAGAAGATGATGACGACCAGAACGATAAGAACGACCAGGACGAGGATGTCAACTGGTTGGGATTGCCAGTGGGGACACAATGCTGGGAGAGAGCAGCAGGGAACACACCGTAAACTTTTGACTGAACCAGCCACAAAGGATTGGATCAGTCGAATTAAATAAAAGAAGAAGAAATCCAAGAGATACACACAACCACGACAAGCGAACCATATTTATCTGTATAACTATCTCTCTCTCTCTCTCTCTCTCTCTCGCAATCTCTATTTCTGGCTGTGTGTCTATCTCATTCTAGTATGGCACTTTTTCTTATTTCTTTTGTTTGTTTGTTTTTGCTTTTTTTTCTTGTGCATTTTGTTAGTTTGCATTTTTGTTTTGACGTTTCATTTATGTAAATACCAGCAACAATAACAATAACAGCAACGACAACTACAAACCAGTCAAATTATCTTTAAATAATCTAGATTTGTGTGGGCGAGGTTGGTTGGACGAGTGTGGGCGTGACCCAACCATAACATGAAGGCAAAGTCAGCTCGGCGAACTTTTGCGATGATTTCAGACTTATTTCTTCTTTTGGTTACTGGCCAAAGGACAAGGTTGGCTAATGTTCGTGTGTGTGTGTGTGTGTGTGTGTGTGCTGAACATCATGAAAGCGGAAACGGAAGTGCTTACCTTTAGCACACACGTACATACACACGTACACACACACACACACCCCCTAACGCAAACACACAGGCATACTTTTTTATACATGGCATGTAAAAAATGTTGCTGAGCCTTCAAGTGCTCCCAAAACTCGTTACTAAAGGGGCATGGGCGGAGCAAGTAGACTGCTACATACACACACACACACACACATATACACACACACACAGACACACCCATGCACAGAGAAAGACATTGCGGCAACTGAGCTTTAAAATATGTCCACAGGTGCACAGGCTGGAACCGGGGGCTGGAATTGACTTTCAGCTTTTGACTTGTGTGCTAAACGAAACGAAACACATACAACAACACACAAACACACACAATCACACACAACACACATACAAGCACTTACAAATTTGCCATTTTTGCGCAGGACGTTCAAGTTCTTTGCGATAATTATAAGCTGCTTATATCGATATACATACAAATTGTATACGATTCTGTTCTTTATCATATAAAGTGAACTCCAATTACACTATCCAATCAAATATTAAATTTCATAATTAAGTTTTCCATATTTAAAGAATTTGTTTAAAAAAGATTAAAAATCAAGTTCCGTTCCCCATTTGGAATATAAGTTATCAAATAACATCGGCAGGTGAAGTATATTTTATTTTACCGATAATATAATTAAAGATATGTAATTCCAACTATATACCCCGACATAAGCCCAAAACTCATTGTCATATTGAGCAAGAGTGAGAGAGAGAGTATAATCAGGTCAAACATTCTCAACTCATGATTTTGATGACCTTCTGTTATAGAAATGAGTTAGAAGGATACATGTAGAATATTAAGAAAGCTCTCAATGCACCACTTTAAGTTTGTTTGGCAAATCAAGATGGTATTTGAAAATATTCCAATAAAATATAAAGCAAATTTTAAATGACCTCATTTACAATTCATTCGTTTTGTGCTTTCCAGCTCAATTGTTTATTTAAGGTACGCAACCCTTTTGTTTGACCTCAATGGTCAGTCATCAGTTGGACAATCATCATCATTCGTGCTTAAGTGCTACGTAATAAGAATGTCTTGAGCCGAACTTGCTGCTGCTCCCCAAAGTGCTCGTTTAGCCCTCGTTTTGTAATTTGGATTCTTGGTCTGTTGCGTTTACTGCAAAAGGCTAATTGAAATTTGCCATTAATAATGCAAAAAGGTCTCGGTGAGAAACTTTTAGGTCCACCCCACATGCCACACTACACATTGGAGTGGCTGTCTTTGTGTATGTGTGTGTATCTGTGCGTGTGTGCTTGTAAGTGTGTGGGTGTTGTATCTGTGTTTGCACATGTGTGTATGTGTGCTATTTTAAATATTTCAAATATTTGTAACATTTGCCGGTGCCGCCACTCAAGTAACCAAAAGTACACAACAAGCCAACACACACACACACATACACTGTACCCCTACCCTCACATCCTACTTTCACCTCTTCAATTCAACTACCCGCTTTCACAATTTCGGCCGTCGCCATTTACCGCACGCCAAAAACATCAACAGCGAATGTGAATGCTTATTTTCTGGTCCGTCAGCCGCCGGCTGATGTCGACGTCACAGTCACCACATGTAAAAATGCTGCTGCTACCATGCACCGTGTACCGTGTACCTCACACCGTGCACCTTGTACCTGAAGTTGCCGTACCATGGGGTTGAGGGTGCTCTTTCCACACTCGCCAAAAAACCTACTACAAAACTCAAGTTCAAATCGGTTAGATCTCTATGAATTTTGTTATTAAAATGTTACAAGTTCAATCTTCTTTTTATATTCCTAAATGCCGACTAAATATGAAGAATACTTCTGGATTCAAGTATAAATTGAAGAGTTTGACTTTCATTCTGGACTTGCTTGCAATGATTTTACATTTTACCCGCAGATTTATTGCATTCTTTATTTTATATTGTTTCATTTTACATTTCTATTTATTTAGTAATTTGCAACTTTTATTTTAATATAATATTTTTATTTTTTATATTTTGATTTAGATACTCATAAGCCCAAGATCGTTCTACTTGCTTATTTATGTACTTGATTACACTTCCTGTGGACAGGCTCTTAAGCAGAGCCATCCAGTTGAACATAAACCGAAA